>NC_142505.1:104825166-105138000 GCF_057876585.1 Rhinolophus sinicus
AGCAAGGTGTAGTAGGCCTCGGCGCTCAGGGCCCCGGGCAAACGCAAGGGGAGGCAAATCAGGGAGTTTCGGGGAAATAAACCTGTGCCCGGGGAAGAGGGGGGCATCTCCCAAGTGGCTCGGCGCCGCTGGGGATGAGCGGGACCAACGAAATAGCGAAGCACTCTGAGCCCCACCGGGCGGCACAGGGTCCACATGGGGCCTGAAAGGCAGTGGAGTCAGGCTGGGCCTCAGGGGGCCTCGTGTGTCTCCGCAGCGGCAGCGGCGCTCACGCCCTTCACGGTGACCCGGCGCATCGGCCACCCCTACCAGAACAGGACGCCGCCCAAGCGTAAGAAGCCGCGCACATCCTTTTCTCGGGTGCAGATCTGCGAGCTGGAAAAGCGCTTTCACCGCCAGAAGTACCTGGCCTCGGCCGAGAGGGCGGCGCTCGCCAAGTCCCTCAAAATGACGGACGCGCAGGTCAAGACCTGGTTCCAAAACCGGAGGACCAAGTGGCGGTGAGAGAGGCCCGGCCGGTCCCACCTTGCACCAGCCCCACGCCGCCGCCTCGCGCTCTGGCCCTGGGGATCTACCCCTACCCACGCTCTCAGGGCCGCGCCTCCTCTGCTCCTTCCCAGATTTAATCTCCCTTCTCTGGTCCCCGCCAGCCTATGTTTGTCTCCCCACCCTCCCGCGCCTCAGCTTCTCCCCCATGTCCCCCATCCTCGCGTGGCTCTTCTGCGCTTCTCCAACTCTCAGTGTTTTATCATGTCTCCTGCGCTCGCTCGGTTTTCTGTCACCTGCCCCTCCAACACCCCGCACCCTCCCGGGGTCTCTCGCACTTCCCTTCTCCCTCCCGCTGGCCCTCTCGGATTTCCGACAATCCGCGCGGGCTTCAGGCCCCTCTTGCTCCCCATCCCGACTCCAGCCCCATCTTTATCTGATTCCTATTTCGATCCGACCCGTGAACGGCGAAGTGGTCCTGAAAGAGGGGTTGGAGGCTGGGTCTGGGAGAACTGGATGAGTCTGACCCCGCCCGCCACCCGCCCGGGGACACCACGCGGGCGATGCAGAGCCAGCCCGCCCACCCGCAGAGCCCAGCGATCCCGCTGCCCGCAGGGCAGAATCAGTTCTACATACGCCCTGCCCTTGCTATCCCGCAAAAGAAACAATCTTTGTTGTTGGCGAAGCCACAATACCCCGGTGTGCAGGTGGGCAGCGGGCGGAGTCCCTTCTCAGAGACTGCCTGGTGCACAATAAAAACAGGCGACCCAACCCACTCCCGGGATGCGGGGCCTACGGCGTACAGCGCTGGCCGGGAGGCAGAGGGGCTCTGCGCTGGCCTCGGCTCCCGGGAGGCTGGGGCCCCGCCGCCGGCGGCCCCACGGTGCCGGGTGCATAACGGTGCTGTCCCTCTCCCTCCCCCGGTGCAGGCGGCAGACGGCGGAGGAGCGGGAGGCGGAGCGGCAGCAGGCGAGCCGGCTCATGCTGCAGCTGCAACACGACGCCTTCCAAAAGAGCCTCAACGACTCCATCCAGCCCGACCCGCTCTGTCTGCACAACTCGTCGCTCTTTGCTCTGCAGAATCTGCAGCCCTGGGAGGAAGATAGCGCCAAAGTCCCCGCTGTCACCTCTCTGGTGTGAGCCACCAGCGCGCATGGTCGCCAAGGATCGCCGCCCCCACGAGGCAGGGTGTCCCGGGCCCCCAGCAGGGCTGAGGGGTAACCGAGGCCGAGAGGGGAAGGGGCCGCCAAGCTCCAGGAAGCCCCGGGGCGCTGCCGCATCTCCGCCAGCTGCGGAGGGGGGCTGGGCCCGGGCTCCACGCGGCTGCACAATCCGAGCCCCCGCCCCGTGCCCAGTCCCGCCCCAGGCCCGGGCCTGACAAAGAAAGCGCCTTACGTTTCTCCGCCCCTCGCCCGCACTCCCCCGGGCCGGGCGCCTGTATTATACTTTGTACTTTTGCCCAAATGTGTAAATAATAAAAGTTTTGGCTTTTTTTTTTTTTTTTTTTTTTTTTTTAAGAAACTGGCCACCTGCTTCCCCAACGGGGGCCGCTGGAGGAGGGGCGGCCTACCAGGTGGTTGGGGGGAAGCGCCAGGGGCTGGGGCACCCTGCGTTTAGGCAGGGTCCACTCCTCTCCTTCTCCGTTCCTTTTATTTAAGTCGTTTTATTTAATAAAAAGTTAGCTATTTCACTTAACGCCGCTTTTATTTCATTTTCGTTCCAATAATGCTCAGCGACCCCCAGCCTGGTCCCCACCCCTACGCTGCGTGCGGGGTGCGTCCACTTCTCCAAGCTTCGACGGTACTCGCCTCAGCTCTAACCCCGGCCCCGGCCCGCGGAGGATCCGCGGTGCAGGTCAGTGTGTGCCGGCCACCCGCAGTCGGGTACCTGCAGGATGGGGTGCACGGGGGGAAGGGCCCTCTAGGCCCAGAGGTCGCAGACCAGCGCCAGAGTTGGGAATTGAAAGGCCATCCTAGGTCAAACCCACTTAGGGGGTGGGCGGTATGGTGTCCTCGAACTTCTGGAAATGCGGAGACTCCCCCGCCCCCTTGCCCAAAACCCACTGTCCACTCTTATTCCAGTGAGGCCTCCTAGAGACTCTGGGGAGGATCCACCCACTGGCTGTAGGGAATTTGGGCGCATCGCGGGTGGGCTCGCTGCAGAGCCGGGGAGCATCCTGCGTCTCCAAATGCTCGATGTCTGGGGAATACTGCAGCGGACAGCCCCAGGACACCTGCGCCCTTTTGGGTTCCTTGGGTCCACAGGTGAAGCGTGACGTCTGTGACGTCACTGCAGCCCGTGCGGTATCAGTGGACAGGAGGGGGCGGGGCGCCAGGAACGCCCAGAGCCCCAAGCTCAGGTGTGCAAGTGGCGTGGTCCAGAACACCCAGCTTTACTTTCGCTCCAAAGCTGGAAGCTTAGGGATCCCCGGGTTGGCAGCGGGTCGTCCTTCCCAACAATAACAAACACACTGGAGGTGTCTGCGAACATGTCCTCTGGCCCCTTGATTTTTCCTTCTATCATTCTCCCTGTCGGTCGGGCTTTAAGACCTTTGCTTATTCTGGCCTCTGCGTTTCTTTCTCTACGACAGTCTCTATTTTCTCCTCTATGTTCTCCTCTATGTTACTCTTGGTTTCTATATCTTTATCTTTACCGTATCTCTTTCCTCTTTTCTTACAGTTTTATGTTGATATAGTTTGTTCTCTGTTGCTTTTCTTTCCTGACTTTGTCTTTCTTTGTCGTATCACTCTCTTACTCCCCCTTCCTCTCCCCATTTCTGACTGTCATGCCCTCTGTCTCTCTCTAGGTTTCTCTTTTTGTGTGTCCTCTCCTTTTTGTTCTTTTTGTTCTCTTTCTGCTCTCAAAGATCTCTTTGCTTCCATCTTTCTGTCTCCTTCTCTCCCTCTCCTTCCCTCCTCCAGACTGGGCCCCAGTAGCTCCCCTGAAGCTAAACCCACGGGGAGCTGTCCCAGAGGCCCGGTAGCCGCCGCGCCTGCCTCCTGTCTCCACCTCCCCCAGGCCACGCAATACCCTGCGAGCTCCGGTGTTTGGGAGTCTTCGTCCTACGCGGGATGCGGCGTTGTCTGTACTGGCCCAGCTCAAGGAAGGGGAGGGAATCTAGGAAACACAGCTGGAGCTCGCAGGTCCTACCCTCGCCTCCACCTCCAAGCCCTACCGATTCGGGAGCTGGGGAGCTGGGGACTTAAGGACACCCCAGAGAGGGCCTAGGGTAACTCAGAGCTTCCGGCCTCTTTCCGTGAGTGCGTTTCCTGAAACGATTTTGCTTTCTCTGCTAAGAGGCAGGGTGCGCGCCACCTTAGGGACCTGAAAGGCTGGCCCTTCGGCTGCAGACTTGAGTGTCTAAGAACCAGAGAGACTTTTCTTGCCCGGACAAGCAGCCGGTTCCTCGGGGACTGGCGTCGCTTTCCAATTTCCCTCATTTTAAATCTATTTTTGCACAATCATCTTAGTGATTTTTGTTTTTCTAAATTACTTTTGTTATTTTTGCCAGAGTGACTCTCAAAAATACATGCGTATTTTTCTTTCTCTCTGGTGCCTTGCTTTAAAAAGGTCTCTCACCGCGAGGCCCTTCCGGGTCAGGCAGGCTCTGGGACGCAGACCTAGTCTCAAGGAGGCCCTAGTTTCGGGACGCCGCCCGCAGGTGGCGAGGCCTGGGCGGGAGGTGTCGACGAAGAGAAGCGAGGCAGTCTGGCCTGAGGCCCCCCCCCTTCCCCTCATGTTCACCTTCTCAGCGCTTTGCCCCAACCAAGCCTTTCCCAGCCAGAGACAGGCCAGGAGTCTCTTCGAGTTAGGGGGCTGAGCCCACTCGTGTGGGGCCGGGTGGCAACTGTCTGTCCTCTGCGCCCACCCTGAATAGTGCAGGCGGGGGAGCGAGTGGGAGTGATGGCTGAGCAATGTGAGTTGAGGGTGTTTAGTGCCTAAACCCCTCCTCACGGTGTGCAAAGCCTGTAGGTCGCCTTTTCTACTATAGCCGCGATGGAATAGAGCCCGAGGGCGCGGAGTTAAGGGACGCGGCTTCCAGTCTCCACAACGGGAGGGCTATGAAGCAGAGTCGGGGCACAGATCAGTAGGCACCCCCAAGTTGAGCTTAGGGGAAAGAGAATCTGGAGGAGGCTGGGAGGCCCACATAAGGCGCTCTCCTTCACGATCCTCGCCCAACTTTACTCCCCATCCCAGCCGGAGGAGGCTGCCGAGGCTCCGGAGGCAGGCGGGTGAGTGTGGACGCCGAGCCGGCCGCGGAGGGGACTTCAGGCGAGAAGCAGCCGGCCTTTGGGCGAGGGTGGGAGACTTAGCCTCGCCGCCCTTCCCGTCGGCTTTCCCTTGCCGGGGTTTGAGCGTCTCTAAAGCCGCGCCCATTTTACAGATGGAGGACAGGGAGGCAAGAGACAGTCTCTCGGCCCAGGCGGGCTGGTCCTGCGGGCTCTCCCTGCGGGCGCACTAGTTTCCGGACGCCGCCCGCAGGTGGCGAGGCCTGGGCGGGAGGTGTCGGCGAAGAGAAGCGAGGCAGTCTGGCCCAGGGCAAGGAGTGTGGCCACGCTTAGCTCTCCCCAGAGGCTCCGCTGCTGGTGGAGTCTGGGCTTGGAGGATGTAACCGGGAGTTGATCCAGAGCCAGAGACAGACAGACAGACGGGGCGGGTGCTCACTTCCCGCACGTGGGAATGGCTCCCCTCTCGCAACTGTCTGTACAGCCCTCCAGGACTGCGCGCCTTACATTCAGTGCGTGGTTTACGATGCCTGCCCGTCTCTGCCAGGCTGGAATGTTCCTCCCCATTTTGCAGTTGGAACAACTAAGGCTCAAATAAGTTCAGAAATTAGTTCTGGTCTGGCAGAGGCGCCGACCTTGCGCTCTCTCCCCCAAACCAGACGCTCTAACATTGGCGGGGGGGTGGGGGGGGTGGGGGGGGTGGGGGGGGCTTTGCCTAGTAAGGGCTGCGGCAGCGGCCTAGGGGTACCTGCGGCCACCCTGACCGTAGACCCCGGGGTCTAGGTAGACAGAAGGGCCTTCCCACTCCGGTTTGGGCGATCTCGATTTCCAAGGGCACCCAGCGCCTCGCGCTGCCCAAGCCTGCGCAGGGCCTCGGTGCGGGAGCGGGGAGATTTAGCCGCGGCTGGCTCAGCTCAGCAGGGAGACCCGGAGGCCCCGCTGTGCCCCTGGGCCTGGCAACCTCCCCGCCTGTCTTGTGAGCAGCTGGGGCCTGTGGCTCTTCTCGCGGACCCACGGCCGAAGGACGCCGGGTCTTGCCCAGGCTGGTCCGACCGCCAGCTGCGCGGTTTTGGCGGCCGGGCCTGGGCTGCAGCAGGCGCGGTGCGCATCTGTTCCGCAGAGGTCCAGCTAGGCACTCATGTTAAGGGGCCTCGGAATGTGGCCTCCAACTTCCTGCCCAGACCGCTGGGCCAAGGACTGGGTTTAGGTTGCAACAGCGCTGTGGGTTCCTGGGAACCTTCGCCAAAATCCCAACCTCGGCCACAGAGCAACTAAACTGCAGCCCTAGGCCGAGGATGATACGTGGCGCAGACGCTGCGTCCTGGAGCGAAGGGGGTGTCTCAACACCCTAGGCGGGTTTCTAGCGCAAATCTGTGGGTGGCGGCGAAAGCCCCACATTCCCAAGCATCCACTGCTTTATGAGCGTCTTCTCTCAGCGACTCCCAGACCCGTCGTGCAATTTCTTCTGGTTTAGACTTTCGAAAACTCCTGCTGAATTGCCACAGTGACGGGTGCCTTCGCTCATCCCACCGAGCAGCGGGCCCACGGTGTTCCCCGCTGAGTTCTGTCGCTCCCTAGCTGTGTGGCTCTGAGCGAGTAGCTTTGACTCTCTGCCCTTTGGTTTCCACATCTGTAAAATTAGGGCTACATAGTCATTAAGGAGTCTTCCAGGGAAAGTAAAAACCCATGGCTTATGGTGCAGCTGATTGTCAATTTATTATGAGAGTAGAAGCATTTAAAAAATATATTTATGGATAAGAAATCTAATTAAATGCCTTCTAATGATGGAGGGCTTTCATCAGAGGTGTTGTTCTTTTGGAGGAAAGGGCAGGGGTGGGGCAGCGTCCCCCACTGCAGCCAAGTCTCTCGCGGGCACTAAAGGTGACGTGGGCAGAGAAGTCATTAAGAAACTGGGCCCTGCTTGCTCTGGTTAGAAGTGTCAGTGTTTTGGTGTTACTTGAGATCTGTGGCCGTATCTGCCTCTCACTTTAGTTGAAATGATTCGACGAAGTTGTTACTGTAAGTGTCAGACTGGCTACCAATTAATGAGTTAGTTATTTAACCCCTTTGATGTTAAATGGTGCTCCAGTTGGTGTGGCGAGGGGGTGGATGAGAGAAGAAAAACATATTGAGTCAGAGGTTTTTACACCTTCCACCACCCCACTGAATTCTCAGAAAGGTCCTGCGTTCTCATTCTACAAATAAGGAAGTTGGGGAGCAGAAAACGCAGGCAGCCCGCATGGGTTCCCCCTGCGCCTTAATGTGGCTCTGGACTCCAACACCGGTGGGCGCCTGGCCGGCCGTGGGGCCTGAGCCCAGCTGTGCCCCACCTGACCACCCATCACAGCTCGCAAAAGCTCCACTGGCTTCCGGGTCATTAGAGAGATTTGTGCTGACCCAGGCTCCCCCGATTTTAAAGAAGCCGAATCTTCAAGTGGAGCGGGAGTCAGATTGCCTCTAAAAGCCTCCAGACCCCGCGCAGTTCCCGCGCGGGCCAACTACCTGGGATGTATATGCTATCAAGCCCTATCGATCCATGGATTTATCTGAAACGCACTGAAACTCGCCAAGGCCTGGAACCTGGGATGGCAGTGCTCTCTTTGCCTCCCTCGTCCCCCATCCAGGAAAACCCATTCCCTTCTGCCAGCACAGGCGCAGCCCGCATAGACACGGCCCGCAGGCGGAGGCGGAGCGCTCTAGAAGACCGAGCCTCTAGGGAGGTCGGCCTCCACGGGTACTGATGGGCAAGGCCCGCCGAGACCCTGGGGCTGGACAAGGTGGCGACGGGCTCAGAAAGTCTCCAGTGAATATCCAGAATGCTAAACAGCGGGCATTCGCATCTGTTGTCTGGGCCGCCACAGCTGGGACACTTTTGTTCCTAGGAAGTGATGGGACTGAGGAGACAGTGTAGGGAAAGCAGAGAGGAGACCCAACTGGGAGGGGGGGCGGAGGGAAGACGCTGGGAGAGGGCCCTGGGAGGAGGTTGCCTTTATTAACGCCTGCAATTCCAAGTGCGTTTGTTGGAGGGGCCGCTCTACGCTGGGATGGGCCATGCTCTGCGCCCAGTTCCCAGCTCCTGGAGCCCGACAGCCTCCGCAGAGCTGCGGCCACGTGTACTGCCCCACCGGTAGGGGAGCTCAGAGGGTACCATTTGTTGAGAGAATGCGCATAATCTCATGTAATCCCCATACCAACACTAGGAGAGGTACTACTATTGTAACCCCCATTTTACAGATGAGGAAACTGAGGCTCTGAGGAGTGACATAACATCCCCAAAGCCAATCTGATGCTAGGACTTGCCCAAATAGTTGAAAATTATCATCCCTACACCATTTCAGATACAGAGTAGAGCATCTTGGGTTGTATTTACGGTACTGCTGCTGACACCATTACTATCCCCTGGTGCTTCTCTTTTGAGCCACGTGTGGGTGGTTGGAAGGTGTTGGGTCTTGCATTTTACCTAAAGGACTCCGGGGTCTTGGCTGCCAGCTCCCTAAGCCGGAGCTCACTAGGCTCTAGGAGGCCATGTGGGTGTGAAGGAACCATGGAGGAGCCCTCAGCTGCCAGATGCTGAGGGTTTTCAGTTCAGGAATGAAGACGGTACTTACCTGTGGCTTGCCTCCTGCGCCCAAACGTCCACAATCCATATGGAGCTTTTACAGGCCTGGGTGAAAATCCCAGCTTTTACCACCACCAGCTGTGTGGCCTTGGACAAGTCACTTTGCCTCTCTGAGCTCGGTGACCTCGTCTGACCTCTGTAAGGATAGATCTTACTCATGGGCTTGTTTGAGGATTAAACGACGTAACCCATTGAGCACTTCACCAGGGGCAGATGTACAATAAGCACTATGATACATTTACTGTTATTATTATTAGTGGTGGGTGAATTTTCACAAGATAAATTGTACTTGTTCTCCTCCTGGAGAGAAGGAAGCAAACCCAGAGAAGATGAGTAACTTGCTCACTGTCACACATTAAGTGGTAGAGATGGAATTCAAACCCAGTTATGTCAGCGTCTAGAGCCCTGAAGTGCAATGTCTCCCCGCCAAAGAATCTTCTAGGAATGATTGTTGACTAGTTGTAGGCAACCTAGATTATTCTAAGGAAGGAAGAATAACCAGGTGCCCTACAGCTTCTTGGGGCTTCTGTTTACTTTGGTTACTGGTGTTTGGCACATGGCGACTGCTCGGTACATGTTAATACTTTACTGAGTATACAATAACAAAACAGTAAGTAGAATTTCCAGAACATTTACTGTAGGTCAGTCAGTGAACTAAGCATTTTGTACAAATGATTACCTTTAACCCTTCAAACAAACCTAAGAAGTAGATCCCACTTTGAAGATGAGAAATTTGAGGTTTAGGGCCATTAAATAACTTACCGATGTCCCACAGGGTAGGTATTCTGGGTTGGAATCCGGATGTTCTGACTGCAGAGAAGGAAGAAACTGAATATGTACTGAGTGCCCAGCACATGCTGACCACTGTATTCAGGACATCCTGTGTGTCCTCACTCCATCTTCACAATAATCTTGTTTCTAAAACCTTATTTTACAGATGAGAAAGCGAAGGCTCGGTGACTTTAAAGTGTATTTACAGTTCAAGGTCACACAGCTGACTACAACAGTTCTGTGTCTCCTAGCCCAGGACACCCCTATCTGTTTCAAAAGTTGAGTTCTTCAACCAAAGTTGGGGTACTCTATGGAAAGGGGGGGCAGACACGGTTATGGAAGGTGTGGTTCTCACACAAAAGGTGGCCTCCATTGAGGAGGCAAGTGAACTTGGTATTTCAGGGACTCTGTGCGGGAGGGAATGTCAGTGATATTTGGTGAGCAGACAGTGATGGAGAGCGTGCCTGGAGGTAAGAGGAACACAAACAGAGAAAGCGAGCTGAGGTGGGCAGGAGGCCAGCAGGCCTGCCCTTTGCTGCAAGGACACAGCCAGGAGTCCTGCCCGGGCTGCTCCTTACCTCATTGCCTTCATCTTCTCTCTCCTGGCCTCCCTCTCCGTCTGTCCCCACCTACTTCCAGAAGGAGCTACTTTTGATAAAGACCACAGGCCTTTTATAGTTCATGTTCAAAAGCAGGGCAGAGAGGATGTCTGTGTTAGTCAATTGCATCTAGCACTTGAAGATCAGGTAAGGTGGATTATTTTGTTTGTCCTCAAATCCATCGCACCCTGAACCTGGAGTGAGTAAATCCTGAAGGGCAGGATCTGGGATTTGTTTCTTTCATATAAGCCAGGTTTTTGCTAACCTGGCCATGCGTTGTGCCAATAAGCTTCTCCCAGGCCCCATAATGCTCAGAGCGCTGGGCACTTAGTAGGTGGCTCAGTGAGTCCTGGCAACTGGCCCACCCACAGTTTGAGCTGCAGGGCTTGAGCTGCCACGCTGCCAGCAACCCCACCCCATCCGGCTGTGCTTGGAAAGTGGGGGTCAGAGTCTGAGGCTTCCCTGCAGGAAGGTTGCTTGGACACGCTGAAAAGAAAGTTGAACTTGCACTTTATATAGTTTAAAAATGACTTGTCAGTGGCGACAATTTACAAAAATATATTTCTGTTGCGGCATCTCCCGATCGCCGAGATTTATGGCTTCATCACTCGGATGTGAAAGCTCATCCGCATGCGCTGGCAAATGGGAAAATGTATGAACAATTTGTTGGCTTTTTTTTTTTATCAAGTTTCCCCAAATATGTAAACTCTGAGAGAGCCTTATTCTTTTTAAATGATCATTCATTTGTCTCCAGACTCTATCTTTTGGCACAATTTATTATTCTCTATTTCAAAAAACTTAAATGCATTTTGCATATTAGCACGTAACTCTTGTTCCTGTCTCCTCAGTTGTGGAAAGGGCTGGATTGCTTTTATAAAGAAAAAAATGGCTAATAAAATTGGCCTCAGCACCATTGCTCTGCAATTCTTATGAACAGTAAAGTGGTACTTACCGTCATTGATGTTAAAAGCTATTTCTAAATTATGGTGCCATTTATTATCTCTAGTGTCCAAAGTAAGTTTAAATGATGCTTATAATTCATGTTTTACCAAATTTCCTTTTCCCCCCGAGGATACCTCTGATTAACTTATGCACATTAAAGCGCTTTTTAAATTCTTCTTTTATTGCCATTATGCTCTGAAAATCTCAGCGATTCTCAAAAATGGGTAATAAACTTGAGATAAAATGCTGCAGTTTTAGATCAATGCTGACATATCACTGTGGTGATTTCTACAGAGCTAAAGTGATAATGCTTCATATTTACGGAATATATACTAGGTTATTACTGCAGTATTACCATTTTGTTCTAAGATGAAATGAGTAATTTACCAATTTATTAAACAGTTACATTTAAGTATTGCTCAGGACATTACCACCCCAATCTGTTTACTTAGCTTGAAGAGTTACCATTAAGATACCCTGTTTATTTAGGTAAAATTTGTAATCATCATGCCTTCCATTAACCAACTTATTTTTCTGCAAGGCTAATTGTCTGGAAATGAGTTTCTTCTTATTTACTGTGCTACATTCTGCTTAGCTGGCTAAAACCGTCACCCCAGCAAGAAGTGCTAGGGAAATTAATAATACATACAGAGAACAGTTTTAATTAGTATAATACCAAATGTTAATAAAAGATTTATGACACTGTTAAAAAGTTCTAACAGAAGAGATCTTAACAGCTTCGGGCTCAGTTTGTCAGGAGAGGACGCCGGTGGCTGCAGCCTTTTGTGTGAGGCTGGATTTGGGGGATTCTCAGGCGCTGCTGGGGCTCCTGGAAGCACAGACTGGAGGTGAGAGACTCTGCCTTTAAGAGAGGTTTGCTGGGAGCTAAATAGAGCGAGTTCACACTAAGGAAGGGGAATTGGAAACCAGGGTGTAGAACGCTGATCCTAACTTGAAAGACACCAAGTTTTCTGCAGAGGAGAGGAACACAGTCCCAGCCTGAGACCCCCAGAGATACTTCCCAGGGCACCGCTGGTCATTAGTCCCAGATGGGACTAGGGCTTTGAGAGGCTAAGCTGCTAACTCAAAAACTATGGGGAAAATGGATTGACATAGAACTGGGGAAAGGACACATGTTATTTACCGAGTATCTGTTATGGGCCATCTGCTTGCACACATCTACTTTCATCTTAACAGCTGAGAGCTAGCATTATCCTCATTTGGGGGGTCAGGAAGTGAAGCCCTTGGAAGGGCAAGGCCCTTGCCTGAGGTTACGCAGCTCGTGAGTGGAGCAGAATTTGAACCCAGCCTGTGGAAACCTCACCACACTGACCCCATTGAGGCAGTACCGTTGTGAGGGGCCAGCAACCCCTCTATTGATCGGCACCTTTTGTCCACATGATGTCAGCCAGTGGGCGTCCAGACAAGCAACTGGACGCTTCCATTTTCATCTGGACAGCTGCCTGCATGCCCATCCTTTCACTGGGCTGCCTGCACCAAGGGGGCAGTGTTCTTTATGAGTCCGTCTTCCCTGCTATGACATGAGACACAAGGGCAGGAGCCATTTCTTACTTTCTTTAGATCCTCAGTGCCTGGCACATAGTAGGCCCTTTTAAAATGATTTAAGGGACCCAGGGAAAAAAGGAAGTGAAAAGGAGAGACGAATACAGTTTCCACTCGCGGTGTTTGAGAGAACTACTGGCCTTAGATAGATGTATTTTGGGGAACTGCAGGAACTCATCCCCCTCTCGGCCACCAAGGCCACACAACCCTGACTGAAGTGTAAGAGGTTGTTACTGCTGCCATTTTTCCAGCCCCAAGGGTTAGGTCTTAGGAGCAGTGGGTATCCTTTGCACGGTGAACTGATTCTTTCCTAAACCACATAATAAAAACTGACCACGCCACTTAACTTTCCTAACATTCTCTCCAATTTAAGAAACTCCAGAGCATGAGGCACTTGAGGGCTGATGACTCTTTTACCCAACCCTTGATTGAAAGAGAAAAGAAACAAAACCAACGAAAGTTCTTGGACAGAGAATTTCTCCAGGATATGCAGTCAAATGGCCTGGGCTGCTTCTAGAAAAAGCAACATAATGTCTGGGCCACATTGTCAGGCTCACCAGAACTCCTTGCTCTTCCCAACTGTTCCTTCTAAGAAGGAAGCTTAGTCCGACGACCGAGGTGAATAAACGCATTGTAGCCTATCCATGCAATGGAGTATTACCCAGCCTTGAAAAGGAATGAAGGCCCATACATACTACAACTTGGAAGGACCTCCAAAACATTCTGCTAAGTGAAAGAAGCCACTAAAAGTCAAGGACTGTATGATCCATTTATATGAAATGTCCACAAAAGGTAAACCCACAGAGACAGAACAAAGATTAGTGGTTGCCAGGGGACAGGGGAAGAGAGGAATTGGGAGTAATTACTTAATGGGTAAGGAGTGTTTTTCTAGGGTGATGAAAACGTTTGGAAACTAGAGGAGGTGGTTTTTGCACAACTGTGCAAATACACTAAATGCCATTGAATTGTACACATTAAAACAGTGATTGATATGTGAATTTTACCTCAGTTTTTTTAAGAAGGCATTTTAGGAATAGCTACATATATCTGGTGTTCACATCACAGCAGCGGCTGGAAGAGGGAAAATTTGGAAATAACCATATATCTGTCATTTAGAAATTAGCCACATAAAATGGGGGAAATTGCTAGATATTGACATGACAAGATGTCCATGATGCATTAGTAAGTGAAACAATTTAGTTGTAAAATAACGTGTGTATTATATCCTATTTAAATTACATACACAGGTGTGCTTGTATTGACACACAGGAAAAAGCTCTGAAAGGATAAACACCAATTGACTGATTTGCTCAGTTATTGCAGAGAAAAGGATGCTGGAGTGGGAGCAGGTTTTCACTTTTTATTATATCACATTGTCATTTGCAGAAAATTAAAGATGTTTTGAAAAGAAATATATATTTTTTGAATTAAGTCAATAGTTATTATAATGTCTAAGATGCAGAAGAGTAGTGAGGGGGAAAGAAAATGACCCATAGTCCTGTCACCAGAAACTTTTTAGTTTATACCGGTCAAAGTTTTTTGTGTTTTTAAAAAAGAACACTAAAAAAAAATTTTAAACGACATGGGAAAACCCTGCAAGACTTCAAAAGATGATGCTTTAGATGAAGCAGGGACTGTTTTTGTTCCTTCTGATCCCAGCACCATGCCTTGAAAATGATAGGAACTCGTTAAGTTCTCAATCCCAATTTTTTGAAGATTTAAAAACTTAACTGCATTTTCTTACAATTTTCAGAATCCAGCATGGAGATGTTGAACCTAAAACATTTACAAGACAAAATGGCTGTTGTGTGTGCCAAGTGCAAGGGTGCTTTTTAGCTGAGCAACTCTAGAGGACCAACGAACGCCCAGGGAAACCTTTTTATCTCAATTATTGGGACGCTTCCAAAGGTATTTTTACCCTGAATGATTTGGATAATTATCTCAATCTTTCACTTTGTTTTGACTAGCTAGCTCTGCAGACTGATTTGAGTTCAGGAAGGGTATCAGTTACCTGAACTAAATATTCTTTCCAATTCATAATGCCAACTTGTACGATTTTTTTGTTTGTTTTTCAGTGGCTTTTCTCAAATACAGCCAATATTTTGATTTCTGCTGTTTGATTCCTTTGCAAAAGGTAGCATTCTTAGAATCTGGAAGAATGGAATCAAAGTGATAAGTGTGTGTGTTCCTGCGTGTCTGTGTGTGTGTACATGTACTGTGATGGCCCGTGTCAAATTTTCGAGGCAGAAGACAGATCTAATTTTTCTCTCTTATTCTCAGTGTATTATTTTCTGTGGGTTCTAAATAATTAATAAGGAGGTCCCTTTCCATAATTAAAATGGATGTCCCTACACATGTCAACACCAATAGCTTTTCCAGTAATGAGTGAATTTAGATACATGTTAAGTATGGACCATATTTACTCACCCTGGCTGGGTTGTAGCACAGAATGTGTGGGGTGGGGACTGGGGATTGGTGGGAGACACAGGCCAGTTTCAGTGGAGATGATGAGAGAGCAGCAAGGACAGAAGCCTGGGAGATTACGCGGAGAAACGGCGCTGCCTGGCCCCAGCCACCGGACAAGTCGGTGAGCCAGGCACAGAAAGGGGATGTCTGGCAGCAAGTTTCCAAATGGGCCATTTGTGATTGTTGAGTTTCCTTTGTCTTTTCTTCCAACCCCTAATGCCCTCTCAGTCTTTCACTTTCTTAGTGACGTCTCTGGAGTGCCCCTTTCCTTGATCAAAACCTGCTGTTAAAACCTTCCCTGGCAAGGGAGGGGGGGGTCAGTGGAATGCTTCCAGGTGTGTAGTTGCCTTCTTACAAATATCAGTCAGTTCATTCATCACTGGGCTCAACAAACATTTCCTGCTCGCCTACCATGGGCCCCACTCTGTGTCCCGTGCTGGAGACACTACAATAAAAGGCTCAGGAGGGGGTGGGCAGACAGATGTCTACCAACAGGGAGGCAGGTGCTTGCATTGGGCGCTGAGGGACATGGAAGAAAGACTGTCCATCTCAGGGGCCTGGGCTGACGTGCAGGTGGGGCAGGGGGCAGCGGCAGGAGGGGGAAAGGCTTTCCAGTGAAGAAGTGCCCAAGAAGGGGGCGTGGGATAGGCACGGGGGTGTAGAACAGCCGGTGAAGGGAGGAGATGGACCGCAGAGCAGCAGCGGGTGAGGGCCTGCTCCTGGGGTTGGGGGCTGAATTCCTGTCCAGGAGCTCAGAGGTCATCCTGTGTGTGACACTGAGGAGCCTGACATTTTCATGCCAGGGATTATGTGGTGGGGGAGGGGTATTGGGTTTTAGGGAAGCCCTTCTGGCTGCGGCTGCCATAGTGGAGGTGGTTCCAGAGGTGGGACTGGAAGCAGGACTCAAGGTTCTGCTGTGAAAGGGGGGGCTCCTAGGAGGGTGAGGAAGGACATCCCCGGGCTCTAGAAACCTCCCCCGGGGTAATGGGCAGCTCTGAGGAGGGAAAGGAAGGTGAGGGAGCCTGAGGGACAGAGACCAGGGGACTGAAGAGTTCTGTTTGCAGCCCAGACTTCCCTGAATGCTCAAGTCGCCCCTGACAGGGAGGCAGGGTGAAAATGAGACCTGGCGTGTCAAATCCCAGCACCCCGGCCTCGTAGCTCTGACCCGGAGCAAGTTACTTAACCTCTCTGAGGCACAGTTTCCGTCCTTGTAATTGGGCACAGTGCTACCCGCTTTGCCCGCCTGTACCCACCACATCCTAGCTGCTCAGTAAATAGTGAGGCTGATTCCTGTGCGCAGGTGACTGGGCGGGTCCACAGATGCACTTGCCTCAGAGCAGCTCTGGGACGTGCAGTGACACTGAGCTTAAGCTCAAGAGCGGAGGGCAGGGCAGGTGGGACTATGGGGAGATCAACACGGAGCCCAGTCAACGAGGAGGACTTTGAACAGGGAAAGAGAGCCACACACCAGTCTGGGTGCATTCATTTCCAAGGAGACTCTTGTCAAGGAAAAAAAAAAAAAAGGCGGCAGCGTGCCGGTTCTGGCAGAAATACCCGAGACCACAGATGCATTTGCCCGCCTGCCCCCGCTGTTCTCTCTGTCTGTCTCCCTCTGGCCTTCTCCATACAGTCTTGGCTTTGATGCTGCCAGCTGCCTCCAGGGAGGCCACAGGCGACGGGAGAGGATCTCCCAGGGAGGGAGCCGGCGGATAACTGTGCAAAAGGGGCCATTCCTGAGCAGTACAAGTTCTCAGCTCCCAGACGAGTGGGGGTGATGGTGATCAAACTTGGGAAAGTTTTTTGTTTGTTTGTTTTTAAAGCAGTCTTGTCAACATGTGAAAGGCACATCTCTATTGACTTGATTCATTGAAAAACGTGCTCAGTGCTCAGAGGTCCCTAAGGAAGATTTTTCTAATACAAAGAAAGAAACAAACAAATCACCATTTAAATCTAATTCCAGCATTCAATATTTCCTGTAAGGAAAAGCTAAGGAATTTCTTGCCCTCCACCAAGAGTGGGCCTTTGGGGACTTGCAGACCGTGGCCGACGACACCCGCGCCCTGAGTGAGCCTGCCCGTGCCGTGGAGGGGACAGAAAGACCCCTATTACTCACAGGACCGGTGGACTAACTCTGAGAAGTAGGTGCTTTGAGTTAGTGGGAGACTTCAAGTATTTTGTCCCATCTTAACAGAGAGACTATTATATTGCAAAGGGGGAAATCCTCACGGCAGCACCTGCCTACCACGCCGTGTGTAAGCCAGGGCCTACCTACAAAGGTTCCTGCATTTCCCACGTCCTCAGCTGGGCCTCCCCTCCCCGCTCCTGTGTCATGGCATCCGCTGATCCCCTTCCGTCCTGGGCACGCCCTGTGTGTTCCTAAGGCAGCCCCAACTGTGTTTGCCATCAGCTTAGCTTCCACAGCACCCCAAGCCAGAGGATGCTTGCTCTGATGACTTGGGACACTGCTTTCACTCTAAATGTCCAGTCCTGAGTGACCAGGATTACAGGAAAGCCTGTAGTTCATTTTGAGATTGCTGTGACGTCCTCAACTTTCCTCTGGGACTGCCACTGGAAGGTCCCAAGTGACAAATCTTTGGAAATTGAAAACAAAAGAAAACCTCTTTATGTCTCTTGATGAATTTATATATTTTCTGTTTTGAAAATAAGAATATATAAAGTGACTATGTCTCCTTTTTTTTTTTCTCTTTGGCTCCCAGGAAGCTCAGAGACAAATTCTAAGGGCAAGTTTATGTTAGACATAAGAGCAGCAAGTTAAATGCTGTTCTCTCCTCTGGATTTTATTTTCTACTTCTATTACATAGTCTTTGTCCCCGGTTCTCTATTTGTGTTTCGATTTATGATTGCTTTTATTGTACGTAAGCTAGGATAATATTTTGGATTTTCAACTGATGTTTGTTTGTTTGTCTCTATTTCCTTGTACCCTGCCCTTCACTCACCCCTCCTTCAGTCAGTCACCAAGACCAGGTGGCATCCTTGCCTAGGGAAGGGATGTCACAGTAGAAGGAGGAGAAAAATCTTTTGAGTTTCAAAGCCCAAGGTCTGCGTGACAGTGGGTCTGAGCAGTAGATTTGAGAGGGGAGGTAACGAGTCATACAGAAACGTTTCAGGCTGGCTGACACGTCTCAGGCTGGAGGAGAAGGGTGCAAAAGGAAGTCGAGAATAAGGGAACTGCAGAAAATCCAGCTTGCTGGGAGGAATCTGTCCCAGAGGAAGCCCCCCACTCAAAGCAGAGGGAAAGCACAAACCCCGTGGCAGAAATGGCTGTGTCCGTTAGCCAGATGGGCCTGAGACCACCTCCCAGAGTGTCCTGCACCTAAGGGCATAGGAACTATGTAAGATGACGCTGGTATGTCCCAGGAGGGGGCGTCTGGAGGAGCTCAGACAAATCTGAAGGGGCCGTATGGCTGAGAATGACAGTTCGGCAGCATCATCTGTGGGTATGTGACCCAGGTTAGACGATGGTCCTCACCCAGACGCCAGCATGCATGGACAGTGGCTGAGGACAAGTGTCGGGCTCGCCTCCATGCCCTCTAGCCCCCCAGAACTGACAGCAACCCAGGGCAACTGTGTCTTACCTGAGATGAACTTTCTGCCATATGGCAGAATGGTGCTCAGAAAAGAAACTGAGTTGCCTTGTAGAGAAACAGCTGTGCATCTTATAAACCTGAGTCTGCAAAATATCCCTACTCTGAAACCCTTAATGGAATGCAAAGGACAAACAAATGAAGAAGGCAGCAAAGAGCCTTATCCTAACACTAGTCCTTTCTGGACCTTTCTATAAGAGGAAGCCCAGGCCAGACTGCCCCCTTAGGAGGCCTGGGATGGACCCTCTGATAAGGATAGACTCTGCAGGCTTGGGACACCACTAGATGGGTCTCCCACATTTCCATGGGTCAGGAAGCCATCTGACTCACTTCCTCTATAACAAATGCTTTCTGAATAAGCAGCGGCCCCTGAGCACAGTTAATGGCCTGGAAGCTTCCCAGGTGCTCCAGGAAAGAAGCGGCCTTTTAACCATGATTTTTGGCCTTCACCACTGATGCCAGCCTTAAATGCTGTTTGGAATAACAAATGCTTGCTTGTCTGACTCTGAAAGCCTTTGCTAACTGTGCTCCCAAGCTGTACTGCTTCGCGGATGGAGACTGGTTTTGTCAGCTGTAGCAAGTCGTCTTCGCAGTGTGCCGGTTCGTTCGTTTACCTGTCTTTCAAATGAGCGTAAGAATAATTTCTCTGTGGGGGCTGGTGCTGAGCATATGTTCACTGAGCGTCAGTGGGACAGGGGCCCTCCGTAGGACGGAGGCTGTTGTTATGTAATCATTTTCCCTTCTAGTTTTGATTTAAAAATGATACATATGCATCTACGTACACACGTGTCCACGCTGACGGGAACATGCGCACTTGGAGACACCTCCGCGCAGATGAGAACCGTAGGAGGGTGTCCCCACGGCAAGGGTCGCTCACAGCATCACGTTACACAAGCAAAAGAGATGGGTGGGAAAATCTCTTCTAAAAAATGGAGATGTTCCTGACCTTTGAACGCCACACATTTGTGGTGAGAGGGTGGGAAGAGGCAGCCTTACTCAGCTGTGTGGCAGGCTCTAGTGCCCTCTACTGTCATTTGAGAAACGAACGCTCCTAGAGGGAGCCATCTGCGTCTATCGCGAAGAAGGAAAACCAACTACTCTCGACTGATTGCTCGTTTCCACCTGAATTGGGCTCTGTTTCCAGTTAGTATTTGGGGTGGAAGCCAGGTGTCCCCCACAGAGCCTGGGGCGTCCTGTTGCACCAGCCTCAGGGCTCACCCCAACGATCGAACTGAGCTGTCTTGGAGCAGAAAAGCAAAATGGCCCAAATGCCAGGATTCCCGGGGATTGAAACAGAACGCCAAAGAATTTTGGAGACGTCCTTAAGAGGGTAATATCAGCCACATTTGATACAGCCCCTCGCTATTGCGAACTGAGGGTTACTTATTCATTTAAAAATTCGCTTTGATTTTATTTTTTGTCCATCAAACAAGGACGGGGCTTGAATTTGACCCTGAACCTGTCAAATGCCTTGGATGGTGCCCCCTTGGTCTGTGCCTCTCTAACACCTGGGTATGGCCCAAAGTCGAGTGTTCATTTACTCTGTAAGTGAAAAGGATATTTGCCCATTAATTTCAACTCCAGGGCTCCAAGCCCCATATAAGGCACAGTTAATATAATCTCACTTTAGATGACACTCGGAGGAGCGGGAAGACAATTTGTGGGGGGAAAGGAATAAGAGGCAGCGCGCATTTAACGGGAATGTTAATATTTACTCACTGCCACACTTGGTATTTGGAAGGCTGCACAGTCGCTAAGTGGGGATTACATCTTCAATTAAGTGGTGGTGGCGGGGGAGTTACTGATGTTTCACAGAGGGAAACTGCCGAAATCATACTTTAAAGAGAATAATTTTTTTAAAAGCTACAAAAAAAAATTGAAATAAAAGCTCGAGGGAAAAAAATAGAGGGAACATTTCTGTTTAGGGAATCCTAATATTTTGGCTGAACACATTATGTAAAATTAAATACTATTTTAAACCAAGGAGATATAATATCTAATTAAGTTTTTGTGGTTGATGGGCTTAGAGAGGATTGTGAATGTTGCATCCATTGAACTGAAAGAAGTAGAAAAATTAAATAACACTGTTCTACGGTGACTTTCACCCAGACATGCAAGCGGACTTCCATATTCCGCATTTACTCTGCCCTCCGCCCACCACCTAGAACTCACTGAAGACATGAAAGAGAAAATGAGAACGTGCACCAGGAGCTCATTAAGCCTTATAAGGACCCCAAGGAGCAGGAATCAGGAGTTGTTAGCCTCATTTCTGAGCTGTGATCACGGGCTCCGAGCGGCCGAGGGACTCTCATCCAGGGTCATCCAGTGAGTCCAGGGGTGGAGAAAGCACAGAACCACCATCTTCCAACTGCATCTGGAACTTCTTCTACCCCAGAATGCTGTCTGCTCCCAAACTTTAGGTTATGCAGGGTCTGTTATGGGTCAGAGTTACTATTATAGAAAGCACTAAGGTTGCTAAGGCTATTTGGAGTTTTAGAAGAATTTCAGTGTAAGCTGTGTAGAAACCAGAGATGGACGATTCGTTTTAAACGGATGCTGATTTCTAAGACTAATTATTACATTGAGGAGTTTTCAAGTTACTTTATAAGATAATTTTTAAAGAGAGGAAATAAAGAGATTAGTATGTGATTTCCAGTGGGCAAGTCTGTAAAACTCAGCTTCACTCGTGGGGGTTTCTTAAACTGAGTAAAATCAAAATACCTACAAATTCTGAGCGGCAACCTCGGCGAAGACAATACTCCAAGTACAAAGACTGAAAATCTCCATTATAGTCCATTAGAATTCCCTTTAAGTTTACTGTCACCTATGTACAATAAAAGCACTAACCCACCTTTTTAAAAAAGTTTAAACTTTGGCAGTATCTCTTTTGTCTACAGTTCCTGAGATAAATTAAGCAGCGTCACATTTAATATTTGGGAAAAAAGAAAAAGGACTCAGGACATCTTCATATCGAGATGAAAGGAATTTGGTCAGAAGGCTACTTGAAAATAGAATATTAAACTATAGTTTGGCGATCCGGAAGTAGTTTAAATAATTGAAAATGAGGAATGAGCTACGAGAAGTTGCTCGGCGGTGGTCGTTTTTTTGTTTCCACTGCCACAAGCAAGAAGTAGGTTTTAAAAATAGATCATCAGGGCAGAGCAAGTGTCTCTGACAGGCACTTGCAGGCAGGATTCTAGAAATTCCAATCATTTAACAAATTGCACCATTAAAAGTCATAATAGGTCTAAAAGCCATTCTTAAGAGAACTTACTAAGTAATTTGACCTGCATAATCATCTTGTTAAATTCATTTGATATCATGAGACAGTTAGTGAAATATGCATAGTACATTATATTAAAGAGAAAAGTACCCTTCCATTGGTATCTGATGTGCACTTTACAATCGCAGCTATTAGTTGTCTGTAAAACTCCTAGACATGATTTGATTTGATTTGATTACTATTATATCATTTTACTTTGTAACATATAGGGGTGGAGATTACAGGTCTGCTATTGCTTACTCGGAAATATTTAACGAAGGATGTTTTATTTATTAGCATAAAGAGACACAGTAGATTATTGGGTGATTGAAGTGATGATGTGGCTGCCGTACTTGTCAAAAATACAGCTCTAATTCAATAGCAAGGCGACAGTCAGTCTCTGAGTTGATCTATGCCTGAGCAAACCGACTCTGAAAGCTGGATGTTGCCCACTTAAAAGGATCTTTGTAAATTTCTATAATTGCACATTATCAAAAACAAACAGCAACAACAACAAAGCCACTGAGTGATTGCTCAATTGTAAATTTGCTTTCTTATGTGCCATGAGCCCCTACATTGTATCTTTTGCATTCCTAACATCCCAAATCAATAACAGAGAATGATATTTAATGTTACTAATCTATGTGGGAAACACAATGTTTTTATAAGAAGTAAATTGAGAAGAGAATTCAACAAAGGAGCAAAGGAAGAAAACAACTAGCACTTATTGAGTGCCTGCTGTGTGCCAGGCTCTGTGGTATTTCACAAATACTAGCAGGCTATCTCGTTTAATCCTACACTGTAAACTGTAAAGCGAATGAAGAAATACATTTACTTTAAAATTTTGAATTGCACACATTTCCTATTGTGTCCTTTATTTTCCTTTGGTCTGTGTCTTAAAGCCCTGCAAGTCACTTTTATCATCAGAACTACTTCACACCTGGTTGGGAGGGAAAACTTGCTAATATCACTTGCCAACAAAGTGTTCACGGCAATTAGTGTCCACATTTTATCCATTTTTAACTGCTGCTCAAAGAATACTTGATCAGAATTTTACTCTAAGTGTAATTAGGCATAAAATATATCCTTCCTGAAAACCCAGCTCTTTGCTAATTCACAATGGTAACTTTAAAGAAGTCTTGTAAGATCATTAACCACAGCGCGTACATCAATTTGTTCTTAGATGTTTGTTAATTGTATCTTTGCATTTCAGGACAAATTGAGATTATTTCGAGGTAATGTACTACAGAGTCCAATTTGTTGTAGGTTACAAGCCAAGATTTGGTACAGACCCTTTCTCAATTAGTATTTTAACATGCTAACAGCTGAAACTGACCCAGTACTCATAAACCTTTACTGGGCTTCAGGAGCAGTTTAATTTCCCAGCGCCCTCTGCTGTTACTCTGTAAGTTTATCACTCTTCTAACACCAAGAGAGCAGAACTCAGCCAGAAGAGGACCCCCTCCTCAGGAAAGAGTCATCACAGGTGAGGCACTTTAGGGTTCGGGACCTGAATACTGACAGTGAACTCAAACCCGAGGAGGTTCGGGGAACCAGTGCGCTCTGACTGAGCTCCCAGGAATTCTTTCGATCCCCTTCCTCTCCCCCCAGCTCAGTGGCCCGGCATCCAGCTGTCTCGATATATAATGGGTGTTTTACATTTTGTACTTCCAAGGCAGGCCTCTTGTTTCACCACTCCCAGCCCAAACATGGCCAACCCCCACCCCAGGTCTTCTCATTTCTGTTCAAGGACCACCCCTCACTCTGTCAGTCAGCCCCCAAACCTAAGCGTTGGCTGTGATTTCTCTCTTTCCCTCACCTGGTGGTAGTGGGCCCTTCGTAAATATCTGCTGCGTGAATTGAACGACTAAGGAAGCAGGTATAGGAAGTAGAACTTCAGGGTATTAATAAAAAGTTTCCGTGAAAATGGAAATAATGTCACCATGTTATTTCCAGGTAGGCAGCCCTGCTTGGAGAGAGAGGCCAGCGCCCGTTTATATTTTGCTGGTTATCCTTTATCTGGGCAGGATAGGATCCCTTTTGATTCCCATCTCTTCCATCAGGCAAGGCAGAGAATAAAGGGTCTGGTTGCAGGTTTCTAAGTTATAATCACATTCCTTCCTTGCTCTTTGCACACTGGTTATAGTTCCTTATAATGGACATGGATTGCACTAAACCCATCAGTCTCTTTACGGGTAATCTCATGATGTGTTTCACGCTTTCATGTAGCTCACCTGTGCCATGATGTGTGGAGGCTTACTATAATAGTGTCCCCTACCGAGGGTAAATTCTTTTCCTGGTTCTGGTAGACCCTTATGTGATATTTTTCAGTCAAACTTGGAAATTAAAAGTTGGCATACTTGCAAATCAAAATATTTTCTACATTATCTGGGCTAGTTTGATTTACACAGACACCTTATTATATTCATAATACATATTTTGATAACACATAGACAATTCAAAAAATTAACATCAGGCTAATCCGACCACCCAGAGGTAATATCTATTAACATTTTGATGTATTTTTTAAAATAGAGTTATTTTTTAGAGCAGTTTTAGGTGCACAACGAAATTAAGTGTGAGATACAGAGATTTCCCATACACCCCCAGCCCCCCAACACACTCAGTTCCCCTCTTATCAACATCCCTCTTATCAACTGATGGGTTTAGTGCAATCCATGTCCATTATAAGGAACTATAACTAGTCCCACTCTGGTGGCACTTTGCTTACAATCAATGAATCTAGATTGACACATTATTACTCAGAGGCCACAGTTTACGTTACGTTCATTCTTGGTGTTCTATGAGTCTATGGGTTTGACAAACGTATAATGTCATGTATCCACCATCATAGTATCGTACAGAATAGTTTCACTGCCCTAAAATCCTCCATGCTCTGCTTATTTACCGCCCCCCCCCAGCCCCTGGCAACCACTGATCTTTTCATCTTGATGTAGTTTTTAGTCTCTCTTCTATGTCTATGTGTATTTATTAATATTATCATAAAACTGGGCACATAGTATGCATTCAATTCTATTTTCTGTTTCATTTTCCTTTTAAACTTTCAAAACTTTACATTATGGAAATTCTCAAACATACATAAAGAGAGAAAACTATAATGAATCTCTACGTGCCCATCAGCTGGCTTCAATCATCATCAACATTTTGCCAATTGTGTTCCATCTGTCTCCCTCCACTGCCATTTTTATTCCTTTTCTTTTTTTCTTTCTTTCTTCCTTTTTCTTTTTTCCGAAGTATCTTGAAACAAATCCAAAGCATCATGCCATTTCACTCACAATACTGCAGTATGTATGTATGTACGCAGACTGCCTTTTTCTTTTTCATCATGAATGTTTTCCATGTCATTTACTATGGTTTGAAACATTATTTTTAGCAACTGCCAAATATCGTCATTGTCTATGTGTATTACAAACCTTTGAGTGCATCTCTGATTATTTCCTTGGGATACATCTCTACAAGTAACTAACAGGATCAAAAGGTAATAATCCTAAAGACACAAGAAACAGCGTAATGGTTGTACCAATTGATGTTCCAAACAGTGGGATGTGAAAGGGCCTTTTTCCTTGAACCATCACTGATTCTGGGTGTTACCACTTGTATGGGTCGAGGTTCTATTGCAGATAAGAGAATCCATTCTAGCTGGAAGCAGAGGATTTGTTACCAGTTATTAAGAAATCATTAGAAGAATTGGAGGGCTGATTGGGCTCGCAGGAATGAATTACAGAACCACTTCACTTAACTGGCTCCCCAAGGGACCCGCCTCTGCCTGTGTCAGGAAGCTGCAAATTAGAAAGTTGTCCTCACAACCGCAGGCTCTAGGTTCACAGTCTTTGTCATGATTCATACTATCGAAATGGATGCTCTCAACCTCCATGAGACTGGGATTGGACCTTGGGATTCCTAAACAAATGCCATGGAAACTCCAAATGCCTCTATGGCTTGCTTGCTAGCAGAAGCAGCAGAATCATGGCTTGTGCCTCATGATACCAGTTTTTATTGTCCCAGTTTCATATGGGCATAGCAGGAGGAACCACAGAGAACGGTGTGATCACAAATTCCTAACTGGGCGGCTCATGAAGGGTAGTCACATCCCAGGTCTACAGCCTCTTTAGCCAAGATCAATCTTTGCCTTAACCAACTACAGAAGCAGTTGCTCTCCAGCTCATGACATATCTTTCCCCTCTTATAGGTCTCTTTGGCTAAACTACAATGGTCTGCCCTCCTGGAGAATCACTGGTTTGGACCTAACGTGCAGCATAACACTAATGTAAGTTATCAGCATTCTCCCTGTATCCTCTCGGTTTCCTGTGCCATTTGGGGACACACCAGCGCCCCATGTGCTTTTTCTTCCAACAGGCAGCACCTCCATCTCTTTGTCAAAGGGCTGCCGTCAGGCTGCTAGCACTGCTGTGCCTGTGGGCACAGAAGGCCATAAGTGCTTGGGGATTTAATTCCCACTCTTCTCCCCCAGCCCTTACCCAATCACTGAAGGGCATGGAGGTGTAACTAGTCGGCTTCCTTGCCCCCATTAGGACAGCATTAGCCTTGGCTGCAGTGTCCAGAGCTCCCCTGTGGGACTGAGCCAAAGTCACCCTCCACAGACTTTGCTGGATATCACTCACTGGGCTCATTCCCTTCCCGTCCCACTCCCCCACACCCTGCCTGCTTTTCCTGGGAGCAGTTCCTCATCAGTCACTCTTAACGTGAATTCTTGTCTCAGGGCCTGCTCCCAGGACCACCTATGCTATTAGAAGGTTGGGATAGGTTTCTTTCCTTCCTTCCTGCCTGCCTGCCTGCCTGCCTGCCTGCCTTCATTGAAATCCAAGGGTTAGGGGAGCACACAAAATAAAATTAGTTCCTTACCCTCAAGGAACTCACTGCAAGAAAGACAGGCATCTAAATATAATAAAACGTGACACAGTTTAATGGTTGAGGTCAATGAAAGGAAAGTCCCTTTTTCGAACTAGCTTAAGCCTCAACTGCAGCAACATTTTTCCATCCTGAAGGAAGCTGTTTAAGCACATCTTGAAACTCACAGTGCCACAGCTATTACTTAATCAGCACCCCACCTATAGTGGTCCTTACGCTTTCTCTCATTGAACTGCCCTCTCCTCTCTAAAAGTGGAAGTCTCAAGCAAGGACATGATGAGAGGATGGATATTAAATACCTGGTCATAGAAGAGTAGAGCGGAAGATGGCAGTTTAGGATAAACCCTAGCTCTAGCGTCCAGTTTTATACTGCACACTCCTGGCATGGTGCCTTTTTCAATGAACTATAGTTCAACAAAATATATAAATGAAAGCAATCCAAATCTTCATCAAATCTTTTGTGATAGTGCTCTAGTGGCATAGTGGGAAATACATTTCTTAATTCAAAGAAGAGATTTTCAAAATCTTTTTGGGCAGGTGGACTAGGCATGTAAGAAGAGGGTCAGGGAGAGGCAGTGAGTATTGATAAATCCATTACCTTTATTCCTACCATATGCATTTATATAAAACGATGTTTCTTCACTTTTAACAGTTGAACATGGGAGAAAAATACGTGCTGAGTTAAATGGTCCCACGCCCTAAGTGGAAAGCATAGTCTGTTGGGCAATGATTATCGGTTGGCAGCCCGATAGCAGAGAGGTAAATGCGTGGCTAGGAGGCAGGCAGAGATCTGTCTCTCCTTTTACCAGCTATGTGTTTTAATGAACTTGCTTAGAACATGTCTAACCCTACTTTCACATCTGCAAAATGGGGCTCATTATGGGTTGAATTGTGTCCTTTCAAAATTCCTATGTCGAAGTCGTAGCCCCCAGTACTTCAGAATGTGACCTTATTTGGGAACAGGGTTGTAAACGCCATGTGAAGATAAAGGGGGAGATCAGGATGATGCTTCTAAAAGCCAAGATACCACCTGGCCAACACCTTGATCTCACACCTCCAGCCTCCAGAACCATGAGACAGTGAATTTCTGTTGTTGAAGCTGCCCAGTCTAAGTACCCAGTGGTACCTTGTTACAGCAGCCCTTGCAAACTAATAGAGATTAAAATAGTCACCAGCCCCATATTACAAATGAGCAACGTAATCATTCTGGGGGTGGCAGCCGAAAAGAACTAACCTAAGCAACGTTGGAAAAGAATATTTTAACTATATACTCTAAGGCCAAGGACACAAACTGAGCACAAATATTAAAGTGGCTGCTTCCAGGGCTAGGTCTGGGAAAGTGCAAGGTGTATGTGAAACAGAAAATAGGAACTGCACACACCAAAAATGATGGAATAAGTCAAAAGGTACAGGAGCCCATTTGAAGGAGCTCCAATGGTCAAATGTGGGAAAATTTGAGCAAGAAAGTAAATACTAAGAGTAATGGATTATAACCCACAGAACAAAATGAGAATCATGAATCCATAGTGATATAAATGGATAACTAAATAAATAAATTCAGAGACGAGAAGAACAAGCTCTTCTTTCCAGCCAAATTCCAACTAGTAAATGGAAATAGGAAAGTCACCATTTGGCCAACACTGTGGTAATAACTTTTTAGGTAAGAATCATGAATGGAAGTTAGAATAAGTGGCTATAAGATCCTGAGAAATGGGATATTGACTTAATCTCAATGATCTTCCCAAGGCCATGTATTAATTACAAAAGGGAAAAGTATTAACTATACAGTGAAGAAACCCGGCTGACATCACCTTAAGCAGGTGATCAAAGTGAACATCATCAGAAATGGGACAAACACTATGTGCCTCCTGATGTGACGCGCTGAGAAGGACACAGGTCGCTTCTGTGGTATTCTTAACGAAAGTGCATGACATGAATTTACAAGGTTGTCTGTTCGACTCCCGCAATGGATGGTGGGCTGTGCCTCCTGCAATTGGAAAACGGCAACCAGGCCTGGAGCTGAGCTGCGCCCTCCACAACTAAGACTGAAAGGACAACAACTTGACTTGGAAAAAAGTCCTGGAAGTGCACACTGTTCCACAATAAAGTCCTGTTCCCCTTCCCCCAATAAAATCTTTAAAAAAAGAAAGCTTCTGTACATGGTTCCTTCTGGATGTGCCAGATTCTAGAAGTACAGGCCTAGCCCACTGCAGCTCTCTTTGCTTTGCCATCACAGACTTCTCCAGGCAAGAGTCAGGCAGTAGATTCTGGACCCATCTAAACTCCAGGGGACACAGGTCAAGTTTTCCAGAACTCTCTCACCACCTTTGCTCCAGTCCATGTTAGCACTGGGCTATTGCAGCCTCCTGTGGCTTGAGGTAAGGGTAGGGAATAGCCCTCACTGCTAGGCCAACAACTCCTTTCAGAGAAACTTCTCATTTCCTCAATGACTCTCTTAGTTGCTTTTCTCTAGTCTGGAGATGCTATATAGCTCATAGGACTGGTTTAGCTACCTCCTAGTAAGTTATGCATGGATGGCCCGCTTCATCTGATTTGAGGTTGAACCCAGAGCCTGAGAAAATGGCTAAAATCCCAATTAACATCCTGTAATACCTGCAACTAGAAAAAGAGTCTCAAACATGTTTCAAATGAAAAAGAAATGGTGACATTCCCTACCAATCCTTTCCTTTGTTTTGTTTGAAGAGACTCAGTAGCACCCTTGTGAGAGATTCATGCAAACACTCCTGAAGACAAATGGAGGTGGTGAGCTGCCCACCTTTGATTAGAGACACTAGATGGTGAATTGCAATAAGGTTGACATAAAACAGTATCATATATAGGAAAGCCTCTTTGCAATCAAATAATTTACCTAAAAGAGGAGGTTCACCAGAGGATATTAAATATACCCAAATGGATTGGCAATCTTCTATTCTGAAGACAGATTAATCTTAACGACACTTTCCTTTCAACAGTCTTCAATAGCTGCTCATTGACTATAGGGACTGGATTTACATTTTCATTTTAAACAACTGAAAAATTGACAAAATATATGAAGTAACCATTTTCAAACATCACCACAAACAGCACAGGACCGTCATGCTTGAAAGAGATGAAACAAGTGATGGCCCAGCTGAGTACTTGGAGAAAGTTTCCAGGCCACAAAAAAGGGAGAGACAATGCCAGTGGAGCCCAGCGGTTTCCCTGGTTGAGGACACAGAATTGGGAGTTTGGAGAGGCCAAGGTGGCTAGTGTTTGCCAGGCAGAGGACGGGAGAGGAGAGAGCTAGAGAGAGAGAGAGAGAGGTATATGACACAAGATTAGCTATATATTGGTAATTGTTGAAGCTGGGTGATTGGGACATGGATGTTTTTCATAATATTCTTTCTATTTTTGTACATGTTTTGAAATTCCCATCACAAAATGTGTTAAAAAAAAATGAACAAATAAATAAAACCTAGAATTTTAAAAATTATATATATAATTTTTCTATGGAATATAATGCAAAATGCACTCCTAAAAAGAATGCAGTAGGCCTTTATATTATAATATATCATGAAAAGATAGCTAAGCAACATGAAATGAGGAAAGGAAGTTGCAGAACAATTGCTACGGTCTGAATGTTTGTGTCCCCCCGAAATTCATATATTGAAATCCTAACCCCCCAGAGGTGATGGTATTAGTAGGTGGGGTTTTGGGAGGTGCTTAGGTCATGAGGGTGGAGCCCTGGTGAATGTGATTAGTGAGATTCCAGAGATCCCTAGTGCCTTCCACCATGAGGATACAACCAGAAATCTGAAACCTGGAAGACAGACCTCGCGGGACCAACCATGCTGGCACCCTAATCTTGGACTCTTAGCGTCCAGAACTGTGAGAAATAAATGTCTATTGTTTATGAGCTACCCAGTCTGTGGTATTTTGTTATAGCAGCCCAAACAGACTAAGACAGCGATGTATAAAACATGACCTTAGTTATGTAAACAATAAAAAGATGCATTTATATGTACATATATTTGTAAGTAAATACCTGTTTACTGTGTAAGTCTATTTCTTTGACTATATTTATGAAACTATATCCATAAGCATATACGTGCAAAGATACTGTATCAGTCTGCTTATATATGTACATATAGTCTAGAAGGATAATCACACAATTATTAACAGTGATTAACCCTAGGGGACAGAGATGGGGATATGGAACGAGGGGCATTCTTACTTTTTCACTTTGTGTAGGCCTAAATAATTTTTATTAAAAAGCTAATGAGTATTCATTACATTTGTAAATCTGAAGAATGCAGTGATTTTGTTTTAACCCCGTGATTCTGTGAGATCATATCTAGACTAGGTGCTTAATATATAAAAATAACAAATGTTACTTATATAACATGACACAGCTCCCATATGGTTTAGGCTCTATTCAGAGCTGCATTTGAATAACCATAGTCCAGAATCCAGAAAGGAATTACAAAGTAATTTCAATTTTTACTTGCATGGCCTCAAAGAACATTAACCCCTTCTCCTCCACTCTCCTGTAGCTCCTCTTGAGACTTTCTCTTTCTAAATCCTAGCCCTCCCTCAGCCAGTCCCCTTCCTTTTCTCGGTTCCTTTACAGAGATAGCCTTCCAAGTCTCAGGATTTTCTCTAGCAATTGGTCATACTCTGTATCTCAAAAGATCCAAGAACAAAGCTGGTGAAGACTCTTCTTCATTTGGGGGAAACACCTTGGCCCCATTCATGTATTGGTTGCTTGATTTCTCCAAATTTAGGGCTTTGATTCTATTAATTAACAATTGGTTCCTGTGTTTTATAGTTTATCTTTCCAACGAGAATGTATTTGGAGAAGAGGGGGGAGGGACACCATTGTCCCCATTCTTATTCTCCACAGCACTTACGAAATTATTGTGTGATCTGTTGATGTAAAAATAGTAATTAGAAGGATTCTCAAAACTCACCAGTGCCCAAAGGCTGTGGGGTGCTTCGTTTGTCAAGGTAAATCTTGTTTAGAATGCTAGTTTCCAGGCCCATGCCCAAAGAGTCTAATTAAGGTTTACGCATCTCTCACAAGTCATACGCTTTCTTTACAGGTCAGAACAGTCTTAGGAATGTTAAAGATTAAGAACTGCATTGCCTCAGCGAGTGGAGCCACACACAACCCTCTGAGCTCTCAGAAGGATGTCAGAAACGGGCTTCATTACTTCATCCCTTTGGGCACCGCACTTCTTCCCTCGGCCGTTTCCCAGTCTGCAAAGTGGGGACAGTCACATCTGCCTCACAGGACCTCACGTGGATACACATTGTGCATACATAGCCCTTTAAGGACCTTTTCTGTCTGGAGAAATCACGAGGCCTGGTTCCTGCCCTGCTCTTATGGAAGAGTCTCAGTCCCCTTTCGGCCCCCAAACGACATAAAGGCCGACTTCAACTTCGGAGATGACTCCTCAGAGAAAAAAACAAACAAAAGAAAAAACAGTAAGTCCGGCCAGCGGCTACATCTTTTCTTCCCAACAAAGAATTATCCGTAGTCATCTGTCTATGGCACCTGAAACTTTTAACTTTGGGGAACAATGAACTCTGCGCGCAGGCCTTTAGGCAAGTCAGAAATCCTGAAGTGGTTATGCCTGTTTGGAGGCCTGCGGGGCATGAGGGGATGGAGAAAGGTGAATCAAGCTCCCTTCTGGCTTAAAACTGGCTCGCCCTGCATTCCTAACACAGTTAAGGGATGTCGTCGCCATTTTGCAGGGTGGGCTGCGCAGGCTGTTGGCGCAAGGCCCGCGCGCCGGAGCGGGAGAGAACAGGGAACGCTTGAATGATGGGGTGGGGGCGCGCGCTACCACAGAAAGCACGCGTGCGCACAGGCACCGGCGGCGGTGGAGGAATGGGGCTGGCGTACGACTGCGCGTGCTCGGTGGGAGCCCGCGAAGTACCTGGAGGAGGTGGGGGGCGAGGTAGAAAGGAGTGGGGCTGAAGCGCGCTTGCGCGGGAGGTCTACCGTACGGTAAGGGGGGCTCTTGAGCAAGCGCGCAGCGACGGGACTTTGGAGATCTCGCGAGATCTTCAGGGTGCTATATATGTACGCAGGGAGCCCGCGTCCTTTCCCTGGTGCGATTCCGTCTTGCGCGTCTGTGCTGCCGAGCAGCAGTCGTTTATCTCCGTCCGTCTTCTCTCCTGCCTAAGTGTGTGCCACCACCCCATGGAAGATTCGATGGACATGGACATGAGCCCCCTGAGGCCCCAGAACTATCTTTTCGGTAAGTACTGTGGGTTTGGAGCAAGGCCGAGCAGGGCCTGGTGGCTTTGCGGTGGGGGGGCGGGAATCCCGCTGAGGCCTGGGGCTGGTGAAGAAAGCGAGGCAGGCTGGAGGCCTGAGGGAGTGGGAAGCGAGCTGCCGGGGCCCTGCTAACCTAAGGATGAGAAGCCAGGAGGGAGAGCCGCCTGTGTGAAGCGGTGGGAAGGAGGGGCGGCGTGAAGCTTGAGGCGTGAGCGGTCCGAGGCCCAGGGCCGGAGGTAACGTGGAACCAACTAGCTGAGGGTTCGGCGTTTCCTGGGTAACCCAGTGGAGCTCTGGACATTATTTTTTTTCTGGGGGTGCGCGAGGGCGTCGGCTTGGGATTCCGAGCCGGTGTCTTTGATGGTGGGCCTCGGGTGGATGGCTGCAGGAGGTTGTGTGGGCTCGTATTGTGAGGCATACGCCCCTTTCCTGAAAGAGGGTGGAAGGAGCCTGGCGCTGTTCTCCGGCCCTCTGGAGTTAGGAGTTATAAGGCCGACGACCCCGGTGCCTCGGCTGGTTACAGGGGGAGGGGAGGCGCGGCCGAGCGTGTGGAGGCCGCAAGCGCCGGGAGCACGTGGTTGCCACGTGTTTGGGGGAAGGAGGGGGGTGTGGGCGCTACATCCGGGGCTCGCTGGTGGTGTCACCTACCCCACCCCTGGCCTGGGCTCCTTGGGTTTCATGAGGGTCGTTGGGCGGGAACTGTTAGGTGATGGGGCTGGTGGCGCCTGGATCCTGGAGGTCTTTGTTCGGGGCTTCACATCGAGGATGGCAGTTCTCGTGTATGGAGCCCCTTTTCTAGCTCACCGCGGGAGAGGGCTTAGCCCTGGCAGATGCCGGTACTGATGCTCAGAGCTAAAGTGACTTCACGAAGGTTGCACTTGTAGGTAGAGGTAGATCTAAACCAAACTCCTTGCCTGCAGAGCTGGTGTGTTACAATTTTTTTTTCATTTTTTTTTTTTTTTTTGAGGGAGGCGGGCGAAGGCAGCCTTCTGTGCGGTATTGAGCAAACAGCCTTTTTTTCTTAAAGATGAGATTCCGTTTGGGTCAGTAAGACCTGGTAATGTTGTAATACTAAACCAAGGTTTGGGGATCACACCCCCCACACACACACACACGCACATACTGTACGTACCATATTAAGGAGAGACCCGCTTTGGTTTTCAACCTCAGTAAACTTGTTGAAGCCATTTCTTTGTCAGTCAGGCTTTGAAGTAACTGCAAGTCCTGCCCCAAATTTCGTTGTTTCTGTATAACAATGCTGAGGTTTGTTAATTGAGCAATAACATTTAAGCATCTATATACAGTAACTGTTAGATTACAATTAAATGGAATCATTTAAATTAATAAAACTTATTCTGACAGTATTTAAAAGTTTGTTCAAGGAATGGGAGTAGATAACATGCACTGTACATTAAGTCTTTTATTCCTAGGCATTTTGAATAACGGGGGGTTTTGATCAATTTATATTAAGATATTTTTGTTAACCTTTCCATTGGAAATATCCCTAGGATATTTCTATTGCGTTAAACATAATTTTTTAACATAATTTAATGTACATCATTTCTCTTCAAAGATGAAATGTTGACTCTGTAACAAATGTTCTTTTATATTTAGCTTTCCTGTTGTGAATACAAGCTGTTTGTGTAGGTATTTGTGTAATCATTCTCATTTCTAAATTGGTTGCTTTTCTTGGGAGTTTCGGTAGGTGACTGAACTTTTTTTTATATAGTGGGGGTTTTAGCAATACTGTACATTAAGTTTGGTTTCAGGTAACTTGTTTTAGTTCCAGGTCTGCTAAATCTTTGAGCCCGTTTCTACCTGAGGGTGGTAATAGTGGTGTAGTTGAGAATGAAATAGTATAATGGGAAAGCAGAATTTCTAAAGTCTTGTAAGGATGTTATTTGATTGTTTATAGACATTAGTGTTGATTGTTAGACATTTGTGTTCAAGAAATCCAGAAAGAGGTGCCTTACTACCTTTTAATAGCTACAGTAGTGAAAAATTAGTTCACAAGTTAACCGTAACCTTTGGTTACCCACACTGCACTTTCAGTGTTATTTTTCTCCTTGTTATAGTTGCTTTTTTCCTTCATTTACAGGTTGTGAACTAAAGGCCGACAAAGATTATCACTTTAAAGTGGATAATGATGAAAATGAGCACCAATTATCTTTAAGAACGGTACTTAAACTTTTCAAAATAAACTGCTTAACCTTTCTGATTTCAGCTTAATTCCTATTCATGTGGCTTAATACTTAGTTTTTATAATAGTATTTTTATAACTGAGTTTTGTATATACCTGATTTTCTGTATATCTGTGATACAAAACTTGGCATCTTTACCACTCCTGTGGCAATCATGTAAAAGTCTAGTCACACTATTCAACTTAACATTTATATATGTCAATTGCATTATAAAGCCCTTTAGAATAGTGTGAAACATCTATTTGTCCCCCACAGAGACTAATGTTTGGTAATGCATAGTGAGAAATTGATTGGCAAGGTCACATGAAACTTGATGACAACATTGTACACAAATTAGTTTTCCATCGGTGGTAATGAAAAGTTTATAGTTTTGGTTCTTTTGTTTTTTAAGCGTAGGAACTTCAGGGGGATTGTAAAATAGCAGGAACTTAAGTTGTACTATTTTTCTGTTCACAGGTCAGTTTAGGGGCTGGTGCAAAGGATGAATTGCACATTGTTGAAGCAGAAGCAATGAATTATGAAGGCAGTCCAATTAAAGTAACACTGGCAACTTTGAAAATGTCTGTACAGCCAACGGTAAGGGCACTTACACTTTGAGTTTTGTGTCAGTCTAATTCTGTTGCAGTAAGGTAGGTGTGAATTTGGTTTGGTTCTTTTGGTCACATCGTCATTGTCTTGTCACTGGGGTTGAAGGGTCAGATCAGCTCATGAACATGGTGGTTGCTGCTTGTTTACCAGGTGGGAAAACGAGTTCATTGGTTTGTTTGGCTTAATGGGTTTGCCTGTCACATCTATTGTACAAGCTTTTAAGTTATGAGCAGGTTTTATACCAAACATTTAACCTTTTATTTTTTTCACAATACTTAGTAATTTAAAAGTTTCTCCTTTTTAGGTTTCCCTTGGGGGCTTTGAAATAACACCACCTGTGGTCTTACGGTTGAAGTGTGGTTCAGGGCCTGTGCATATTAGTGGACAGCACTTAGTAGGTATGTAATTTTTATCTGTTACGCTATTCTCTTTAATGCAGATAACTACCTTATTCCCAATTTGGACTTTATAAAACATTCTTAGTTCTAGTACTGCTGTCTTTATAATAGGTTCAAATGGGAATATAGTAATTTATAACTGGAAAAGCCTGGAGTTTTTTGTTTTTTTTTTGTATTTAAAATCTAGTAGTAAAAATAATAATAATAAAAAAATATATAAAATAAAATCTAGTAGTGAGCAGTAGCTTCCAAAATTCCTGTTTGCTGTTTGTTTAGATTTTTTAGAATTTGTTCTTAAATATTCTTACTATAAATACCCTTTCTTCTGAGTTCTTGCTTCTTGGTTGAGTTCTAGTAGTGACTAAAAACCTTTTATTTTAGCTGTAGAGGAAGATGCAGAGTCAGAAGATGACGAGGAGGAGGATGTGAAACTCCTAAGTATATCTGGAAAGCGCTCTGCCCCTGGAAGTGGTAGCAAGGTTCCACAGGTATAGATGTAATTTATACAGACAAATTATTCTGGCTTTTAGTTTGGTGATTAGGATCGGCACTTGCTCATGAGGGTTTTTTTTTCCATTTGTTTTTTTAAGAAAAAAGTAAAACTTGCTGCTGATGAAGATGACGACGACGATGATGATGATGACGACGACGAAGAGTAAGTATAGTAGTATGTGCTTAGAAACGTGATATAGTTGTATGGAGGAGTTTCATGAAAATTACCAAAATCATCTTGTGGAACTAAGTAATAGCTTTAATTAAAGAAACAGTAAGTAGTGCTTTTCAGTTTGGGTTGAATGAGCTTAGTTAAAGGTTGTTATTGGAACTGCGAGCCATTAAAATGCTGTAGCACATTGCAGGTTTTCAGATGGCTAGGGTATGTAGCGTTTCCCGAATGTGTTTGACTAGGTGCCTTTTTCCTGGGGAAGGTGATCATGGACACATTACTGTACGCTAAGAGGTCTGGTATATTTCATGGTGAACAGCTCGTGCAGCAGGTTAGGGGGAAAGAGAATCTGAGTAGCTCTAGCGACATTCACTTTGTAAGTTGTCGCTTAAGGATTTTTTTCCCACATAAAGGATTTTGACCTGTCGTTCTCTGGTTCTTACTGAGAAAATAAGATTCTAAAGGAGAATAGGGTTTTCATGGAGAATTTCAAGTTTGGTTGGAAACAAGATTTGATGTGTTTATTAAACTAGGTCAGGCTATGGTAAATAGTTAAATGCACACTGGAATAAACTGCTGTTCGTAATTGGTCTTTCCTATATGCAACAGTATCAGTAACTTTTCTAATACATTGAATTTTTAATTGCCTGTCAACTTTCCACGAGTCCCCAGGTTGGTCCAAATATATTTACTGAAAACATAATTCAAATAGAATCTTAAGAAAGACTCTTGAGAACTTGCACTGATGAGTGATCCAATCTGGAAGTTAGGTTTTCAGTAACCTCAACTGGCCACACTGGTAGTTCTTTAAAAAGACCTTTGAGTGTGACAATAAAGGCGGAAAATAGGAAAAGGCCGAAAGATGAAAGAATTGGATGCTTAAAAAATTCATGTCAGACTTACAAACTCAGTATACTTGATGTTTGATTTTTATTACTTTAAGAATATTTGCCGTTAGTAAGAATTTAAAAAATAACACGCCAAGAAAGTAATGGGAAATGGGTTTGGACAGAAATGAAAAATCTGGATGGTATATGGTGCTTAATTAGGCTCAAGTTTCCTCTGGTGATTTCAGGTTAACCTTTGCATAGGTTTGTAAGCACAAAGTCACAGAGACTTAAGACAGTGCTTTCTAGGAAGGCTTTAGAGTAGGACATGATTGGTGTGGTATCTTGATTTTGCTTGGGCTTTGGAAGATTTCCTGTCTTTAAAACAGGGATAACTTCCGATGTAACCACAATGGAAGACAGTTATAATGTGAGAACAGGATAGTTGTTTTGTCCTCCACGTCTTAGGCAGTGAGCGAGGAATGAAAAGTATAGATATTAAGGTTTAAATTAGTAAATTTTCACTTAAGAAAAGAAAGGGTAGTCAGATATATGCATAGATAGGTACAGTTCATGGATGCCTTGAGGGTAACAAGCCTTAGAAAATTTTACTGGTTAGGTGGCAATGAAAGTGTGAAGAGGTACCTCAAGGTTTGTAAGTTGACAAACTTATCAGAAATTGTAAGCCATAGTACCTGAAGACTTGGAACCCACAAGATAAAAGGGAAGTTGATGGGTTCTGCTTCTGAGGATGGAAAGGGTATGGTGTGGGGTTAGTTGAGTTGCTGTTGATATAAACAAGAAAAGCTAAAGTCCGTTTAAACTTCGTGTACTAAAATTTATACATATTATGTCATTCCATGTAAAACTACCTTTTTTCCTAATTTATTAGGGAATATGCTAATGAATCTGCTTATGATAGTGGTTTTATAGAAAACATTGCCGTCTTGTTTCTGGTATGGGGAGGCACATGCAGAGATTGGGTTCTAAGGCCAAAATTGACAGTCACTGTTAAAAAATCACTTAAAGGACTGTTTATATATGGTTTTTTTGTATACTACATACCTGCTCTAGTTAACACAGCAAATTTTACTCCAGTGATGAAAAGATGGGTGTTTCTTTGGTTGCACATCAGTGAAATTCTTCTTCCTGTCTTATACACAGAGGCTATGTTGTAGGGAAAGGAAACGTTTTGGCCAGTATACAATTAATTGGTTTTTGAAGTAAAGTGTGAACCAGTTTCACTATTTGCTAATATAGACTTCCTGTGGGTTTCCGCAGTGATTGGATTTGCCTATTTGGGATATTTAATATAAATGGAATCCTACAAAATATGCTTTTTTGTGACTGGTTTCTTTCACTTACCACAATGTTTTTAAGATCCATGTTGTAGTGTGTACCAGTACTTTATATTGAGTTGTTAGAAAATTTTATGTATTTTGGAAACAAGTCAGATAAGATTAGTAAATATCTTCTCCCATTCTGTGGGTTGTCTTTTGCACTCTTGATAGTATCCTTTGGATCTTCATGAAGTCATTCCTTTTATTGCTTATACTTTTGGTGGTGTCAAACTTAAAAAACCATTGCCAAATCTTGTAAAAATTTTAGTTTCAGCTCTGACATTTAGATCTTTGATCCATTTTGAATTAATTTCTGTATATGGTGTGAGATAGACTGCCAGTTTTATTCTTTTGCATGTAGCTATCCAGTTGTCCCATCACCATTTGTTAAGACTTATTTCCATTTTGAATGGTCTTAGTACTTGTGTTTGAAATAATTACCATAAATACATGGATTTATTTCTGGACTCTTCAGTTCCACTCTACTGATGTGTGTCTATTCTTAAACCAGCAAAAAACACTGTTGATTTCTGTTGTTTTATAGTTTTTTATAGATTCCTGTTCAAAAATCACTAAGTGTGGATCCTCCAACTTTGTTCTTTTTCAAGATTGGTTTTGGCTACTTTGGGTTCCTTGAATTTCGATATTAACTTGAGGATTGATTTCTACAGAGAAGCAAGCTAGGATTCTTTTAAGGATTGCATTGAATCTGTAGATTGATTTGGAGAGAGTTGCCACCTTAGCAAAAATCTGAAAACGGAATTTTTTTTATTTTTAATTTCAACTACCCTGTCCCCAAGTTATTTTTCCATTTTTGTAATTTGGAAAATACATAACATTTAACATTTTAAATCATTGTTTTAAATGTACAGTTTAGTCGTGTTCACCATATTCACATTGTTGTGTAACAAATCGCAAAGCCTTTCCAACTCCCCATTTTCACTTCCCCAGCCCCTGGTAACCATCAATCTCCTTTTGGTTTCTATAAAGAGTTTGAGTACTCTGGGTAACTCATATGAGCTGAATCATACAGTATTTTTTGTGACTGGTGTTTCACTTAGCATAATACCCTCAAGGTGCATTCATGTGCAGCATATTGCAGGATTTCCATAAGACTGAATATTCTATTATAGGTACATATGACCCTTTTTTTAACCATTTAACTGTTGGTAGAATTTTGGGTGGCTTCCACCTCTTGGCGATTATGAATAATGGTGCAGTGGACATGAGTGTGCAATATCTCTTCAAGACCCTGAGTGGATTGAATCAGTAATAATGGCGTTCTTCATTTGTAGTGATGACGACGATGAGTTTGATGATGAGGAAGCTGAAGAAAAAGCTCCTATAAAGAAAGTAAGTTGGGTACAATGTTTACAAGATTGTCAGAAATAACAAATAGTGGAAATTTTCTAGTGCTAGTCACCTGTTTTGCAGTTAACAAAAACTGGCTTGGGGAAGAAGTGATGTGATCTCATACTTAAAATTGGTCCGGAGTGGGGCTGTCCTGAGAACTTACCTAACACTGGGGAATGATTTATTCTCTACTCATGTAGCTTTCTTCCTCTTTGTTATCCCATTTGCAAGTTTTTGTCAAAATAATTGGTTCATCTTAGCCTGGCTGCTTTTCTTACGTGGTTTGGGGCAGTTTTATTTGCACTGATGTCTTTATGCATTGATTAAGATTAATTTCTAATTATAGTCTGTTCGAGATACTCCAGCCAAAAATGCACAAAAATCAAACCAGAATGGAAAAGACTCAAAACCATCAACACCAAGATCAAAAGTAAGTGGCAACATACACACAAATATAGGTTTCATTGAACTAGTTAGGAAAGTTAAAGCTGCTTCTGTGGAAGAATGTAGTCTACCTGAAATTTGATAGGCCTTTGGAGAATACCTGTAATTGGTGTCTTCAAAAGGCTGAAATGTGCTTGTTGATAGTCATTGTCATATTTATAGCTGCTGGCTTTCTAGTGGGGGAGAAAACCAATAAATACTTTTATGATATAAAGAGGTGTCTTCTGTAAGGGATCTTGTTGAAAGGAATATTTATTGCGTAATGCAGTTTCTCAACCCTGGCGACAAGTAAGGAGATTAAAAGACCCCCAATACTTGGATTTGGAGGTTATCCTTTAAATGCTCTGGGATGGGCCCCAGGCATCAAGCTGCATTGATTTTCTTTATTCTTAGGTGCCTTCTGGCTTTTTTTTTTTTTTTAATTAATTTATTTTTTACTGGGGAATGTTGGGGAACAGCGTTTTTCTCCAGGGCCCATCAGCTCCAAGTCAAATTGTCCTTCAGTCTAATTGTGGAGGGTGCAGCCCAGCTCCAAGACCGGTCACCATTTTCAATCTTTAGTTGCAGGGGGCACAGCCCACCATCCCATGTGGGAATTGAACCAGCAATCTTAGAGCTGGTGCTCTAACCAACTGAGCCATCTGGCCGCCCCCATTCTGGCTTTGTTTTTGATGATATCCTAGTGTTGAATATAAATGCAGGCTCAAACTATTCCTATATTTTTCTTAAGGAATGACTTGAAAGAACAAAATTGTTCAGACATGAATTTATAATAGCAACTCAGCTCTGGTGTGTGTTTGTTTGGTGTCTATCTGGTGTATAGTCTTACAAAGGGAGAATTGTAAGAACGTAGAAAATCTAAATAGGATTGGTCTTAATTAAGAGCTGTATCTTAACAACCTTTTGAAATTGAACTCTTTTCCCAGGGTCAAGAATCCTTCAAAAAACAGGAAAAAACTCCTAAAACACCGAAAGGGCCTAGTTCTGTAGAAGACATTAAAGCAAAAATGCAAGCAAGTATAGAAAAAGTGAGTAAAATTATCTTTCTTTCAGAAAGTAGATAGGTTTATTAACCCCTCCCTCAAATTATACCTTTCCTGGGGGTTTGTAACAGCACTTGCCCATTTTTTTTATCCTTACTATACCCGCCCCTTTTGTGGTATGAAATGTTTTTGAAAAATGGATTACAAGTTACTTATATTCATTTGTAATCTCTATGGTGATTTGTTTTTTGCATATTTGAAGTTTCATATGCTTTATTTAAGAAATGCACGTAAGTTGGTTGTAAGTTACATTCTGACCACAGATGTTAAAATAAGATCAACAAGGACACTTCCTTTGCCTTATTTTCTGGTTGTGAAATGCTACAGAACCAGCAGAGGGCGCATGAGTCTTTCATAAATTTGCCAGCAGCTGGATAAGTAGACTTAGTCTTTGGCTGCTTGGTGTTACAGTTTAAAATAATAAATACTCAATGATTGACTCTAGTCAGTATTTTCCAACAAACTGAATCATTTCTATTTGCCTTTTTACACCAAGGTGTCACCAGTCAATACATTTAGTTATACCTTGATTTTATTTAGTTTCCTTTTGTCTTAAATAGTGGGACTGTGTGAGAAGAGGATTAGCTCTCATCTTGCTGCTTGTTTGACTAGGATACTAAACTTTCATGAACTTGGGAGAGTATGAAATAATTGATTGAAATGTCTTGAAACATTTGGGAGCTTTAATTCTATGAACAGTACTTTTAGACTTCAGTTACTGAGAGTAAATGTAGGATGGTAAGGAAAAGTTGCTGTCTCCTTTCCCCGTATTTTTCTGTGCTCCCTAGGTTCTGCATGGCTTCAGTAGATTTCCTTTCCCTGTGCAGTGATGAGTCAATTGGAGAAAACATTTTAGAACCAAAATGCATTGTTTGATTTTGCTTTTGTACTACTGTAAACCTTTTAGCCTTCCTGGTATTGCTGCTTTATTTTTATCCCTTGCATACAGTGCTGAAATGACCTCCCCCGCATTTTAATATGGTCCTATCTCCTTGCAGGCACATTGAACAATCCTGGGCACTACTGGTAAATTAAGCCCAAAGATGGGGAGAGAGGAAAAAGGAGAGACAAATATAGTCCATACTGAGTGTCATCAACAATCCAGACTGACGTCTTCTATTTTTAATCTCAATCCCCTTTCCTGATTTGCCACCCACCCATGCCCCCTTCCAGGCTGGAAGCAATCTCACTCTTTATATCTCCTAAAGCACTTTTCTTTTGATTGCTGTGATTCAGTGAACCTTATACTTTACTTTCTACTCACTTGTGCATTTGCCTCACCTCTGACAATGTTTTAATCACCCTTGTGTCTCCCTAGCTGTTCAATAAATATTTGAATGAATCAAATAAGAATGTATGTGACAATAATTTTAAAATGGAAATTATAGTGAAGTTTGTTTTTTAGGGGATAGAGGCAATTAAGTATCATACCATACCTGATCCCTAACCTGTTTCATACCGGGGTCCCTTTGGCATTCTTGAAGCCTTCTTGATCTCTTTAAAATGCATAAAAGATTTGGGTTACAAGGAAAATTAAAATTTAGTTCTCAAAATAGGAAACAAAGGCAATATACTTGGTACGTTAAATAATTCCAAAGTAGTGATAAATAATAAACATTTCATAATTTTAATAATTTGTAATGCTTTGTAAATAATTTGGTGCTTTCTTCTCTGTGTCCATAATTGAAGGAAATACCAAACTTTAGAGGTCAACAAATTGTAGTAACTTTAATTTTCCCCCCATTTATATACCTCCTGAATTGACTTCAGGTTAGCATTGTGTTGGACCTAGATTCTTCGTATGTATTAAAGTGATCTTTAACAATTTTGGTCACTTGTGCATATGGTATTCAAATGGGGTGTGCATTTGTTTATTTTGTTCTGGGTGATAGAGGGTGGTGATAGCACTGACTTGTTAGATAATACAGTAGACAGACAAGTTGGCATTTGAGTGCATCAGTATGGGAGTACTAGGTCCTAATAGTTGCCCAATAGGTCTTTCTGGGCCTAAAAGGGATTTGTTCAATATTTTTTAAAGAAGACACAAGGAATGAGTTGATCGATGTAATAGCATGCAAATATGAACAATTTCATAATAACTTACAAAATACTGTTTCTCTACATAACCCTTAATGCTTTTGTCTCGATAGGGTGGTTCTCTTCCCAAAGTGGAAGCCAAGTTCATCAATTATGTGAAGAATTGCTTCCGGATGACTGACCAGGAGGTAACTGAGTTTTCTCAAGACATGACCAAATCCAAATATTTTATTTTGATTTATTACGGTTTTTCTTTTAGTCTCCTTAAGTGTTGGCTTCTTTTAAAAGGTTCTTAACCACAGACAATACTTCAGATTAACTACATGGAAACTCTTAAGAATGTAGTTGGTCGAGACTAAGAAGATAAGTTTTTTTAGTACATTTTCCCCAGCTTTTATGTAGTTGGTAAATTATCTCTTGGTTGCTGCACTCAGTTTTACTTTTGGTATTATGTTGGCTAAGGAAACGAGCTGTGGTTTTACTTGCTGCTCCATTTGGCTGCTTGGCGCGGTCTGGTCTTTTGCTTTCTTGTGAGTTGGCCGAGGAAGACCATTTTCTCCATAGGTCTTATGGGAAGCACATTTTTGCTAAAATCAACCTAAAGTGTAAAATCTGGAAGCAAGAAGCCAAATTGTAGTTAATACTCAATATTTTAGCCTGAGTCAACTCTTAAGATTTTGTATTTCTTACCATGAATGCCTTTTGTCAATAGAAAATTTATGCATTTATTTTTACTGTCTTATTTACAGTTACTGACACACAGGTGGTAAAGGAAAATATAAAAGCAGTTACATAGGGTTGCTAGGCATCATGTATGTATAGGACATCCTGTGGTTTAATTGTTTATTTCAGGACTCCCTAAGTCTCCTGTATTCTGCCTTTTTTTAAATAAATCAAGAAATTTGTCAATTAGAGCTATTTTTCTAGAGCCATAGTATTATTTGAATCATTTAAATGGCAGCACTACTTTTCTTAGGTGTGAAATCCTCAATGGGTCAGCACTGTTTAGGGTTGATTTTGAGTTCGGCCTTGATTGACATAGTGGTGGTCATAAGATGATCAAGTTCAGTCTTTTCGATTCTTTTGGTTATTCTGTGTGTTTTGTGTGTGTGTATGTGAACCCTCAAAGACAAGCGTGAGTTCTTTATTAAACAAAAGTCCTTTAGAAGTGTGCAGTATGCAGTTAATTCAATGTTAAAAACGGAAAGTCAGATATAAACTAGCATGTACTAACAGGTAGACTTAAGCATAAGAGATGCATGATTTCTTCAACTAGTACCAAAGAAAGTGGCAAAATAAAATTTTTGATTAAGAAAAATTGAGATGAAGATAAAAGTAATAACAGCCAAAGCTGCAAAGGGCCTTCCCCACAGTATAACATCAGTCTTGCAGCTGAAATGACTGAACTCACTGCCAATAGAAGTATTTTCTGACTCCAAAACTGAAAGTATATTTTCAAGTGCCAGGATGAAATTTCTGTAATAATAAAAAATGTAACAGCTCAATTTACTATTACAGAGATTACCAAAACTAAATGCCTCACGTTTTTACGGCATAGCTACAGATGCAAGTAATCACTATTAAAATGTTTCCCATTGCTAGTGCAGTTTTTCTTGTGAAAGAGTTGCTTATGAGGATTTGGCTAGTAAAATCCCTTCCAGATGGACTTGAGAAATAGAAAATTTTTGCAGAAACTTGAATTAAGAGTGGAAAAAGATTATACTGCTTTTTGTGGGAAGACATAAAAATTTTGGTGAGTGTAAGAGTGCAAACAATGTTTATTCAAAAGTGGAAGCCAATCATGAATGATTCTATAGAAGATGAATGCTAATCTTCTGATGTTTCTTTTGACATTGGAGTGTCATAGAATTTTTCTTTTCTGAATTTTTAAGATGAACAAACAGAAATTCATTGTTTTAAAGGAACTTGCTGAATCCTTTAAAGAGTTGACAAAAGCATCAAGGCTAAGAGAACATTATTTACAAATAGAAAAAGAAACGCCAACTTGAAGTAGATAATGCTGTACTTACATGATGGTCATTTGAAATTGGAGAATTTTATTTTACTTGTATGTTACTAACTATCAGCATAAGAACAAGTAGAGTCATGCTGAGCCACATAGAAATTGACAGTGGTGCTTTTGTTCAGACAACATTTTAAGTCATTAGATTGAAAGAATGGAAAAGCAAGTTAGGTCATGGATGATGGTGTTAAGTGCTTAACAAACCAGATAAGAGCACGTCTTGAGTAGTTAATATGGCAGGACATGGTTAGTGTACCATCTCATAATATAACGCTGAACATGTCCTTGCTAATGAATGTTCATTGGACAAAATGAAATCGGATGTGATCACTGTAGGAACTGTTACAATGTAAATGGAATACACTAAGGATTTTATGAGCAAATTCTGCAAAACAAGTAACAAGATCCCATTTCAGGGAAATACAAAGATGTAATTTCAGATAAACATAATTTTTTAGTATGTGTCCCATGTACAAAGGCATAGGCTTAGAAACAAATATATTTAACTGTTCTGTATATTAAATATGGCAGCCATAAAACATGACATTGGGGCAAGGTTGGCCCAACTGGTCCCTTTCTCGGTTTCCTTAACTAAAGATGTCTAAGCTGTTAAATGTATATTAGTATAGTTGACTTTGCTTACAAAGAATCATGGTTTTGTCTGAATTGAAGTATTTAAACTCAAGTCTGAATATAAATTTCCTTGAAATCAGTTCTTAATTATCTAGAATGAACCTTTTTTGGTGGTAGAATGAAAAATAGATATGTTGAACTGTACAAAGAGACGTGGTTTAATTTATTGGTGTCTGTGAAGTGTTGTGGTTTTCTTAACCACATTTCTTTTTTTTTTTCCAGGCTATTCAAGATCTCTGGCAGTGGAGGAAATCTCTTTAAGAAAATAGTTTAAACAGTTTGTTAAAATTTTCCGTCTTATTTCATTTCTGTAACAGTTGCTATCTGGCTGTCCTTTTTATAATGCAGAGTGAGAACTTGCCCTACCGTGTCTGATAAATGTTGTCCAGGTTCCATTGCCAAGAATGTGTTGTCCAAAATGCCTGTTTAGTTTTTAAAGATGGGACTCCACCCTTTGCTTGGTTTTAAGTATGTATGGAATGTTATGATAGGACATAGTAGTAGTGGTGGTCAGACAAATGGAAATGGTGGGGAGACAAAAATATACATGTGAAATAAACTCAGTATTTTAATAAAGTAGTACTGTTTCTCTTTCTGTTATTTACTCTCTTTATACTTTGTGAAAAATAAATATACATAGTTAAGTGTCAACTAGTATCCTAAAATCTCATGAGAACAGTTCCTGCCCTTCTCCAAATAGTTATGCTTCTCAGAGTTAACATCTGTTTTTTCATTGTGAGGATTTAGTGCTTACACCTTCCTGACAGTAGTTAATAATTATAACCATGCAAATGTGTTTCCAAGTGTTCTATCAGACCTCCTGTCCTAGCCTTTTCACTCCCAAAAGAAACTCTGGCATGCTAAACAGCCTGCAACAGCAGCATCTTTTCTCAACCAGAACGGAAAACGATTTCTATAACTATTTTCTCAATTTGTGTCCCCGCCCCGGGGCGGGAATCCCTGGAAGAAAATTTATCATGTGGTTACATGAGGACATTTGGAGGCTAATACTTGGGACCCCTTTATCTGTTTTACCATGATTCAATTGCATGATGGTTGGGGATTACATTTTTTATTCATTTTTATTCTGGTATATTTTCTCCAGTAGTTTCCTAAAAACATGGACAAAGTATTTTCTGAGTCCTTGTATATCTGAAAATGTCTTGCGTTTTGACATAAATTCAGTGTTGCCTTGTAAGCTGAATCTTTGTCTCAGGGTTTAAGTGTGTGCTGCCTTTTTTTGCCTAGTCTTTTTACCATTTTCATGTATTTTGTATGTGATCATTTATTGAGGGCTAATTAAGATTGCTTTATTGCAGGTGTTTTGAGATTCTGTAATTATCTTACAGTCTTGTTCTGGGCCCTGGGCGGACTGTGGGTCTGTTCTTCAGACACTTCCTCCAATTCTGGGCCATTTTGGGAGTCAGTCTCCTGCTTAACTCCCATTCATTCTTATGTTTGATTCACTTGGATGTTTTTCCTCATTTTGTTTTAAATTTTAGGAGAGAGACTATTTTCTGTCTTCAAATTTGTTAATTCATGTTTTCTAATTTCCAAATGCTCTTCCTTGGTTCTTTGGGGATACAGAATCTAAAGTCTGAAGAAACTCTTCTCATCAGTGTACTGTTCACTCATTTTTCTTTTATCTCCTTCTCAGCCTATTTTATCTTTTATATTGATTAGGAGGGTGGCACTTGTTGACTAGGCTGTAGTTCCAGATATTTTGATGGGGGTCTACGGATGTTGTTAGCCTTCTAATCTCTCAGGTGGTTTTTCAGAGTAACCTTGCTTTGGAGGGTGGGGAAAAGGTTGGTCTTGTACTTGGTTGTCTAATCCCCGTTTCCAGGTATCAAGTGCCTTGTTCTAGTTATTTAAGAGGCTCAGTAGGAGAAGGTAAACTGTTCTTTTGTTTCACTGAAGAGCACAAAAGTGTCCATTTTAAAGGACACTTGTGTACTTCAGGTTTAAAAGATATCTAGTTTAAATTGATAGGACAATCCCAAATAAAACCAACCTACACAGTACAAGTTACTGGTGTTTAGATAGGGGCACAGAAAACTACATTAAAGTTGAATCATTCCTTCCCTAGATAATGTGTTTCACGTTACAGTATGTGATACTGGAGTATGGTAGGTAATTGTTAGAATCAGTTAACGTTTAGAAGTATGCTTGCAGTATAATGTCTTAACCAATATGTAGGTCTGAAATTTTGTTTTGTACAAGTTAAACCTTAGGAAACAAAGACTTGTCACCATTCTAAGGGAAAGTAATTGGCCTTCCTGGTTTGTTCACACATTAAAAGCTAATCAGATCCGTCTTTGAAAAAAGTGCCAGGTAGGCCTTGTTTTTGGAACGGCAGAAATTAAAGCTTTATTTCTGCATTCCTCGAGTCACTAAAAGTTCTCGTTATTAAGACACCAGTCGAGTAAGTTCGGTGATCTGAACATTGAACTTCGAGGCTTGTGACTTAGGAAATTCCTTTAAAAACTGACTTCCCTTTGTACAGTGCAAACTAAGCGTGAGATTGGCCATACTTAGATCAATATAGGTTTAGTTGCTAAAAGAATATAATCAAGGTACCTATTAGGTAAAACCCTAAAAGTTTGTTTTTAATCAAAGCATTTTGATGTTTTCTAAGACCAAAATGCAAGAAACAATTACTTTTCCTTTGTTACTTATACATACTAATCTTGGTTTATATAGTAGAGAAAGCTGTAAGTGAAGCTGGTTTCTCAAATTTGGGAATTTATAGTACATTTCCCAAGAATACTTGGTTTACGTGGGTCTTCAGTTCGCCTTGAAGTACTTGCTGATGGAATAAACCACCTACCTTAAGCCAGTCTGCTGAACATAAATGTTGATGCCTTGCTCATTAGCAATACTATTTGTTACTCTGCAGGCATTTTTCTGTAAAACCCACTTTATTGCCTCCATTTGTGCCTAACTTTGAAAAATATTTTTAATGTTTTCTAAATTTTCAGAATGATGTCATGTCCTAGCAATCTCTGAAGTAACTGAGTTTAAGTATACTGAATTCAGATTTTTATGTATTTCAATCCATTGTTTTTGGCCATTGGAATCCCGTTCAGGCTTGCTCCTGCCATCACCAACTCCAGTAATCTGATACCATCTTGCTTCCTAATGTGATAGAAAGTGTTCCTGGTTCATCTTGTTCATTTTCTTTCTCAGACCTGGAATGATCCATTTTTGTAACAGCTGTTTCCTTGTAAGAACAGGATGGTATTTAAAGACCACAGGCTAGGTGGGAACAATGTTTATTAATACTGTGTAATTTAGCTGACTTGAGGGGTGATCAGACCCTTTGGGAAGCAAGGGAGAAATTGCACGTGGAGTTGTCTTACATAATCATGTGAGGTGAAGAGCTGTTCGCTTTGGCCTCAACCAGAGAACAAAATAGGTTAAGGGCGTTTGGGGAGAGCAGATGGGGCTGTCTAAACGATGGTGCAAGTGATGGATAGTAATTAAATGAGGTTTATAGTGGTATGTCACAAAGCTTGCAGAAATTATTAGGTGGTTTTGACAACTAGCTTAATGAGGGGAGATAAACTATTGTCTAGGGTGTGGGGTTTTCGTTTGAGATTATTCAAGAAAAAAGATTTGAGGGTCACATACATAAACCTATTAATCAAAGAACTCTACGGAGTATAGAGATCAAAGGTAGTGGTCTGCTTGAGAGAATAGGGTTAAAGTTATTTCAGAAAGTCTGTGACTACCTTCTAGCCAGTAATTAATCAAAAAGCATCTTGCTCCCTGACTCATGAACTTGGCAGTAGAGATCTTGTTTAATGTAAAAATTCCAAGAACTGGTTTGGAGAAAAATTTAGAGCCTCATCTGCTAAGGTTCTACTTAAACTTATTGATCCTATTGAAGATGTGAGGCTGCATTTATCTTAGGCTAGAGGTTTTCCCGTCTTGAAAATAACTTGTAGTCTGCAGACGACCTGACATGAGTCTTGTGATTGGAGAGGTGAAAAACCAGTGTCAGGTTGTGGTTCTGTTAGTTTACTTTCACTTGAAAATGAGGTAGGAGGAATCTAAACAAACCATTTAAATACATACTGTCTTCCAAAGTTCTAATTGCTTAGGATTAGTAAGCAAAACAGGTAACTGCCCTGCAGTGCATTGCACTGGGCTAGCAGTCAACACATTCTCTACTTCCTTAAGACAACCAGGGGTTTTATGCGTATGAACCTACTCAGAAAATTGACAGTTCCCTATCCTAGAACTGGGAATTAAATACAGGTCTGACTGAATCCCACACCAACTAGCACACAGCCACCTAGCTCAGCGGTATCCGGACTGTCCTTCCACTGGCCGCCTTCCTGCTACTGTTGCACCATTCTGATTCCTTCTGTACTTAACCACCCACAGTGAGCTTTTAAAAACAAGCTGTATTGTGACCCTTTCAAAGTCTTTCATAGGTAAATTGTCAAACAAGCTGGTATATCCACATTGGCAATGAAAAGAAACAACTACCAATAAAAGGGACAAAGATGAATCTCAAAAATGCTGTGGAAAAGGAGCTAGACATACAATATGGTTCCATTTACGTGAAACAACTCTAGAGCCAAAGATTAATGGTAACTCGGGACCAGTCATGGGTGTGGGGAGGTTGCCTGAGAAAGGTGTTTTCATAACACACACATTTGTCAAACTCCAAGTACACTTAAAAGTTGTATGTAAGGAATATCTAAAAAAACCAAGGTCTGACAGCTACCTACCTGTTGGCCTGTGAGGTCCCATAAGGAATGATCAAGCATTTGCCTGTTTTCACCCTCATCTCTTGCCACTCCCTCTGGCTAACTGCCTGCCACCTAGCCTTTTTCTACTTGAGGCCCTTGACATCTGCTTGGAATATTCCTTTGCACAGCAGGCTCTCCCACATTTGGGTCTTAGCTGAAGTATTACTAAGATTGGTCTTTTCTAGCCCATTGGTTTCCTTCAAAGCACTGATAACAAGCTAACATTTATCTTGGCTTATCTGCCTGTTGCCCATCTTCCCTAGAAGTGAAGTGCTTTTTTCAGAGCAGGGACCTTGTTTGTCTTCATCTAGGGCCTGACACACAGTAGGATCTCAAATAGTGACTGAATTAATGAGAAGTGACTACATCAAATAGAGGCACATACCGTGTTTCCCCGAAAATAAGACCTAGCCGAACGGACCATCAGCTCTAATGCGTCTTTTGGAGCAAAAATTAATATAAGACCCGGTGCTTATGTTAAAATAAGACCAGGTCTTATAATACAATATAATATTAAAGATGGGGTCTTATATAAGACTGGCTCGTTAATTTTTGCTCCAAAAGATGCATTAGAGCTGATGGTCTGGCTAGGTCTTATTTTCGGGGAAACGGTATTAAGTGCTATACGAACATGTCAAATTCAGACAACTCAAGATGCATGTGTAAAATAGGTATGCGAAAACTAGGTTTGGGGGTGTGAATTATTGAGAAAAGGTAGAATGACCAGATGTGGAGTCAAAAAACTTTCTGATTAAACACCTCTTCAACTGCAAATTGAGAATGACCTTGCCTCCCTACTTGATGAAATTAGGAAGAAAATAATGTGAAAATAACCTGAAAACCATAGTTAGCATTATTAATAGCTAAAACCTTTGAAGCCTTTATGCCAGACTCTTGAATGATTTTCAGTAACACAGTAACTGAGTTGTGAGGAAACAGTCTCTGATTTGTTGGAGTTTGTAAGTAAATGTTGGAGGCAATACTCAAGTCCAGGATCTCTGACTTGAGATTATGCTCGTAGAACTGTTCTCTTGACTTTCTGGTCAGTCTTATTTGAGTGACAGTCTCCTTTGTGAAATCGACAAATAGGCTTTATCTGAGCATTGGAAAAAGTTACAAGCATTTTAGCTGGAACGTAGTTATATACCCATTCTATCCATAGTAAGAGGAAATAGTACAGAATACTTGAAGTATGATCCTTAGCCAGGAGATACTTCAAACACCTCACTTACCCAAAACCACCTCTTGACTGCTCTGTCTGAGTTCATATAAAACAAGGTCAAGGAGGGTGGTGATGAGTCAGGCCCCAGAAGGAGCATTTCTGCTCAGGTCTGTGGTTGGTCATTGCATCCTATAGGTTCATTTCTCTAGGGCTTGGGATTTACCAGTAACTGCATGACCAGTTCTGGCGATGGGAATGTCTAAGTAAATTCAGCCCAGCACTTCACACAACTTTCCCCATCACTTGGCTCTTAGTTTTGAGGTTTTCTGCTCTTGTGTCCAATTCTAAAACACAGGCTATCTAAGATAGTCTCAGCTTTGAAAAGGAACTTAAAATAGCTTGCAGAGAAGCGTGATATTTGGGACCATTGTTGCTATTACATATTACAAATAGCACTGTTTGATAGCACCTACCTCAGTTTATACTCTAGTGAAATGGGTATATCAACCACAGCCAATGACAAGGAGGTTTTAAACCTGGTAGTCCAGATTCCTAGCTTTTGATTTTTGAGTTTATTCTCTAGTTTCTTTCCTACTGTGACCTTTTTCCCTTAGTATCAGACCAAAAAACAGCCTGGCTGTCGTGGGCTCTAGCGTGACGCAGTTATGTGAGACAAGAACAGCTACATTTTGAGGTTGGTGGGAAGGATACGGAGTGATGCCTCTGAAGGGGCAGAAGCGGTGAGAAGAGATGTCCTCAGAGGGGTCCTGGTTGAAGGAGTCAAACTGTTCAGTATTCAAAGGGAAGCAAATCGCAGCCGGGAGGCCAGAAAGAGGGCCTAGAGTGGTCGCTGACCAGAGTCCTGCAGGCTCCTCCCGGGGCCGGTAGCCCTCCCGGGCTGGGGTTGCAGCGAAGCCTCTGGGCCGCTAGGTGGCAGCCATGCGTTTCCAAAGCTGGTTCGCCTACTGGAGAGCCGGACTAGAATCCGGAGAACCCACCCGGGAGCCCCAGGGCAGGGAGAGGGGAGTAAGAGACACCCTGGAGACCCCTCCCCCTCAACCTCACAAGATTTTCTGCACTTGTATCCAGTGCAGGGACGAAAAGATTACAAGGGGGTCACTTAGTGTGGCCAGCCGTCCTAGAGGGCAGCTGGGACACGCCACGATCTTGCGTGGATTCACAGGGCGGATAAAAGTGACACCCCTCCTTAAGTGGGGCCGCCCCGGGGGCTGGTCCTGACCCACTTCTCCACTCAAGCACTGGTGGGTGTGAGAGAGTGCTGAGTGAGTGCTAGGAGCCAATGTGGGCGAGTGAGGCTTTCTGCACCTAACTGCGTTCTTGGGGACTACCGCCTGCCCAATTCCGGCGGCGTTTACGCCGCGGCGCGGGTCATTGCTCCCGCGCGCAGAGCTCCGACGGCTTTCAGCGCTCACCAGCTCCAGACTTGCGGGCTCTGCCCCTTCGGAGCTGCCGGTCCGGTCGCTGAGAGTCTGAGCGCCTCCCTCCGACCAGAGCCGCCAGGAGAAGGAGGAGGAGGCAGTGGAGAGGCCCCGGCAGGCAGGCAAGCAGGCAGGGCCGCCTTTGATGTGGGCGCGGCGCACCCAGGCGAGCTGAGCGCCCGTCCGGCCGCGCCCCGAGGGGGGAGCCCCCGGGCCCCGCATCCTCATTGTGCCGGCTCGGGCCCGGGCCCGCCCCCGGCCCCCCGCCCCCTCGCCGCCCGCGCGTAGAAAACGCCCCGGCCGCCGCCAGTGGTGGGAGGCGGCGATGCGCACGGCCAGAGAGACGCGGAGGAGGAGACATGAGCCGGCGGGCGCCCAGACGGAGCGGCCGTGACGCCTTCGTGCTGCAGCCGCTCGCCCCGGCCCCGGAGCGCTGACCCCTGGCCCCGCGCAGCCCCGCGCCCCCGCCGGAGAGCGCGCCCCAGCTTCCAGCCCCGCCGCGCATGCTGCCACCAGAGTGAGCCGGTCAGCCAGCCTCCTGTGGACGCCCGGACGGCCGGACGGCCGGCTGTGAACAAGCTTCCCCGCACCGGCCGGGTGCTTCCTGCACAGCGGCGGCCGCCCCGCAGCACCCGCGCCAGCCCGGAGGGCGCAGCGCTCGGGAGGAGCCGCGCGGGGCGCTGATGCCGCAGGGCGCGCCGCGGAGCGCCCCGGAGCAGCAGAGTCTGCAGCAGCAGCAGCCGGCGAGGAGGGAGCAGCAGCAGCGGCGGCGGCGGCGGCGGCGGCGGCGGAGGCGCCCGGTCCCGGCCGCGAGGAGCGGACATGTGCAGGCTGGGCTAGGAGCCGCCGCCTCCCCTCCGCCCAGCGATGTATTCAGCGCCCTCCGCCTGCACTTGCCTGTAAGCGCCCGCGCGCGGGGCTGCCCACCCTGCCTGTCCGTCTGTCCTGATCTGTGTGCCCGTGGCTCTGTCTGCCCGCCCCGCCGTCTGATTTCCCGGCTGTGTATCTGTCCGCGCGCCTCTCTCTCTCTCAAGTCCCACTGACCACTTCTCCCTCTCTCTCTCGCAGGTGTTTACACTTCCTGCTGCTGTGCTTCCAGGTACAGGTACGTGGGCTCCTGACTCTGACCTACCCCCGCCCCTGCCTGCAGTACATGTCGACCCCCTCCCCCGGGTCGCGCCCCCTCCCGGTGCCCCACCCCTCCTGGGCGCAGAGCCCAGTGCACCTGTTCCCAGGGCGCGGAAGGCGGTTCCGCGTGCGCCGGCGGCGGACCGGCCAAGTGCAAGGGGCTGTGCTGCGGCGCTCAGGCTGGCGCGGCCCCTGTCAGCCTTGGCTGGTAGGAGATCCCCGGAGCCTGCGGGCTCAGCTCCCGCAATGTGCGGGGCTCCAAGCCCCCTGCCCACAGCCTGCGAGGAGTTGGGACCTAGGGCTTTTCTCTGCCAACCGTCTCTTAATATCTCCGCTCGCTCTTCCAAACAAAAAGGTTCTTTTCAACCAAGTGAATTTTGAGTACAAGGAGAAAGCTTCAGTTGTAAATTACTCTGTGGTTTCAAAGGCGTTCGTAGCACTCAGACAGACAGAGGGAGAAACGCAGGGCTAGGGGAGACTGGGGCGAGAGGGAGCAGAGCGGGGTGCCTGGGCTGAGGGGCTGTTGCCCGCGAGGCCGCTCCCGAGCCGGCTGCGCTCTGCACACCCTCGCCCAAGGTGGTGCAGCCCTCGGCTGGTTCCCCGCCTCGCTCCCCGCTCGCTCGCTCTCCGTGAATCAGAAGAGGGCTTGGCGCTCAGCCTGGAAAGCACTTGCTAAAATCTGATCTGTTACTTCAGCAGCTTTCAGACTCGGGAAGGTCTTGGCACGCAGACAGTTGGAACGCTCCGGCTTCCAAAGCCGTGGAAATGAAGGAAAAAGGGAGGGGGGTTGGGGGGGAGTGGAGCGAAGAGGGAAAGAGGGAGCCGACTTTAGCCCCGATTAGAAGCAGACCAGGGCTGCCTCAGCCTGGTGTGTTGGGGAGGGGGGGGCGGAGGCAAAGGGAAAGGGAATAGGAAGTGCCAGCTGCCCTAGCGCCCCCCCAACCCCCCCACCCACCTAGAGCTGCAAAGGAGGGGCCATAGGAGGAGTTGGACTAGGGCCAGAAGAGATTATCTGCCATTTCCCCCTCTGGGTTGGAGGCAGGTGTCCTCACAAGTTTAGAGAGGGTGCTCAGGCCCTAGGCTGCTGGGTTCCTGAGGTGCCCAGAGAGAGCCTTGAGCAGGGAACATGGTGGTTCTCCCAGTGTGGGGGCACAAGGAATGCTGGGTGGTGAGTGCTGTTGACAGTCAGCAACCTCTTGCAGTGTTTGGTGGTGGTGGTGGTGGTGGTGGTGGTGGTGGGTCTGCTTATCTCCCCTCCCACTCCTAGGAGAGGATTGTTACCATCAGGATTGGCATTGAGCTGGGGGCAGCTAGTTGGGGCTGGGGGTTGGAAGGATGGATGGATGGATGGATGGATGGATGGATGGACTGATGGATTCTTCCCTCCTGTTCGCTAGGCTGGGGTCCCCAGTGACTCCTTGAATCAATACAACTGGAGTCAGTAACTTAAGACTGGCTGTTTGCCAAAGCAGATGTGACCCTGTGTGGTGGCGGGGGTGGGAGTGGGGGGATGGCTGGTGTCAGAGAGAGAGGCCAGTGCCAGGCGTGGACTGTCTGGTTTGCAGCTGAGTCCCCAAGCAGAGGGTAGGCCCCAGGGTCACTCCAGGGGATCTGCTTGTCTGACCTGGGCAAGAGCTCTTTTCCTGAGTGCTGAGCCGAGCCTGGGGTGGGGTGGGGGACAATGAAATGGGCATACAAGTAATGAGATGGTGGCAAACTTTGTTGCCCAAGTCTTTTGATGCCTACTGATTCTTGATCCTTGAAGCAGGAACCCAGGAGGGGTTTCTGTGTGGTCTTTGTGTTCTCTGGGGGAGTGCAAGGGAGGGAACCTGGCCTCTGTCTGCATCCCACCTCTCCCTCCTTGGTGAGACCTAGAGCCAGCCTCTTGGGGAAAGAGCTGGGTGGTCTGTCTGGGTTAGGTCCATCTGGGTTAGGGCTTCAAGCAGCTGAGGGAGCCCCTTTTCCTGCCTCTCCCTTCCTTTGCAGCCTTTCGCCATCCAAAACTGCCATAGGACTGATGCTTTTAACCGATACACTCTTAGAGTACCTAAGGATTTGATTATGGGGGACGAGGGTCCCTGAAACATCACACCAAAATGGTGCCCAACTGTGCTTACATTTGGGAGAGAGTTCCCAGCTCCCCACAGATTTTCAAAGGTGCCCATGATTCCTAAAAAGATAGCGTAGTGGTTATGGGCAAGCTTAGTAGGCTCATGTTCCCATTCAAGCGAGGGACAAAGGTAGAATGCTCATAGAGGTAGAGATGAGGGGTGGGACCCATGTGTTAGTTGCAGGGAGTCTGAAGTCTGCTCCTGGCAGAGGTGGTGTTGGGCAGACCCTGGAAGGGCAGCTACTTCCTAGACAGGGGGAGCTTAGAGGGTGGTAGTGAGAGCGCCTTTAGTGAGCAGGGCCAGGGAGGCCTCCCTGCACAGTGGGAAGAGCTCAGGGCTTTGCAAGCCAGGCGGCTGGGCTGAACCCCAGCTCCATCTTGCCCTATCTGTAGACCCCTGTGAGTCTTCGCTTCATCATTTGTGAGATGTGTAGCGCTGAGGCTGAGGTGATGCGTAATAGGTGTGTAAGAAGTTCTGCGAATTCTCACCCACCCAGGAGGGCAGTGTTCTGCTAAGAAATGTCCACCTGTGCCTTTCCTTCCCCTACCTCCCTGTTTTGGGGGACGAGTCCAGTCTTAGCAGTGGAGTTCTGGCCTGCTCCCCCCTTCCCATCCATCAGCCACCAGACCCAGAATGAGCCTTTGCCCCCAGCCTGCAGCCACATTTCCATGAGCACAGTTAATGCCCGACACTGCCCCCCCTCGCCCATGTGGTGAGCCCCGCCCTCACCCGCTTCACCCACTGGCCACCCTGGTAAGCAGGAAGCTGGGAATTTAATAAAATCCCTTCTCCACACGACTTGGGACACTGTGGATAGCTCAAATCAGAAGAATTTTAAAAATTTCCAAGGGGAGCAAGCGGCGTGACCAGTAAATTGCTTTTCTGCACTTGGCTGAGCGCTGACAATGACACCGGGCTGGGCCTTTCACACAGCTCAGCCGGCACCTGCCTGACATTGTTCTGCCGCCAGGCTCCGCTAGGTCCTGGCCTTCCCTAGACAGGCGAGGCCGAGGGGGACCAGGACAGAGGAGCCTCCCACAGCGCCACTTCCTCTCACCCCACCATGTGTTCAAGTGTGGAAGTTCCCTTCCATACTCCCTCTGCCCCTGCACCTGTCCTGTGTGACGTTTAGACCCTTTCGCTAAGCTGGCTAGGATGGGGAAGCTGGAGACAGTCCTCTGGGTCATAAGGAGGATGGGAAAGAGCCCTACTGGGTAGCACTTTTAATTTCTTAAAACAGTGACATCATCTGTCTGTCCATCAAGTCAGGTATGCATTCAACAAATACTTGGCTGGGAGCCTGCTTCCTGCTGGCCCTGCAAAGAGACTGGTCAGTTCATGGCCTCAGAGCACTCCCCAGCTAGAGGGAGAGAGTCCCAGATGAACAGGACCTCCTTTTATCCTGCCCCTCCTCTCTCAGGCTGTGAAGGTTAGTGAGGCAGGCATGTCCTTCGGTCCAACACAGGAGGAAACCAAGGCTTGGGGAAGGGACCTGCCTCTGGTGAAAAAGCCTTGTTTATAAAGATTTGAAAGCGGCTTTCACATCAGAAGCTTGTTTCGTTCTTCCTACCATTCTTCCTCCTGCAGTAGGAGGGGTTTAATATTCCTACTTCACAGATGGAGAAACTGAGGCACAGAGCAGAGAATGATTTGTTCAAGGCCACGGCTGACTCAAGACTCTGGAGTCAAGAGCTAGTATTTTTTTCCCACCACACCAGGCAGACTTTTTCAGAAAGAACACGGAAATTATTGAGAAAGGTTGCTGGTGGGGAAATGGAGACTCAAGAGGCAGGTTAGGGGTCCTCAGTGAGAGCCCCCCAGTGAATCTCTAGGGTCAGGGATGATCAGAGCCCAGGTGGGTGTCTCTGTGGTTGAAGACACCTGACTCCCGAGTCTGCAGGCCCTGATCTTCCTGGAATGTTCTGGTCTGAAAGCCTCAGAGCCAGAGGTGGAGTTCTTATTTTGGAGGGTGTCTAGGGGATTCAATAGTCCCCTCCCAGCTTCTTTCCCAGCATGGGAGGGGGGGCACCCTGCCAGCATTACTGCAGCCCAGGAGTGTCACCTCCTCTGAGACGGGAAGGTGGATTTCTAAAATTTCTAGTAGTTGGTACCGCAGGTGGTGTCAGCAGGCTTGGGTGTCAGGGGCACAGTGCTATCTCCACCCTGCCCTGGGCAGCTCTGCGGGCACGCTGGGTTCCCAAAGGGAGGTGGAAGGGGCCAGGGAGAAGACGTCTGTCCTCAGCAGGAAAGTTGTGCATGTGGGAGTCAGGGTGCCGGTGTGTCAGGCTAATAATGGTACCGGTAGCTGGAACCAGGTACTGTGTGCTCACTATGTGACAGGCAGGTGCTTTCTCACAGCTTCTAGGCTACGCCTCACAACCAGCCTGGAATAAGAGAATTCTACAGATGAAGATGGTGAGGCTCACTGGCATGAAATCGAGAGAAGGAAGAGCTGGCTTCAAGTCTAAGATTAGCAGCTCTAGGACCCCAGCTTACTCTGGAGTCTGCCAGCCTGGTTTAAATGGTTGCTCTGCCTAGTCTTTGCTGTGTGACCTTGGACAAGTTACTTAACCTCTCTGGGTCTCAGCTTCTGCACATGTCAGATGAGAAGAAAACAACCAAAGAACAGTTCCTACTTCCTAAGGGTGTGGAGCAGGGGCAGTGCACAGCCCGGTGCCCTGATCTCTCGTGTGTTTCAAGACCTAGCCCCTGTCTGTGCCTCTCGCTCTGGGAGGGCTCCCTTGCCCCGAGCCCCATCAGTGTGGTAAGCTCCCCTCACCCAGGGCACTGCGGCCTCCTGGTGACCGGGAGAGGGAGGGTATTGATTGTTTCCTTTCTGAGCACAAAGCCTCGCTGAGCACCTCTGTGGGCCCCATTCTTTTTGCTGGGTCGGGTCTGCTCCCCAACTCACCAGGACCGTGGGGAAGCACACAGGGAAAGGCATCGCCAAGGGCCTTCCAGTGTGGCCTGGAGGGGAGGGGGCAGGGGAGCCACGCCTCAGTCTGAGGCCTATTGTTGGTGCTTTGGGCCTGAGTATGGGCATTTGTTCTGGAGCATCAGCGGGTAAGGGGGCCCCTTGGGCTTTAGTCAGCCTTGCTGGTAGGGGCTGGCAGATGTTTGGGTATCTTTTGCTCTGACACTGAAATGGCATAAGGCCACAGGCCCATTTAAAATGCTGCTGTGGCAAGGACGGGTCAAGGACAACCCTCCTGTGGACCACAGAGCAGAACACCTCTCAGGACCCTGGAATTCTAGCTCATTGGATGCTCTCCCTCTCTGTGCCTCAGTTTACCCACCTGGGCATCGGCCAGGTGAGCTAGGTGACTTCTGTAGTGCTTGAATGCATGGGCTTTGGCATAGGAGAGACCTAGGTTTGAATGGTGTCTGTGCTGCTGAGCAGCTGTTCAGCAAATTTCTTAACCTTCACCCCTCTGCACCTTGGTTTTCCCCATCTGTAAATGGGGTCACCTACTTCCTAAGGGTTGTTGTGAGGACTAAAGGGGATAATGCACAGAGTAGCCAGCACCATGGCTGACACTCAGTAAGTATCTGAGGAAATAACTAAGTGGTAGTAATTGCTCAGCTGATTGTATGTTAGGTATGTAACATGCTGCAGGTATATGTTAGGTATGTAACATGCTGCAGGCATGTTAGGTATGTAACATGCTACAGGCGTGTGTTAGGTATGTAACATGCTGCAGGCGCGTTAGGTATGTAACATGCTGCAGGCGCATATTAGGTATGTAACATGCTGCAGGTGCATGTTAGGTATGTAACATGATGCAGCTGCGTGTTAGGTATGTAACATGCTGCAGGCGCGTGTTAGGTATGTAACATGATGCAGCTATATGTTAGGTATGTAACATGCAGCAGGGTGCTAAAGAAAGCTAGGGAGGGCATGCGTCTTGTATCAGTGACATCAGGCCTCCAGTCTGAGGCTTTGGATTCAGGTCTGGACTGAATCCTCACTGTACCACTTGGAGGCTGTGTGGCCTCGGGCAAGATTGTTAACCTCTCTGAGTTTCTGCCTCCTTATTCTGTGGGACATGGGCCTGCTGTAAAACTGCTACTCTCTTCCTGTCAGGAGGAGTAACTGAAGCTGTTTTAGACAGCTAGCTGTGCAGTAGATACTCAATTATGGCACTTCTCCTCATTGGCATTCAGGAAACATTTGTGAGATGCCTGCTGCATGGCTGGCCCTCGACAGGGTTTTGAGGCGGATGAAGGTCATCCAAAGCTTCAGTGTTGTCCTCGAGGTGTTCCCCAGGAGGGGATGGCTGACGCTGGGCAACTTCCTTCACAGTCTTCCCCAGCCCCTCCCGCCCCTCCCTGACCTCTGTTTTGGAACCACTGAGCACTTGGCCACTCTCCTGTGACCCAGTGCATGCTCTGCTGGGGCTCACAGGGACACACAGGAGCTCCGACTCCAGACCCAGGCCCCTGCTCACACCCGCTTGGCCACTTGGTCACCATGGATTGAGCAAATTGCTTGGCCTCCTGCGGCTCATCTTTCGTATGGGCATCTGGAAAGAACCTCCCTCTTGGGGTTGTGTACTGGTGGGTTGTGGTCGCCTGGGGGAAGGCTTGGCACTGAGCCCGGCTCATTCCAAGTGTTAAGTGAATGTGAGCTGCAGTTAACGTAGGACTCTGCTGTACCTGGAGGCTTGCTTGTCTGCCTGCTCCTGGTTCCTGGAAGTCCCGGGAGGCCTGACACATCCCACGGGCCCTACAGCACCTGGCACAGACCCGGCATGCAGGATGCATGCCGGGTCAGTGCGTGGAGGGGAGGGGAGCAGCTTCTCTGTGGCTGGGCACCTGGATAGAATACCCTCCCCTCCTGGGGCCAGGTGTGGGGCACAGGGGGTTCAAGACCTGTCACCACTCTCCTGAATCCAGGGTGCCGTGTGTACTCTGATGAAACCAGACTCTGGGGCAAGAGGATCTGGCCAGGGAAGGTGCCCCATTTGAACCTTGAAATAGGAGCAAGCCGAGTGAAGACACTGTGCCTGTGTGTGTGTGTGTGTGTGTGTGTGTGTGTGTGTGTGTGTGTGTGTGTAGCAGCCATTGCAGGCACACAGAACACTCTACATGGAGCAGAGAATATCCTAATGTGCTCAGGGGACTTCGAGCCAGTTGGGGTATCTGGAGCATCAAGTTCAAGAATGGGGTGGTGTAGAAGGCCATGATGGGCATTGAATGCCGAAATAAAGGTGTTCTTTTTTACCTCTCAGGCATACATGACCACTCTCCCCACAAGGATTTTAAGGGAGAGGGAATTGAAACGGGTGGGGGCGGGAAGGGAAGGGAAGAAAGAAGGGAGCATGAGTCTTTAGTGGTCCAGCCCCCTCCCCCAGGCTGTTTCCAGGGTTGACCGCCAGTGGCACCCATATTGACGATCTGTATGGAGAAGGCTGATGTATGGGGAGAGGAAACTCCGGTCAGCCGCCTTGGGTGGTAGCATCCCCCACCCCCCTGCTGTTGGCTCAGCCCTGCCAATCAATACATTGATAGCCCTAGGAGCTTAATGGACAGGCTGGGGGTGGGGAAGGGCCCTTTGCAGCCTTACTCTATGTGGACTGGCTTGGGTGGGAGGAGTGTGACGGGAGAGCAGGGAGAAGCCTGGGGTTGAGCTGTGGGTGGGGGTGTCAGTCTGAGCCAAGCTGATGCAGGGCTGGACCCAGCCTGCCTTCTCTCCTTTCTGTCCAAGGTGCCAGCTGGGGGAAACTCACGGGCTCTAGAGCCAGATGTGGGTGGGTTCGGATCTTGGCTCTGTCACTTTCTGTACAGCTTGGGTGAGCCCCTTGGCCTCTCTGTCTCCCTTTGTCCCAGGGATGATAATCGTCAGAACTGCCCAGGTCCTGTGAGGAGGAAGGAGACGGTGCCTGGAAAGTGCTTAGCTGGGGCCTGGCACTCAGCAAATGCCCACTAAGTGGGAGCCAACGTCAGGCTCGCGCTCAGCGATAATGACCCACAGAGCCCTGCAGCTGGCGGCAACTTCTGGGCCTGTGCCCAGGCCGCTCGCTCTCGAGGAAGAGCTTGGGGAGCTGCATATCGGGGTGGAGAGTGGTGCTGACTATCAGAGGCCACTCCTGGAGCATGAGGTGCAGGTCTCAGGTTCTAACCCGGAGTTTGGAGAAGCTCGGAAAGGCCTCGCATGGCTGGCCGATGCTGCTGCCGCTGGAGGTGGTGGTGGTGGAATGTGGCCGGAAGTCTGTGGGTTGCCCCTCCTGGGACCAGGGAGACCCTCCCTTTCTGGGCAGGCTGCCTGGAGACAGGGGCAGGCCTCAAGGATGGGGACCTAGGCAGGAGGGGGCAGTGTGACCCCATCCTCTTCTCCTGGGAGGGGGAGTGAGCTGAAGGCTTTCAGCCCTTTCATTTTAATGCCCCTGCCCCAGTCCCTGCCCCAGCCATAGCTTGTGGCCAGGACCAACTGCTGTCCTGAACAGGGAGAGGAGGTGGGTGAAGGAGAGAAGGAGCATGGGAGTGGCGGAGAGCTTGGCTTCTAGAATGAGGAGGAGCGAGTTGGATTTGAATCTTGATTCCCTGTTCTCACGAGTTCTGACTTTGGACCAGTGATGTAACCTCACTGAGCCTCAGTTACCTCATCTGTAAAATGGGGATAATAACCACACTAAGTCATAGGACCACTCTGGTGATCACATAGGGTCATTTTCCTAAAGTAGTTCTTAGCACAGAGGACATTCTCAGTAAGTAGTGGCTGTTTAGAAAACCCAAACGAAAGGAAAAAAAGTCATGCTGTTTTTACCAGTATAATCTTTTTCTGAAATAAGTATTATAAATAATCCCCATTCTGCCAATGAGAAAATGAGGGTTACAGAAATCAAAGAAGTTGGTGATTTGGCGTGGAAGCACCTGAGGTCGGTCAGTGCTGGTGAGTGGGTGTGTGTTTATCTAGCATGTGTACACAGGTGACGTGCAATGTGGCAGATGTCTGTGGGAGGTGGGAGTGTGGCCCAGGCAGAAACAGGAAGCCCCCAGACATGTCTTCAGAGCCATGAGAGGGTGGGTGAAGCTGAAATCATCAGCCAGAGGGAGCAGTGGTGGCTGTTGTCTCGCATGCGTTAGCGAGCCACGCTGACTGTTGGCAGAAGGTGGTGGCTCTGTCCCACTCAGCACCATGTCCCTGCCTGGCCATGCAGTAGAGCTGGGGGAAGAGTTGAATCTGTGGGACCCTTGTTGCCCCTGGGCAGTTCCTGGCTCAGGGAGTAAATATCTCCACGAGAGCCTCAGGGCAAGGAAGAGGCTGGGTGGGGGTAATTGGGGTTCTAGTCAGGCTGCCGGGGGACCCCACTATAGACCACGCTGCTGTGACAAAACCTACTTGGACCCAAAAGAGAATCTGTGCGTATGGGGTGGGGAGATAGCAGAGAGACAGAGGGCATCTTCTGTGCCTAAAGAGATGTCCTGGGTGTGCCAACGCTGCTCGCCTCATGAGAGCTGTAGTGGTTTGATTTTTCTCACATGGTAGCTTTCAATTCCCTGGTGAGGATGCACCTGGAGGGATGTTCCCCCAGCAGAGAGCAGCACTGACTGTTCTAGGAAGGCCCGGAAGACAGGCCCCCCTTAGCCAGTGAGGCCAAGTGACCTGCTACCCAGCTCGCAGGAAGGGAGGAGGGAGAGTGTTCCTGAGTCGGCAGCTTTGCCTGAGCTCTGCAGGTAGACCCTGGAGCTCCCAGCATGGAGAGGTGCCTTTGAGGTCCTATCTGCGCAATGGGCATTCTCGGCTGCGCACCTCCACGGGTGGTTGAGGGAATCAGATGGGGTACCATGTCCAGGGGCTTCTTAGGAGAGGAAAGCTTAGCAATTGATAGCTTTCAAAACACCGCTTGCCCTCCTCTCTTGGGCACTCTGGCGAGTAAGCGGTGGGGCTGATTTTGATTGCCAGCTTTCCCTTGTCCTAGCCACAGTCATTTAGCAGACATTTGCCGGCTGCCTCCTGGGGGCAGAGCTGGAGATCCAGGGCTGAGCCAACGAGCTGGACTCTGGGGACAATCAGCCATTATTGTTAGTGTCCAGTGGCCCTAACTCAGCCTGGGGCAGAGTGGGGCAGGAAGGACTTCCAGAGGAGGCGCCTGAGGGCCGGTGTCAGGTGGGCAGAAGGGTCCTGGTGCCCTGGGCAGAGGGTCTGGCCTGGGCAAAGGCATACAGCCCCCAGAAGTCTTGCCCAGGAAGCCCAGCGCCTCCTACCTCTTCAGGAGCATGGACTCTACTTCCGTGTCAGAGGCCAGTCCGTCTACCTCCCTTGGGATTGATGTGGCCACAGAGTGTGGCTTAAATGGTGGAAGCTGGGCAAGATGGATTGTTCCCCCTACATCCTGGGAAAGGGCCACCGGATAGCCCTGCTGACCCTGGGTCACTGCACTGCCTCTGTCCATTGCACCAGGGAGAAAATCATTAATGGGAGGCTGGCTTCGGGGGGCAGGGCAGCTCCCCTCGGGGACCTAGGGTAAGGAGATTGGTTTGACCTCTGGTCGATAAGGGCTCCTGTGAGCAGGAGAAGAGTTGGAGGACAGGGAGGGAGGCTGGAGGCCTGCCCCTGGGGGAGGGGACAGGGCCAGGCCACCTCAGGAAGTCATTCCAGGAAGGTCGAGGGCCACATGCCCACCAGGGGGGACCTCAGAGAGCACCAGAGTTCTTCCCTCCCTGAGCATCAGGATGTGAAATGAGGTGGGTCCCAGGTTTCAGATCCTATCTGTGAATGGGGACGGGAATGTCTGTGTGGGGGGGGGGGGGCTGGCCACAAGGGTCATAGGAGTGAAGGGTGTGAATGCTCAGTGGGCCAGTGGCCGGGCCCCACCTCACCCGGCTGTGTGGCTCAGAGCAAACGACTTCACTTTTCTGAGCCTCAGTTTCTATGTCTGTTAAATGGGAGTGATAAGCATTCCCATGTTTTTGGGTTGTTGGGAAGATCCAAAGCAGTATCATCTTCCCAAACTGTTATTTGCACTGCAGAAGTGCCCTGTCTGTAGGGACAGGGAGTGTAATCCACTCATGTCCCCAGAGAGGCTTCTGTTTGCAGGGCTTCCCCAAGAGCCTCTTCAAGGGCTGCCTTATGTTCTCCTGGCAGTTACCCCTACTGAACACTTACTCTATGCCAGTGCTGTTCTAAGACTTTATATATTTAATCATAGCAACCCATGAGGTGGGTGCCATTATCATCACTCTCATTTTATAGGTGAGGAAACTGAGGCCTAGAGAAGTTAGTAACTTGTCTAGGGTCCCTTATCTAGGGCTGACCTGGATTTTGAATCTGCGTCCCGCTCCTGGTGGGGCAGGTGGGGCCCAGCGGGGGTGGTGGTGGTGGTGGTAGGGCTAAAAGCCAGGCTTTGGGCTACAAGGCCTGGGCTGCTATTGCCTGCTCTGTGAACTTGTCAGTTCAGCTTTGGAGCCTCAGTTTCCTCATCTGTAACCTGGGTTAATGCTTCTACCCTGAGGGTGGTAGTGAAAGTTAAATAGTAAGGCACAGCTGAAGTGCCTGTGGGGTTCAGGCTGGGGTGGGAGGACAGGTGCAGGTCAACTGGGGGACAGAGACCCTGGGCTGGGTGTAGGGGGTAGCCCTGAGGGAAATACTGTCCCTGTTCTTGGGAAGTCACAGCTGAGGGGTGAGACAAATGCTTGGGTAGCCCCGGTCCTAAGAGCTCTGCAATGAGCTGAGTGGAGCCATGCTTTTGTGGGGCTGGGGTCCTGTGTGTCTAGTATCGTGTCTGACCTTATGGGTGCATGGATCAAACTCAGGACACTGTCTGGGCTTCAAGAATTGTTCAGCTTTATGGTTAAGATGGGATGGAACAGGCATACAGTTAACAGGGCATAGAAAAGCCTAATTTAATGCTAAATGGAATGACAGGATCTTTTCAATGTTTGTTCATTCATTCATTCATTCATTCATTCATTCAATAAATGTTTGTGTTTCTACTGTGCTACATGCAGGGGATGTAGCAGCAACTGACAGAGAGACAGCTCCAGCTTTCGTGGTGCTGCAGTCTAGTCAGAAGGAGACAGACAAAAACCAGATAAATAAATGTTATGTCAGGTTGATAAATGTTAGAAAGAAAAACAAAGCATGGTTGAGAGATGGAAAGTGACAGAGGTGGGGTCTGCCTCAGCAAAATAGTCATGGAAGGCCTGTCTCAGGATGGGACACTTGAGCAGAGACCCAAATAAAACCGAATGTAAAAATCTGGGAAAGAGCATGGAAGCAGAGGAAAGAGCATGTGCAAAGGCCCCGAGGCAGGTGTGCATTCTCTGTTTGAAATGCCCAGAGACATAATAAGGCAGCCATTGTAACTGGTGGGAGGGAGTGGTAGGGGATGAAGGTGGAAAAGCGTTTGGGGGTTCTTTCTGCTGGGTCTGGAGGCTGTGGTAAGGACCTTTATCTAAATGTGATGATGGCAAACCCTAGAGAGTGTAGAGGGGAGGACCATACGAGGCGATTGGGTTTGGTGGAGGGTAGACAATCAGGGGGCAAGAGTGGAAGCGGGAGGCCAGTGAAGAGGTGGGTGCAAGTTGTCCAGGTGTGAGGCTGTGTTCGGAGAAGGGAGAGGGCGAGATACATGTTGGGGTAGCCAGAGGCAGCTTCCCGGACGATGTCATCAGACATGAATGAACTAAAGCTTGAGGGATACAGGACATTTGGATGGGAGATGCATAGTGAAGGTTTCTCCTACAGGGGCCAGAGATGTGGACAAATGCTTGGTGATGCGGGCTAGCATGAGGACCCTCGGGACATGGAGAGGGGACCCCCCCAGAAAAAAAAATCAGCTCCTAGGGGAGAAGTGACAGTAGACTCTGGCCTATTTGTTTCCAGGGTGAGACTTGCCAGCCTTCTTCCTCCCTGCCAAGGACTCAAACAGCAATTATAGGCCCCAGCCCCCCATTCCACTCCCATCTCCATATGAATTTGGGGACTTTGCTCCCCCTTTGCTCACATTATCCTCATGGCCACCCTGGGATGTAGTCAGAGCAGGGGCTCTACTCTATGGTTTTACTGGGAAGGAATCTGAGGCAGAACAAACCGAGTGCTCAGGGTCACACAAGACACCTCCGCTTCCCACTTTTCACTTTAATTTGGGGCTCTGGTGGAAAGATAGCAGGCTTTGTTGTCAAATACACTGAGGCCTGATTCTTATCTTTGTCACTTCCTGGCTGGGCCACCTCGGGCAACTTGCCTCACCTCTCTGAGCCTCAGTTGTCTCATCTGTGAAATGGGGGTGTTAATGGGACAGCTATGAGTGTGTGCTGAGGCCTGGCCCAGAGCTGGCAGGAGGCCCTGGATCTTTGTTGAGAATGTGGCTCTGGTCCTCAGGGGCACCAGGACTTTCAGGGGGGGCTCACTGTCACCCCTTTCTCTGACCAGGTGCTGGTGGCCGAGGAGAACATGGACTTCCGCATCCATGTGGAGAACCAGACGCGGGCTCGGGACGACGTGAGCCGTAAGCAGCTGCGGCTGTACCAGCTCTACAGCCGGACAAGTGGGAAGCACATCCAGGTCCTGGGCCGCCGGATCAGTGCCCGTGGCGAGGACGGGGACAAGTATGGTAGGTGCCAATCCCTTCCTCCCCCAGCATACACATACTTCTGGGCCTCAGTTTCCTCATCTGTGAAATGGGGATGCCGTGGTGCATCCCTGAGAGGCTTGTTGGGTGTACTGACTGAAGACATGAATCAAAAGTGCTTTTCCTGATAAATGATGCCCCATAAGTGGCAGTTGTTATGGCTATCAGTGGCCTGCTTGGGGACAACCTAAAGCAGGTGCCTGCTTCCCATGGCATAGCTTCACCAGACCCAGGTTCAGGTGCTCAGGGGGGTGGGAGCCTCTGGGTAGCGCTTTCTGGATGTTGGTGGTGGTGGTGGGAATCGGCATGGTATGTGAGTGTGTTTACATGTGAGCATAGGCATGATTGTATGTTCACGTGCGTGTGTATGCATGTGTGTATGTGTGTGTGTGTACACTGTGAGCTTCAGCTTGTGCACCTGTGAGGCATGGGGACAGCATCTTGGGCCACGGTCCCCTTGACCTGCCCTTGACCCTAGAATTGCCCTCCTCCTCTAGGATGTTTGGGAACTATCACCTGCTTCTCTCCCTAAGCCCCCAGCCCACAAAGACCCTTAGTAGTGAGCGAAATAGACAGGACTCTGCCTTCCCAGGGCTTAGAGGGGATTTGGGGAGAGATGCTGAGCACATACTGACCATGCCCCCTCATTCCTGCCTTCTCAGGCCAGGTTCTGGGAGGTGGCTGAGGAGCCTTGAGCCAGGGCAGGGGAGGGCGGCGGCTGGAGGCAGCTGGGGCTGTGGGTGGCCCAGGCTCGGGGCTGGGGCTGGGTCCCGCCTGTGTGCTGTGAGCTGCCAGCCCAGGTTTTTCTGGGATGATGCCCCGCCTGCCCGCTGGCCCCTGCTCACTGCAGTCAAGATGTGACAACAAGACAAATAATTTCTTGGCCCTTTTATCTTGGACACCATTTATTTTCCCTCAGCCCCAGGGCAGGACTGACCTCATGGTAGGGCCCAAGTGTGGCAGCTGCACTGTCACTGGGGGCTGGGCCAGGCCGGCCAGGCAGGGCTGGGCCACCCCGGCTCCCGCTCGCTTCTCCGGGCCAGCTGCCTCCCCTCCCTTCTCCTGCCCCATCACTCTTTACTGCCTCCCCTTCCCTTCTTCCATCGTTCCCCTCCTCTCTCAGTCTGGCTGTTTCTCCTTTCATCTGGGCCTCTTCTCTCTGTCCTCCTTCCTTCCTGGCTCTCATCCTTCCCCCTCTTTGTTTCTGTCCCTCTCTCTGTCTCCGGGCTCCCCACTATCTCTGTCCTTCTTTCTGCCTCCTTCCCTGGCTCACAGCTCCCTGCCCCTCATCCCCACTCTCCCAGGCCCTCTGCTGGCAGCCTCTTTGGGGCCTCTGTCCTTCTGTGTCACCCCCCCTCGGACGTCTGGCTGTGCTGGGCAAACCCAGGTGGTGCTTTTCCCTGGGATCTGCTGTCCAGTTGCTGCCAGGGAAGGGGCAGCTGGCTGGCCCGGGTGGGAGGGAGGTGCCCTCCTGGGGAGTCCCTCTTGCTGGCCCCTCCAGGCTGAGAGAGTACAGGGGGGTCAGACTCTGGTCTGAACCATCTGTCCACACCCTGAGACAGGAGGCAGGGTCTCAGGAGGAAGAGGAGCCCGGGCAAAGGGCGGGCTCTACTCTCTGGAAGCCACTTGTTCTCTCGTTTCCTCTGCCTGAACTAGAGAGAGACTCAGGGGATCTCACCTGCTGTGTCCTCAGGCAAGCCTTGCCTTCTCTGGGCCTCAGTTTCCCTTCTGGACAATACCGGGTTAGACGAGAGCAGTGCTTCTTAAACATAAACGTGCATGGGAATCACCGAGGGCTCTTGTTAAAATGCTGATGTTGATTCGGTGGGTCCGGGTGGGGCCTGAGCCCTGCCTTTCTGGTGAGCGTCCAGGTGGCCCTGAGGGTCTGTCCAGGGACTAGCCCATCGTGGCTTCTCCTCCAGCTCCACGGGCCCTAGATTTAATAATTCTCTCTCAAGGAATATGTTTATCACTCCTCCAGCCCCCCAACACCCAGGGCGGCATGCGGCTTTGCTGGTGCCGAGGTGCTCCATTTAAATGTCGCATTAGAAACCCAGATGAGGGGACAGGACCCCATCTGTGAGCCCTGGGAGAGCAAGTGAAACAATGGAGCCAACTGAGGCTTCCAATCTAGATAATCAATACAAATATTATTGGGAGGGTGATTTATGTGGCCAAGCCAGGCGAGGAGGATGGGGCTGTGTTAGGGGCCCGTGGGGGAGGGGCGGCTAGAAGTCCCTGGTCAGGGGGCTCAGGAGGGTCCAGGAACCTGCTCCCTCCTTCGCAGGGCTCCGTCCAGTTGGTAGAGTGATGCCATCTGAGACTCATATTCACATACAGAGTGCAGTCTGGGCATTTGAGCAAACACCAAGTATAAACAAACGCCTGGAATCTGGAATCCCCACAAACACTTGGAATCTCAGGTTCGAGTCTGTAAAACACTCAGAATCTCATATTCCACGGCTTCCTGAGGCACTAGGCTGTGTGGACGGGCACAGGGTACAGGCCCCCCTTTGTCTGGGTGCCCTGCCCAGAGGCTCTCGACCTGCTTTATGGCTGTGAGCAGTCTGGTGAAATGTGCTCAGCTGTCGGGCAGCAGGCCTTGCACACGAGGTTGGTCTGCAAGAGGGTCCCCCAAGACCCCCGAAAGCTTTCCTGGAGCCCTCTGAGGGCCCAAGCGTGAGCTACTCCAGGAATGAGGGCCTTTCTTAGCTTCAGACTGGGCTCTGGAGAGAGAGGTATGCTGGCCATGGGGCTGGGGCTTAGGTAGTGGGACACCTGGCCGGGTGGGGAAGCAGGGGGCGTGGCCACCCTGGCCACCTGGGATTATTGCATTAGTCCCGCCCCTCCCAGCCCTTGGTCCTGGTCACCTCTGTCCTGCAGGCAGCTGCTACCTCAAAGAAACAGCACTGGACTAGGAGGCAGGACACCAGGTTCCAGTTGCCGCTTGGCCACTGAGCAGCCTGTGGAGCTTGGGGCAAGCACGTGTAGCTCTGGGCTCAGTTTCTTCATCTGCGAAGGCAGATGAGAAGGCCCCACTCCACCTGCCTCCGAGGTTGACGCACTTAGGCCCAGGACTGCAGGTGGCAGCCCCTCCAGGCTGCAGGAAGCAGTGCTGTGGGTGACAGGACTTGAGTCTTAGAAGCCTGGGGCCATAGGGACCCTGGCATTGGGGGGGTGGTATGGGGGCGCAACTCTGCTTTTATAAGCCTTGTGATTAGAAATTCCTGCCTGCTTTCATTTGAAAAAAAAGGGCTTCTCTATTTGATTATAAAAAAGAAAGACAGTTTTAAAACCCTGGGTTTAGCAATAGGCCAACCTCCCAGGACTGGCAGTGCCCAGACAGCCCCCGAACAGGCCACTGGAGGGCTGTGTTGGCCAGGGAGGTGGCCTTTTGAGTTGAGTGTGTAGGCTCAGGGGCTGGTTGAGATTTGAATCTCGGCTCCACCACTTACGAGTTCGAGCCCTCAGACCTAAGTTAGCCTCATCCCGTTTCCTCTTCTATGCAGTGGGGTAATTGAAATGAGAGAATACCTTAAGGCCAAAGAGTCTATGACTATTAAAACAAAAATATTAGTACTCATCACAGTCGTATGGGGACAGAAGAAGGCTGTCCCCTTCTCAGGAGCTGATTCCTGGGTCTTCCAGAAGGGACCCTATCTCCCTCCCATCAGTGAGCCCTGGCATGTGTGCTGCAGGTAGAAGAGGCTTCTCCATGACTACAAGCACGCAGGGTCAGGCTGGCCGTGTTCTGGCTGCTGTCTCAGGCCAGGTGAGGAAGGATCTTTGGACCCTCACGTTGGGTGTGGCCTGGTCTCCTCTTAGTTCACTCACTTGGCACAGAGTTACTGAGCGCTGGGGGTACAGTGCTGAGTAAGACACACCTGGTCCCGGCCCTCAAGGAGCTCCCCGGCCACAGCCCTGCTCCTTCCTAGGGGCTGACTCTGAGTAGGCCCCTAACTTCCTGTGTGACTGTGGGCTGTTCCCATTCCCTCCCGGTACCTGGATTTCCTCGCTATAATGGGGCCGGCATGTGGGGTACGGGGTGTGGAGTTAGCTCTCTCAGCTTCCTAGAGCTCAGCATGCATGAGTCCGTGATTTCAGCTGTGTGTCCGCTGGCTGCTTGGGGTCATGGGGAGTCGGTCTGCCCTGCTGGGCTGCCTTCCTGAGCCCCTCCACCCCCCCCACCCCTCTCCAAGAATATAAGCTGGAAAGCAGTGACCTTTCTGCGTGTCCCCATGTCCAGTACAAGCCCCCCGCCCTGACCTTAAGGGATGAATGAATAAAATAATGATGGGGTAACTCAAAGCATAATCAGGGGCCAACTTGTGTGGCTCCCACAGGAACATACGTGGGGTGTGCCTGGGCTTTCTCTGTGTTATGATGACAGTGGGAGTCTCTTGTCCCCATTTCCCTCATTCTGGTACCTGCTGGAGGGCTGTTTGGGCATGGAGCAGGGTCCTTTGGGCTGGGGGTGTGGCTGAGGCGGCAGAGAACCCTACTCTCTGAGTCTGACCCCCGAGTCCATTCTCCATAAAGCAGTTCAAATATGAGACTGCGTCACTGCTCCCAAAGGCTCTTCTGTCACTTAGAATGAAATCCAAGTCTGGTGGTGGCTTGGCTCCTGCTGGCCGCTCCAACCTCAGACTCCACTGCCCTGTCCTTGCTCACTCTGCTCCACCCCCGCGGCCTTCCCGCTGTCCCCCGATCTTGCCAGGCGTGTTCCTGGTGAAGGGCCTTTGCGCCAGCTGTCCTCTCAAGCTGAGAATGCTCTTCGCCCAGATAGCTTCATGGCTTCGCTTCATTTGTCCCTTATCAGAGAGTTCCCATCTCTGTCGTGTCACAGCTCTGTTTCTCTTCCTCAACACTCCCCGCTATCTGACATCCTATCATGTATTTAATTATTTGCTCTCTGTCTCTCCTGTTACAATTCAGACTCCTTGAGGGTAGGGGCTGTTGTGTGTTTTGTTCGTTGCTGTTTCCCCATCACAGAGCCAACCATAAACAGGTGCTCATATATGCTTGAGCCACCGAATGCGTGGGTGACCCAGGATGCATGGATGCCCAGGTTCACGTCCGGGAGTGTGGTCGGTTGGCATCGCACCCCCTGGGCAAGTGCTCAGCACACTGTAGGTCCTCCAGGGCTCCCTCTCTCCTCCTCTTCTGCCGTCCTCTCCCATCCTCCCTTCCACCCTCCCAGCCAGCCAGCCACTTATTGTGCAGCAGACCCAGCTTCCCCCAGGGGCTCTCCCAGCTGGGAAAGCACATTTATTTCTCAGTCTAACCCCCTGCCCTCTGTGCTCACGTCCCACAACTTCTGTCCCCAGTGAGGAGTGGCCACCCACACCTCACTGACTCTGCAGCAGAAATGGCCACACTAGCGCTACAGCTAGGATTAAATATAGCTCCCGATCAATCCTATTGATTCTTTCCCTCTTCCTTTCCAGCGAGCCCACGTGCCACCTCCTCGGGGACTTTAGAAGGGGAACCGTGGGCACTTGTGGAGAAAGGCCATAACGTGTGTGTGTGTGTGTGTGTGTGTGTGTGTGAGAGAGAGAGAGAGAGAGAGAGAGAGAGAGAGAGAGAGAGAGAGAGAGAGAGAGAGAGGAGGAATGGTGATGCTGAAACAGCTCCATAAAGGATTCCTTCCTTCTCCCCGACCCCACCCCCTGCCTTACTCTCCACCTGGTCCACCTTAAGAGGGGAGGGAGTACAGAATCCGTATGACCTCCTAACGCCTTTGTGGCAAGGACATTTCCTCGCTGGAGGATGATGCCTGGACAGTGGCCAACAGCACTGTCAGCACTGGAATTGTAACGGCCAGCCAGCTGCTGGCTACCCCACGCGGGGCTCAGGTTGGGGGGGCGCTCTGCCCAGCCTCTCACTGGCTCCAAGCTCCCCCAGTGCATTCACAGGTCTTGGGGGGTTTGCCCCGAGGCTGGGGGGTGGGGATGGGGGTGGGGAGAAGTAACCCATTCTCCAGCTTTGTGTTCTTGGCTCCCTCTTTCCTGGTCCTGTCCCCTGTGTCTCTCTTTGTACGTGTTCCTCTGGTTGGCTGACTGCTTCCTATATCTTTCCTTGCTGTTTCCTACCCTTCAAACCAAAGTCTTCAAAGTGAGGCCTTGGATCACTCCCTGGGAGGCCCCGTCAGGGAATAACACTGAAATTAACCAATTCATCCATCAATCAATGTCACTTCTCTGTTCTTCCATCGCTGGCCTGCCACATGTCTGTCCCACTCTGCCTACCTCTGTCTGAATCTTGGTCTGTCTCAGACTAGCTCTGGAGTTACTCTGCCTGTGTTCAAATCCTGGCCCTGCTGTGTGACTCTGGCAAGTAACTAAACTGCACAGTGCCTCGATTTATTCATCTGTAAAATGGGCATAATAGTGCCTACTTCATAGTGTTGTTGTGAGGAGCTAGTGAGACATTCGACGTTCAGACTCTAAGCACAGTGCCTGGCTGAGGGTAAATGCTCAAATAAGTATTAGCTGTTATTTTTTTTTAAATTATCATTGTTACTCCATGCGTTTAAGAGAAACAGGGAGGTGAAAACAAAAAGATAGCATGTGTTTTTTATAGAAAGGGCTTTCTTGCCAGTTCCTTCTTCTCCTCTCTCTTCTCTTTTCTGCTTTCCTCTCTGGGTGCTAGAGAAGGGTCCTTTGAGCTCCTGGACCCCAGCCACGGGCAGGTGCCGGGCTCCTGCTGTGTGCTGGGCCTGGTGAGACCGTCTCTGTGGGCTTTCCTTTCAGAGGAGCTGGGTTGTGGAGTCCCCCATTTTACACTCACTCCTCCTCGGGTTCATGTAGCCTTTTCTTCCCTCGACCAGATCTGAAGCCGTTTCCGCCTGTCTGGCTGTGGTGTGAGCCTTGGGTGCTCCCATCTCCCAGTATCAGCTCAAAGGTGTCTTTCTCAGAGCGACCCTAGGGACCCCTCCTCTGTCAAGGTGATTTGGAAATGGAGCTGGGAGGGATGCGCCCCGACCTCTGCCTCTGTGGGCTTCTCCACCCATAAACCTCTGCCCCAAGAAAGTAAGGTCACAGCGAAGACCTTCCCTGCCTGCCTTTGGTGTTCACTCACTCGTTCCCCCAGAAAAGGGCTTGGTGTAGGGGATAAGTGAGGGGTAGGGTAGACAGGCTAGGACCAAGACTTCTCGGTTAGCCTGTTTGGGTCTTAACTCCATCACTGTGTGACTTTGGGCCTCCGTTTTCTCACCTGTAAAATGGGGATGATAATGGTTCTAGCCTCGTGGGATTGTGGTAGGATTAAGGGAGATGATGCATATAAGGTAGTTAGAACAATGCCCAGCTCATCATGTGCTCTAAAGAAATGTAAGTTATTGATACTTCCTAGAGGAGAGGAACTGAAATAGGCCTTGGAAGGCACCGAGTCCTGGCCCAGAGAGGAACAGGATTTTTGTTACAAGTCAGAATATGTGACTGAGGCTGGGGTTCGGTGGGTGGGAGCTCAGAGTTCTAGGACTGACCAGGGGAGAGCAGAGTGGCGAAGGGCATTGATTGTGGAATCAGACTGGGTTTGACCTTCTGCCCTGCTTTGACCAGCTGTGTGCCTTTGGGCAAACCCCTTCATCTCCCTGAATCTTGTTTCCTTTAATTCTTAAGTAGTATTACTCACACCTCCCTCACAAGGCCATTTGTGCTGGTAAAATTTACTGACTGGTCATTTACTGTGAGTCAGGTGTGGGCTACTGCTGGGAATCACAGTGGTGAATAAGCTAGGTCAGGCCCTGCCTCATGGAGCTTACCTGCTGGTGAATAGAGACAGGCAATACAATAGGCAGCAAAGAAGCCATTTTGGAGAAGAGCTCTGAGGACCATGGAGCAGGGGATGGATGGGTAGTGCTAGATGGGGGAGGCTGGTACGGCATTGGATTGTGTGGCCAGGAGGGCTTCTCTGAGGAGGTGACATTTGAATGGCATCCTAGGAGATGAGAAGGTACTAGGGGAAGCTCTGGGCGAAGCACTCTGCAGGGAGAGGGACTAGCAAGTGGAAAGGCCCTGAGGCACTAGTGTGCTTGGTGTGTGAGAGGAACAGCAGGGAGACTGGTTGGCTGGAAAGCTGTGGGTGAGGGCGGGAGGAGCCTCTTTTGGGCTCCTATAAAGAATCTGGACTTTGAGTGGGTTAGAGATCCCTAGAAGGCTTTTAGCAGGGAAGCGAGGTAATTAATTCTATATTTTCAAAGGATCTCTCTGGCTGATGTGTAGAGAGGAGACTGGTGAGGGGCAAGAGTGACAGAGGTAGGGGGCTGCTGAATTGTGAAGACTGGAGGGGGACACCAGGTTGGGGTGGAAGTCTGAGGAGGAGTGAAGTGTGATAATGTCATCACCTCCTCCTGCCTGGGCTGGGGAACTGAACTGAGCAGAGGTCAGGTGTCCCGCTCTGAGCTCCGTCTTGGGGGCTTGGGTCATAGGTTATGGGCGTGGCAGCAGCATCATGCTGAAGACCAGGCAGGCTGCAAGGGGAGGCTGGGGTGGGGTCTCTCTGTCTCTGTGTCTCTCTGTCTGTCTCTGTGTCTGTCTGTATGTCTCTCTTTCTCTCTCATTCTGAGAACTGCTGCTACTATTACTCCCCAAAGACTTTACATAATTCTGGCCCAGCTCCCTCATTATGTCATGCACTGAGTGGAGTCTAGGTCACTCCATGGCTTTGCTGCGGTCGGGGGAGAACAGACTTCTGGCTCCCCTGGCACAGCAGCCAGAGCAGACCCTTCCCACGCTGGAGTGGGGGCGGCTAGGCTTGCGGGGGTGGAGGTGCAGTCCAGCCTCAGCCCCAGGCCCTTTGGGTGGCTCAGGCAACGGCCAGGGCTTCCTGTGGTGGGCTGTGGCTGATGAGTCGTGGAGGGTTGTGCTTTGAGACATGTCTTCCCCGAGCTGGGGGTCCTCCCCTGGAGCTCAGGCCCCAGCAGAAAGAGGCCGGCAGACTTGATGTCAGCCCCTCCTGCCATGTTGCTTCTCTGAACCTCATTTTCCGACACTGTAAAATGGGGAAAAAGACACCCAAGGTTGCGGGGTTGTGTGACTTCAGTGGGCTCACGTGGGAGCCAGATCGGGGGCATAGTAAGAGCTGTTCTGAGGACAGAGGCTCGGGCATGTGCTGCGGAGGGGCAGACAGAGCAGTGTCCCCTTGGAGTCACTTGCTATTGCTTGGGCCCCAGCCCTGTGGCCTCACCTCCTTCCCACAACCTTCCATTCCTAACTCTGTCCTAGACTCCGCCCCCAATCTCAGAGAGAATCAGAAAAGGGTCACATATCCCCCCAGCCCTGTCCCTTGCATAGGTAAGGAAACTGAGGCTCCCAGTGGGGTGTGGAGGTCACACAACCCAGGGCGGCAATGTCAGAAATGGAATCAGACCCCATAAGTCCCAGACCAAAGTCTTTTCTGAGGTGTGTGGTGCCTGCAGCTCTGGGGGGTGCTGAGGAGGTTCAGGTCAGAGGGCACCCCTCGGCAAGGTAAGTTCTGCTCCACCTCCACCCTTTTACACACATCTGATTTTTAAAATAATAACAATTAGATTATGGATGATTACCCCCATTTTACAAGTGAGGAAACTGAGGCCCAAGGTCATACGGTTAAGAAGTGGGGCCAGGGATTCAGAGCCAGATCTGTGTACTCCAAAGCTCTTACTTTCCCTCACACGCTGCCTTCTTCAGAAGCTCCTGGTGTTGGAGACCCTCCTGACCCCCACAGTTCTATTCCAGTAGGGCCTGACCTGTGACAGGAGGCAGAGAGCAAGCTCCAGAGCTGCTGGGATGTTTGGCCCTGGGCTCCCAGGGACTGAGCTTCCAGGGAGAGTTATAAGAAGTTTGAATTAAGGGGAGCAGGGAGGATGGAGTTTGTAACCCCCTATTTCAACATTGGTTAATATTCTTGACTCAGTGTTTACTAGGGATGGGGGAAGGTGGAGAGAAGAATGTTCCCTTCCCCTTGTTTCTAGAATTACGAAATTCTTGTTAGATCTTTAAATTTTATGTAAATTCTTCTTTTTTTCCTTGGAAAGGTGGGGTATCATATTTTAATTAGTAGTGGTGTCAAAGGAGGGCTAGATTAATTATTGGAAATCCTGCATTCCAGATGGTTTTAATTTTCACAGCAGGGCACCAGGGTATATATTTTAAAATTTTTTTATTAAAATCATACCTAGTGTATTTTAGGGGCACTGAGGTCCGCTCTTTGTGGCTCCAAGGATACTGTATTTAGGGCTATGATTTTTGTTATGGAGAAGCAAGTCCCTTGTCACTGAAATTAAAATTTTGTGGGTGAGGGAGGGGCAGGTGCTGGGAAGGAAGCAAAGGGTCAGGGATGGGAGGGTGAGAATGGGGGAGGGAACTCATAGGCAAAGAAGGCAGGGGAGGGAGGAGGGGTTGGCCAGGCGTGGGGATTCAAGACCAGAGAGGAGAGCCAGCTCAGAGTGCACATGGCCGACCAAAGTCACACAGTACCCTACTGGGGAGAAAATGTGGACTGGCAGAGGGACAGGGAGGGGTCTGGACACAGCATGCCTAGTCAAGGGACAGTCACCTTTGCTCATTTGATGTCAGGGCTTTAGAAGATCAGCTGTGGACACCCCCATCCTGAGGGACGATGGATGGTTTAGTGTGAGGTTTCCTGTCCAGGACCAGGGGGTATTGGGTCCTGATGGGACTTCTGGGCTCTTGGGAGTTAGTGGCCTTTCAGCCTTGGTGACCTTGATTGAGGAAAGTGAAATATCCTGATGATGGCCTCCCTTCCCCAGGGGCCTGAACCTCTCCTCCCAGGGCCTTCCACACTTCCCGTGGCAAAGGTCCACACCTTTGGGGGTTGGGGGCACAAGCAGGGGCTGCAGACGTTTGCCCTGGAGGAAGGGCCTCTGACCCTAGATGTCCCCCAAGGCAGGCTGTGTGTGTGCACGTGTACACGTGTGTGCTTGCGTGCATGAGCATGTATGTGTCCATGTGACCTCACCTGCATATGTCTCTGTCCCTTATTCCAGAGACTGTTAGTTCTCTGAGGTTATCTGCATGGCTGTCTGTCCTGCTTTGGGGAATGGAGTAGGTGCTGGGGAAGGTGGGTGATGAGAGGAGGAGAGGACACACTGGTATTTAGCCACAAGGGGCAGAACGCTCCCTGGAGCCATCTGGGTCCCAAGTGGAGTCAAGAGAGGCTGGGGGTGGGGAACAGGTGGCAACAGCTTTCCTCTCCCTGCCTGGGGGGCAGAGTACTCTAATGGGACCTGCAGAGGCCTCCCCCATGCCTGATTGTGGGGCGGTGGGCGTCCAGGGACAGTGACAGGGATCATGTCGCCAAGTCTTTAGATCAAGCCATTGCCCTGGTAAAAAAAAGAATGTCTTGTTCTCTTTCTGCCTTTCGAAGCCCAGCTCCTAGTGGAGACAGACACCTTCGGTAGTCAAGTCCGGATCAAGGGGAAGGAGACGGAATTCTACCTGTGTATGAACCGCAAAGGCAAGCTCGTGGGGAAGGTGAGTGATGTTCTGGAATTCCGGGGACTGGGGCGGGTCCCTTCTGGCAGCGCTGGGGAGCTGGCACAGGGTGCCCAGGGCCTTGTCAGCGCCACATGGAAAACAGGCCCAGTGAGTGCGCGTGTGTGTGTGAATCCCACTGTGGTCTCTTCCTTTTGCCTCCTTCTTCTCTGCCCCTTTCCCCGCTCCCTGCAGCCTGCCAGGCTGAGGTATCCAAGACAGTGGCGTTGGGGATTATGCAGGGCCCTGATCTCTCCCGGTGGATGTGAAGCTCGGGCTGGCCCAGTAGTGGGAGACCCCTCTGGGGCCTTTGGGGCTCCTGGCCTGCGTGTGCCTTGTGTCTGGGAACAGGGAAGCAGCAGGCCGAGGGCTGGGCTGCAGCACTGTTTTAACAATCGCCAGGCGTTTTCAGTGTGAGCGGCGGTGCCTCCAGAACCTGGCGGGCTCGTCAGCGCTTGGCCTCACGGTTCTAGCGTTTCAGGAAGATTTTATTACTTTGGAATGGGCAAGAGAACTGCATGTAACAAATTAGGGCAGGGGTGGGGGGCGGTGGGTGGGACCCACGTGCCAGGGGCTCTGAGCCCCCACTGATGCTGCTTCTCAGTGTCCCCCCTTTTTCCTGGGTGTGCCTGTTGGTGAAATTCACGCACTCGCTTCCTCTGGGTGTTCCAGTGAGGGGGGTTTCTGGCAGTAGCTCTATGTTGGATCATGCCTGTGTCCCCTGCTCTCTGCAGGGCCCCTGCTCACCCCCATATCCAACTTGGATAGTGGGGGGCTCTACTGGACAGGTGGAGAGCTGTGGGGTGAAGAGTAGACCCCGATTCCAAGGAGGTTGTCATTCGGCTGGGGGGCAAGGCCTTGGCTGATCATTTACCTTATTTATACCTTGTTGGGGGTGGGGAATGACCCCAGTTTCGTTTAAGCCGTGTTTTTGATTTCCTGATCCCCCCACTCTTATCCTTCTTCCCCTGAGCCATACCCCAGTGGCTGGGGAGAGTGTGACAGGCCAGGAACCTGAGCCAGAGTATTGTTGCTTGTTAATAAAAGGGACCACTCACCTCCGTTAATTGAGCACCTACTTTCTGCTAGCCACTGAGCAAAAATGCCCCCAAATAATCCCAGGAGGTGGGTACCACTACCATCCCCATTTCACAGATGTGGACGCTGAGGTGTGGCCACACCGGGGCACTTGTCCCAGGTCCCACACTAGAGCTGGGCTGGAGGCAAAGCCCAGTTTGGAAGGCAAAGATTCCAGTCATGCTGCCCACACCAACTACAGCTTCTCAAAGAGCAAAATAATAGTAATCACATAGTGGGATGACGAGTGGTTTTAATTAGTGATTCACTTTCCGCAGCTGGCGAGGGGTCTGGGGCAGGGGCGGCGGGCAGGCGGCCGGGCGCGGGTCCCCTGGCCTGGCCGTGCGTTTCCTGTGGCGGCGCGGCCCCGCGTCAGGCACTTTGTTCTCCTGCCGGGCTGGGCTGCCTCCCAGGCCCAACCTGCTTGCAGTTGTAAGCTCGGCCTCCCCCCACCTCTTTAAAGGAGGGGCACGCGGCAGCCCGCTGTGCCCAGTGCTTGCGTGCCCCTCCTTCTCGTCTGTGCGGTTCCCGGCATCTTGACCCCAGGAGGGCCGTCCTGGGGTTAAAAGAGCAGCCCCGTCCCCTCGGGCCGCTCCCCGCCGCCGGCAGCCCTGAGCCCGCCGACTGGCCTGGCCGCTGAGTCACTGCTTCCACAGGAGCCGGCTCCGATTTCTGCCCCCTCGCCCTCTCTCCCGTCATTAATATTGGGGACGGTTCAGCTGGCGGCAGGGAGAGGTGAGGCACAGCCCAGGGAGGCCCGCCCCCTTGGTGCAGCTCCCCCAACCCCCCTTCCAGGCTTCTGTCTTCTGGGCTAGCCTGGGGGCCTCCAAGGGCACCCCCAAATCCACCTGTCCCGACTTGCCCAGGGCAAGTCCCCTTGTTGGCCTCTTCCCAGCCCAGCGCCCCTCACTTTCTCTGGCTCCTACAGCTGGAAGCCTTAGGTCCTTGGGTTTCTGTTCTTGAGAGACTCCCTGGCCAGTAGGCCCTAGGCCCTGGGCTGCCCTCCTTCCCTAGGTGCTGCCTCTGTTCTGGCCTCACACCTTCAGGAACTGTTGCCCCAGCTGCTCAGGGCATGAGTGAGTTCCCAGCCTGAGGCTCCACTCCAGGCCTGGCCCCACTGCCCACCCTCACTTTTCTAAATGGCAAAAGTGATCAGGTCTCCCTTGCCCTCCACCCCCAGCCCAGCTGAGAACCAGTCCCTGGGTCCTTAGCACCTACCTGGGGAAAGGCCACACTTCTTGAGGGAGGCTCCCTGGCCTCATGACCCTGCCCTCACTTTCCTTATGCCACAGACACATGGCACTGCCAACCTCCGCTCCCTGGAGGCTTTGTATCTGCTGTACCCTCTGCCAGGACTGCCCTTCCTTCGTCCATTGGCCCTGAGTCCTGGCTCATCCTTCAGCAGCCTCCCTGAGCCCTCAGTGGGTATCCCCACCTGGAAGGCCCGGGCCCTTCACACAGCCCTCTGTTGCTGGTCTGCTCACATAGGTCATCACTGGCTGTTTTTGGGCTTACATCAGTGGGAGCTCATTGAGGGCTGATTCTGGATCCTTCTATCTGTGCTCTGTGTACTGCCCAAAGGGCTGCAAGGGCACTAAAGAAATAGAACTATGGTGTCTGCTTTCTGAGGATTGACCTTAACCTACAACCAGAATTATACACATCAGTGCCCGGACCTCGCTGTGCCTCAGTGTCCTCACCTGTAAAATGGGAATGATCATGTTGGCACGTAGAGGCACTTAAATGTTAGTTCCCTTCCCCTTTGAAGCCAGGTCATTATGTCACTCCTTCAACAGAGCCTTTTCAGGAGCTCCAGGCCCTTGGCTAGAGCTACCCCACCCCCGTCCCTGCCGCATTGGACCAACCATGCGCCAAAGCTGTGCTCTGTGCCCCTGCCTGCTCAGGCAGCCTCCCCTCGGGGAGCAGCTCCTGCGAAAGTAGGTGCTCAAATAATGGAGGCGAGTGGTCCCCTTATTATTAACAAGCAACAATACTCTGGCTCAGGTCCCTGGCCTGTCACACTCTCCCCAGCCACTGGGGTATGGCTCAGGGGAAGAGGGATAAGAGTGGGGGGAGCAGGAAATCAAAAACACGGCTTAAACGAAACTGGGGTCATTCCCCACCCCCAACAAGGTATAAATAAGATAAATGATCAGCCAGGGCCTTGCCCCCCAGCCGAACGCCAACCTCCTTGGAATCGGGGTCTACTCTTCACCCCACCCCCCCTCCACCTCTCCAGCAGAGTCCCCCACACACCCATCTGGCCCAGGAGGCAATGCTCCCTTTCATTCCATAAATAGTTGTTGAGCGTGGAGCACTCTGTCCTATGCACTTTTTCCCCATCTCTGGAGACTCAACTCAGATGGGTTTTTCCCTCACCTGCTCCCTCTTGTGTGCTCACTGGTGAGTCCCCTGGGGCAGCAGAGGGCCCCCGACCCTTTCAGAGCAGGGGGGTTTCCTTGCCCCCCACCACATCTTTGTGAAGACTGCTTTGGTGGTAAGCAACTGAAACCCAACTCAAAATGCCTTAAGCCAAAAAGGAATGCTTTTGCCTATGTAACTAAAAATGTCCAGGGGTTATTCTCGTTTCACACAAGACTGGATCCAGGGGCCAAGTGATGTCATCAGGATTCAGTCTTCACATCAAGTAGAAGCAACAGGACTCTAGTTTGGAAAGAAGGAAGATGATCACATTTTAAATCACTGAGTGCTTGGGATGGAGAGTCACTTACTCTCTAAATACTGATCATCGGCCTTGCCTCAGCCTTGAGTGTGCATTGCTCAGGGTTAGCCCCAGCCGCAGGTATTTTTAAATCTCTGCAGGTGCTAGCAGGGTCACAGAGGCCGTCGGGAGCAGAGGTGAGGGTCAGGCTCAGGTGTGGCCTGCGCTGGCATCTTTTCCTCTGTGTCTGAGTTCCTCCTAGGGAACTCATGACCACCATAGGCCCCACAACTCCTCCCAAGGGCTCCTGAGCTCTGAGGTGTTGGGAGTTTCATCCCGAGGCCCAGCTCCCCAATCCTCTAGTAAAGCCAGCTGTGGATGAGCATGTGTGCCCTTGCATATCCAAGACCTTGCTTCATGCTGATGTGGCTGTGTGGGCCTGGGGAGGGGAGGTGTTTTCATGGGCAGTGCCCGCTCTGCTGTACCCTTTCTCCTTGTGGGTGTGTCTGGAACTGGACAGAGGAGAAGCGAGCTTCGGTGGCAAATTCAAATTCGGTGGCAGGTTCAAATCCTGGCTCTGCTACTTACGAGCTCCATGACCTTGGCCAAACCCTTTGCCTCTTTGAACTCTGTTTTCTTCTACCAGGTAGAGTCTACCTTGGTGAGTGAAGAGGATTAAATGAAATAATGGATGTGGAAATGTCTGGCCTGTGGTTGGCTATTAATAAATGCTGAATGAATGAGACCATGTGGGCCAGGCAGAGCGCTCCAGCCTTCTGCTCGCTCTGTCACCTTCTCAGGACATCCCCAGGAGGGGCCTCTCCTAGTTCATGACTGTCTCTGGGACATTAGTAAGGGACCCAGGAGGCAGAGTCTATTTTCTTTTAGAGGAAAACCCTTTCCTGTGTCACCCCCACCATTTCTATCCCAGCAGAACTCGCATCCATTGAACCACAAATGCTCTGGGCACCGCTGTCTTGGGTAAAGATCTGTGCTGAGCCCTGAGAGCAACTGAGGAGCAGCCCTGACCTCCTGCCGCTCTTGGGCTGATGAGGAGGCAGGCACATATGGAATTGCTCTGTTGGGGGATGAGAGGAGGAATGGGTGCCAAGGGAGTCCAGATGATGGAGTATGTGAGCCCAATAAAGCTTGATTCTTGAATGGAATCTTGAAGGAAGAGGAGGAAATACCCAGGGAGACAGATGGCAGTCAGGGAGGGCTTCCTAGAAGGGGCAGTTACTGAACTGAGCCTTGAAGGATGAAAGCAGTTTTCCAGGCAGGTATTCTGGGTGGGGAAGCAGCATGGTGTAGCCTTTGTTCCATTTGCTCTAACTGTTCTATCAAGACCGGCCAAGGGACCTGGAGGCAGGTTGGATAGGCAGTTTCCAGAATTATCCATGGGGAACCCAGAGTCCAGAGACCACTCCCTTCCACCCCCATTACACATATGCTCTGCCTTCCCTTTCTGCTTACCTTGCCCATGTCTCCCAGACCGTCCTCCCATCCCCACCTCTGCTTGTTCTGCAGCCTCCTCGAAAGATCTCATCCTCCAGAGAATGTTTTCTTACCCTGCCTGTCCCTTTCTGCAAAGTTCAGCACTTTGTCTGCAGAGCCCAAGCTTGCCCTCCGCTCAAAGGTGAACGTTCCTGGAAGCTCCAGCCCGTTTTCCACTTCAAACAAAAGGCTGGAACTCGCACCTCAGTCTCCAGGCACAGCCAGACTGCTGGGCTTCCAACTTGGCTGGGCATCTGCCCGGAACGAGGAGTGGGCCCGGCCTAAATTTGGAGATGTTAGTTGGAAACTCGAGTGCTCCTAATTCAGGCCTTCCAACTTTGTGTGTTTCTCACTCTTCCACATCAAGCAATTCAGCCTTCTCAGGGAGGAGATTCAAAGCCTGCCTCCCAACCACCTTTTGTTGAGATCAGATCCAAGGAAAGAAGCCAGACCGTCCGAACCACCTGGTCTTCAGAAATACTTCAGCAAGTTACTACTGTGTGCCAGGCTCACTTACAAACTTCATTCCTCATTACATTTCTGTGATGCAGGGGTCCTAGTCCCTGTTTGGTAAGGCAAGGAATCCGAGGTTTAGAGAGTGGAATTAGCTCACCTGAGGTCACACCAGGGAGCATTCTAGTTGATTCAGCTTCTGAGTCTGAATCTCGTGCTCCTTGGCTGGCATTGTTTTCCAAGGAGTTCATGAATCTGCTCAGGAGACTTGACTCTCAGAAGCAAGGGCACCAGCTTTGGAGTTTGGCCATGCTTTAACTCTTATTTTGGGGAGGCTCTCACCCCTCTTCACACCAAACATTAAATGCACCTTAAGTGTGATCTATATTTAACTATATAACAGTGGAGTTGAGCAGCTGACTTCATGTTAAATTTGTGTACATCGTTTGGACTTCCTTTCTTTTGTGATAGAACATAATCTCAACTGGATTACAGGAAATGAGCTATTATTGGCGCATGTGACAGTGAGGTAACTGGAGCTTCAGATGCAGCTCAGCCCAGAAGCTAAAGGATGTGGCGAGGATTTGGATTCTGTTATCCTCTTACTCTTGGCTTTGCTTTCTCCCTGCTGGCTTTGTTGTCAGACAGTATTTCCCCTCATGGTGGTAACATGGCTGCATTCACTTCAGCCATACGTATTCCCCAAGTTTAAATTGGCCTATGTTTTTATGCATCGCTTACACAAAGGTCTCGAAGAGCACCGATTGGATGGCTCAGGCCACATGTCCAGCCCTGAACCAATCGCAGGAAATGATGTTATGATTAGCTAGGTCTGGGTCACTTGTTCTAGTAGAGTTGAGGTGGAAGCCGCTGGTTACAGGGTGGAGAGTGGGGAAGGGATGAGTTTCTGAATGATATGGGAGTCTGTTACCTAACTGGTCGGTAAGGAAGGATATAGGGGCCAATAGGACAAGTCCACTCCACAGATCCAGGAAGTGAAATTGCTGAGGCCAAAGTTTGGGTCAGGCCCTCTCTACTCTGTTGCCCCAAACCTTGGCCACCTGCCCATGTATCTGTGCCCCTGGTACCCGCCCTTCCCCTTCTTACTCCTTCCGCTCTCTTCCCCTACAGCCTGATGGCACCAGTAAGGAGTGTGTGTTCATCGAGAAGGTCCTGGAGAACAACTACACAGCCCTGATGTCAGCCAAGTACTCCGGCTGGTACGTGGGCTTCACCAAGAAGGGACGGCCGAGGAAGGGCCCCAAGACCCGGGAGAACCAGCAGGACGTGCACTTCATGAAGCGCTACCCCAAGGGGCAGGCAGAGCTGCAGAAGCCCTTCAAGTACACCACAGTGACCAAGAGGTCTCGGCGGATCCGCCCCACGCACCCCGGCTAGGCCTCCCCACCGTGCCCCCCAGGTGGCTCTGGCCCACACTCACACTCACAGAGAACTGCATCAGAGGAATATTTTTACATGAAAAATAAGGAAGAAGCTCTATTTTTGTACATTGTGTTTAAAAGAAGACAAAAACTGAACCAAAACTCTTGGGGGAAGGGGAACGATAAGGATTTTATTGTTGACTTGAAACCCCCTATGACAAAAGCCTCACGCAAAGGGACTGTTGTCAACGCACAGGTGCTTGTCTCTCTCTTGGAACAGACAACTCTAAACTTGTCCCCAGAGGAGGACTTGAATGAGGAAAACGACACTCTAAGAAACCAAAGTCCTTTTTCCCAAAGGTTCTGAAAGCAAAAGAAAAAAACACACAAAAAAATGCAAAAAAAACAAAACAAAACAAAAACAAAAACAAAGAAAAAGTAGTACCCACCCCACCCCCCACCCCCAACAAACTCCCCCTCTTTCCCAAGCCCCTGTCCCTGCCCCAAACTCCAACAAAAATCGCTCTCTGGTTTGCAGTCATTTATTTATTGTCTGCTGCAAGCTGTCCTGAGACACCGCGCAGGGAAGGCGTGCCCCTTGGAATTCTCGGCGCCTCGACCTCCGACGACAGACGGCCTCGTCCAATCATGGTGACCCTGCATTGCTCGCAGTTCTGGAGGATGCTGCTATCGACCTTCCGTGACTCACGTGACCTAGCACACCAATGATAAGGGAATATTTTAAAACCAGCTATATTATATATATTATATATATATAAGCTATTTATTTCACCTCTCTGTATATTGCAGTTTCATGATCCAAGTATTACTGCCTCAACCATTAAAAACAATCGACAAATTATTTAAAAAACCATGAGGCATTGAGTGGTGGCCAGGGGCAGGGTGCCCCCTTTGTGTTTTGTTCTTTTTGGTCTGTGGTCTTTGCACTGAGAGCTGGTGCCTTGCTCATTCGTTAGTTGGTTCATTCATTCATCATTCATTCATTCATTCATTCATTCATTCATTCATTCACTGATTCATTGAACATCTACTATGCTCCAGGCACTGAGAATGTAGCCTTAAACAAAGAAGATGGAACTCCTTGCCTTCAGAGAGATTACATTCTAGTGAGTCATTGATTCGATGATTGATGCACTGATAGGGTCACATACATGTACTCTCACATACATTTACTTGGCATCTCTTATGTGCCAAGGCTCTATTCAAGGCACTGGGAGTTTATGAAGGAACACAAGCAAACATCACCCAAGCTGCAGGGCACTTCTCTTACAGCAACTCATTGTTCCATTCATTGATTTATTCATGGATGCACTTATTCAACAAATATTTACTAAGCACTTACTAAGTGCCTACTCTTTTAGGTACTGGGAATTCATCAAAGAACAAAACAGACCAAAAAAATCATGCGTCATGGAGCTTGCAGTCTAGGGATATCTGACATTTGCCAGACACAGGTTGATCAAGGCAGTGGTGGTCCCCGTTTTCCTCCATCTCCTGGTGGAGAAGTCACAGGGCCCAGGTCAGGTGTGGACCTGGTGTTTCTCTTCTTTCATGGGTACATGTATGTGACTGTATAACTGAATCAATCATCGAATCAGTGACTCATTAGAATGTAATCTCTCAATCTCCTTTGTTTAAGGCTGGAGCATGAGGAGTCTGTCTTGTCTCTGTGACTTCCAGGGTCCTTTCTTCTAGGACAGGGGGGTCCAAACTACGGCCCGCGAGCCATTGTTAATTGGCCCGCAGCAAATTCCAAAAATATATTTAGTTTACTTAAATAAACCAGGTGAGGCAATACGTACTTCATCTCGAGTGAGTGGCCAGGCTGTTTGTGTATTTTACCACATATGGCCCTTGGTGAAAAACGTTGAAAAAGGTTTGGACACCCCTGTTCTAGGACTTCTTTCCCAGGGCTGCCTCAGGATGTTGGGGAGAAGCTAGTTAGCAGATTGGGCAGGAAAATGACTGAAGTGAATGGAGCCTCTTCTGGGGTCCCGCTGCTGTCACCTGTCTCCCTTGAGAACTCCCCCTGCCAAGACTGGCCAGGAGAGGTCCCCCATGAGACCCTCTGGAGAGAGGAGGGGACGGGCAGGTGGAAGGGGGCAGGAGTACCTTCTCTCCAGAGGGCTCCTGGCTGGGGAGAGGGCTCAGCTGCTTCTGAGCTCTGTGCTCCCTCTGCGACCCGCCTCAGAGCTTGGTCCAAGCACAACTGTTGGTTCTGTCCTTACTCTGCATTGTGAGGATTTCTCTGTTCATCTGGGGCCTTGTCCCATGTGTCTATCCCAGCACATCTCCTGGCTTCAGTGCATAATCTCATTGTGACCTCAGGACAACCTGTGAGGAAGGTACTACCGTTACCCCAATTTTATAGATGAGACTGAAGCTCATAAATAGTAAATTGCTTCCCCAAGATCACAGAATAAGAAAATGGTGCAGCCGTATCCAAATCCTAGGCTCTCCAGGATTGCAGGAGCTGCCACTCGGTCAGTGCCTACTGTGTGCCAGCCCCCTTGCTAGGTGCTTTACATGCACTGCCTGGCCATCCACCATACATCACTGTGTGGGACACCGGGACTCCTAACTTCCACATGTGGCAGAGGGACAGGCTTAGAGGTCATGAGGTGCCCAAGGCCTCAGCGAGCAGGTGACTGAGCCTGAGACCCTTGGTGATCATAACTGCAGTTGTGGTGGTTGTTTATTGAGCACCTCTTATGTGTTAGTTCCTTTCACATTCTGGTATTTAATTTAAACAATAACCCTGTGAGATGGGTGTGCACTGTATTTTGCACTGGAAGTTTCAGATAAGTGAAATGACCTTCCCAAAGCAAGTTAGAATGTCGTGAATCCAGAATCCAATCAATCATTCATTTATTCGTGTAAGAAATGTGTGTCGAGTTTACTCTGTGCCCTGGAATAGCTTCCAGGGGCTGAAGATACAGCAGCGGCCTGAGCAGAGCCCCTGCCCTCATGGTCGTACATTCCCTTGTGGAAGGGCAATAATAAACCAAATAGACACAAAACATAGTGTCAGACAGTGGTAATTCATAAGGAAAAATAAAATAGGGTGAGGGGATAGAGCATGATGGGGCTCCTATTTTAGGAGGCCTCCGGAGGGGGGACCCATGCAAACACTGAGGGGAAGAGCATTCCAGGAAGAGGGAACAGAGAGTGCTAAGGTCTGGAGGCCTGTCATACAATAAGGGGGGGCCAGTGAGGCTATTGGAGAGTGAAGCGGGGGGAGGGGGAGCAGTTTTGAAGGGGCCAGACCATGACTGGGGCTTTTATTCAGAGTGAAAAGGGGAGCCACACGATGTTGCTTACACTTGGGGGCACTGCTTTGGCTACTGTGTGGAGAGAACGGGCAGAGCCTGGTGTGATGCCATAACCTGTGCTCTCACCACCCCCTGCTGCCTCCTGCTGCTGGCTCTGCCCACCCTCCCCAGCGTGTCCTCCATCCCCAGCCCAGAGGCTGCCAGCAGCTCTCATACCCAACACCTTGCTTTGCTCCACCCAGAGGCCATGGAGCCAGTGGCGATTTCCTTTTCCTGCCCCTCTAGAGATTCCCCGACTTCGGAAGATGTGGGCCCAGCTTCTGTTTACTTTAGACAGAGTGTTCTGGACGTTTCCCAAGCTATGAGAAACATGTTCCTGATAAGCACGGTGAATGGGCGGGAAGATTTCCCAGCCGCGGAGGATGTCTCCTTAGGATACTCGCTTGAGGGAGGAGCCGCGTGAGAGTGAGGAGGGAACCCTAGTAATAACAGCCACCACTCGGAGCACCTACAGTGTACCAAGCATGGTCTTTTTTGGAGCCCCCCCATCCAGCCCTTCGGGTGGCCACTTTTGGTCACACTTTAGTAGGCTCAGAGCAATGGAATCCTTTTCCAGAGGTTACACAGCTAGTAATTAGAGGAGCTGAGATTTGAACCCAGGTCCACCTGTCCCTAGAGCTGTGGCTTGACTCGAGCTGGGATTCTTGGAGCTCTTAGCATAAAATCCAGGGTTTTAGTCTTTTCCTCCCACCCCCGATCCAGTTGTGATGGCCATCATCTCTCAACCCACCAGAGAGAGGCAGGTGTGCCCCGTTTCCAGGTGCCTAATGACAGCCCTTCCCTAAACGTCTGGACCCTCCGCAGGATGTCAGTGTCACAGAGGGTATGGGGATCTGGGACCCAAGGCACCTGAGTTTATTTTCAGCTTGGCCACTTTGACCTTAGGCACGTCATGTATTTTCCATGAGTGGTATTTTTCATCACTCCAATTGTTCTTACCTTGCGGGGCCAATGTGGTGTTCAAAAGAAACAGCAGAGAAAATAACGGGATGATTCCTGCCCAGGAAGAGCTGGGGAGGGGGACCCATGTAGGTGTTTCAACCCTGTCAGTCTTCTCTCTCCATCTTCCTTTTACCCTCATTACTTTAGAGAGGCAGCAACCAAGACCCAGATAGGGGAAGTGACTTGCTCCAGGACACCTCACAGGTTAATGACAGAGCCTGGAAGATGACCAATGACCAGTGATGGTTGTGGCAATAAACATGGTGGGATATGGCAAAAGGAGGTGAGTCAGGACTCTTCCAGGGAGTTCAAGGTCAGGGAACACTTTAAGTGGCCAGCCTCCCCCTGTTAGCATCCTTCCCAAATTTGCTTCTCTGACCCAAAGAAGCAGAGGGCAGGGAGGAGGTAGCTGAGGTCTCTGGGTCCCAGATCCTCACCCTCTGTCCCTGGACACACCCTCACCCCTACAGTGGAGCCATGTGACCCAGTGTCAGAAATGAGTATAGATGGACTCTTGCCCTAGCGTTTCAAGGGGCCATCCGGCAAGAATCATGGGATGGGTCCCCATGTCAGGGAGAGACATGGGTTTGGGTGGGTGAGGAGGACGTGACACGGAGGAGAGGCTGTGTCTGGGGTATTCTTGACTACCAGGTAAGCTGTGGGGAGAGGGGGATATAAAGCCCAGGCTGCATGCAGGAGGTGAGGGAGGTGCCCTCCTGGCTGCCTGCCCAGCTGGAGCCTAACAAGGCGGGCCTGTGATGCCCCAGGCTTGAAAGCCCCATAAACTGGCAGAACCCTCCCTCTGCAGCCAGCCGCAGGATTGGGGCTCCCAAAGAAACAATAGTGAATTAGGTGTTAAAGATGTGAAGGCTGCTCCCCAACCATGCAATTAGGTAGCGGGTCTGTTACAAACATTAGGCGGGGAGTTGGGGACCAGATGGCGGCAAGGCTCACCCTTGCCGTCTTGTCCGGAACCGCCTGGCTTCCTGGCTGAGGTTTCCAGCTCTGGCAAAGAGGGAAGGCCACAGGTAGGCCCGGTGTGTGGCCCCCTGCAGAGCAGGCCAGTAATTAATCAGGCATTCCTCCCCCTCCTGGGGTAGCTTCAGGACCTAATTAGCACTTGCTAGAATTTCTGCTCAGCTCTTCTGCTTGTGGAGGGAGCAACTCTTTCAATGTCCCAGCTCCCAGGCTGACCACACTGCAGCTGGAGCCCTCTTTCACCCTCTGGGGCGGGTCAAAGGTGCTGGCTGATTTTAAAAGATTGTCATAGACTTCAGTGCCACTTGCCCACCCCACGTGGGGCTAATTGTCATCTGTAGCATGCCAGCTTTGTGTGGGCATTTCACCCAGTTCTCTTACGTAATTCTCACCAGTCCTCCAAGATACTTCTATCTGCTTCCTTCCAATGAGGAAAATGAGGTTCAGAGAAGGGGAGTCACTTGCTGAAGGTCATCTGTCTGACGCCCCCAATCCTACACATGACTGACACCACAGAGCAGCCCCAGGGAGTTGTTGTTACCGTTTGACCCAAGGGCAGAGGGTCAGAGAGCTGAAGTGGCCCGAAATCATAGTCATTGACTAGTGAAGCCAGGATTTGAAACAAGGTCTGTTGGGTTCTAGAATCCTACCTCTCCGCTCCTCCCTACCCTCCACTTCTGTCCCTGTGTCATTCAGGATTCGTTTGGCGACAAGTGACAGAAACACATGAAAACTGACTTGAGCCAATAAAGAAATTTATTAGAATGACAGTATTCAAGATTTGGAAAGAGCATCCTGGGAAATGCCGGTTTGGGCTAGCATGGTGCGTGGGACATAGTAAGTGATCATCGAATGATTTTGAGGACAAAAACCAACTCCCCCAAGTTGCTTTCCGCAGCCGCCTGTGCATTCTGACACTTGCTTTCTGGACCTCCAGATGGTCTGGAGTGGGGCCTGAGTGAGTGAGGAGGGTTCAGGTTGGCCAGGGGAGGGCTGCATGCAGTGGCTTTGTTGGGCAGAGGGACCTGCCAGCCAAGAGAGCGCTAGTCCATTAGAAAGAAGCCAGGGTAAGCCTGCAGAAGAGAGGAGCAATTAGCTAATTCAGGAGTCAAGGCCTTGCTTTTGTTTTCACTGTTCATTTTAACCCTGCAATAACCTTTGACCTAAACCTTGGGGCAATTAGTGCCTGCTGGTGAAGTGGTGGTGGGTTTGAACTTCTGCCTTCCTCCCCAGGCTGAGTCAATATCTTTGTATTCTGTTACAGGTAATTGAGGTAAAAGGGTTTATTGAAGCTAACAAATGATTACTTCCCACAAGAGAGGCTCCATCCCAGAGAGCGAATGGGCTCCCCCAGGCATCTTATGTTTTGTCAGCAACCAAAGCCTGTCTTTTATTGACTGCTTTGTCCTCTTCTCTCCTTCCTTCTTGCTTCGCTCTCCTCTTACCTCTGCCCTTTGCCCTCACAATTCAATTCAGTAAATTCAATGTAACTGGCATTCACTGACAGGCACCCCTTGGGCGGGCCAGGTCCTTAGGTCCCAGTATGGTTCTGGCCCACCCCAGAAGGATCTCACAGCCTATTGACAAAGACAGATGCATAAACAGATAAATTATAAATTTGACTGCGGTGTGATAAGGGCAAAGTAATTCAACAAGTTTAGACAATGGAGATGGCTGGTATGGAGTGGTCTTTGTGCAGAAGAGCCTAGAAAGGGAGGCAAGACTAGAGATATTTGAATCATCAGACATGAGGCTTCCATAGACTGAAGAGCGGTTTTATCCACGTGGCCTGAAGGCTCGTTGTGTAAAAGAACTGTGGCAGACTTCTGACTACTGAACACAGGTTTGGGGTCCTCTGCTCTCCTATGGGGGGTCATGTACTTCAGAGAAGCTTTGTGTCATCCTCATCCTTGGGGGTGAGTCTTGATTCATCAAAGCCAATCCTGCTCATTGCATTTCCCTTGCCAGTGATTGCCTTAAGAACAGGCAGGTGGCTGCATTCTGGCCAGTGAATTAGGAGACGTCTGCGGGGCATGTTTCTAGGGAAGTTTCTTAACTCTTAAAAACAGACAAAAGGAAGTCATGATCCCTTTCCTGAGTCTGGAATTTGGTAAGGATGTGATGGCTGGAGCTGTTGTAGCCCTTTTGTAAGCACGAGGAGAATGAGCTTCTGCACTAGCTGGCAGAGCAAAGAGATGGAAGGAACCTGGGTCTTTGATGCCTCCCTTGCTAAATTAAGCCATATGGGGCCTTCCTGCCGTGAGCCTTCTCATTGCCTGAAATAACAATGTTTTCTTGCAACAACATTGTCTCTTTCAGTTGTGTTTTCTATTATGTGTTGCTGAAAACTTCCCAACTGGTACAGAAGAGGGGGCAGAACTTGAATGAGTCATGAAGAGAAGGGATACAGCCCAGACAAAGGAGCTGAGAAAACAGGAAATGTGCATGAGGTAGGGGGGACAGTATGTGTGTGGAAGGTGTAATTCTGACAGGTGAGTTCAGTCAGGGTTCAGCCCGCTTAGGCAGCACCCACCTTTCCCGTCACGGTCCCTCCATTGCGCTTGCGGGGCTCCCCTTCTTCAATCAGTCTCCTCTCCAAATGTACCTGGTGGGGAGTGGGGGAATCAGGTAGCAACAATCTTAATCTAAATATCAAACGTTTATCAGGTATTCATTCTGTGCCAATCCCTGTGCTGGGCTGACATGAACAAGATATGGTCCCCTCTGAACAGAGCTCCCAGTCCAGGGACAGAGACAAACACATAAATCTATGTTTCTGAATGTGTGATCACTTTCAGCTAAGGGGGTTTTAGATGGTTCACAGGCTAACATTTGCTTTTTAACAGTTATGAGTTTATTTTGATAATCCTTTTCTCTATGGATGGCAGAACGATCAACCTTCCGTTTCAATATATTTAAGCAAAGAAAAAAGAATGAATGTATGGAAAACTAGTCGGTAATGTTACAGGTGGTACTTGGCTGTGGTAAAACTCATGCAGTGAGAAATAATTAACGTGGGCACATGCGTGTGTGCGTGCGTGATGTTTGTGTGCTCGGTCTTTTCTCCAATATGTGAGAACAGACTCCTGTTTAGGCACTACTGCTTCTGAACTTCATGTGGCTTCACTGGGAGACACCGTGTCCATATATGCCCTTCTCTACTCGCACCATATTCAGTCGGTTCAGGATTTTCAAATCACGAAAAGCCCCTGTCTAGTGGCAGAAGCTATGAGGCATGAGGCTTGGGAGACATTGTCTTATTCCTTTCCCTACTAAGGGCAGTGACCTGGAGTGAGGGAGGCAGGCAAAGAGAAGGAGAAATAGGAGATACAGTCGCTTCTCATTATTGACAGGACTTACATAAAGTGGCCAGGGACTGAATTAGTGACGATGGAACCGTTGCTCCTAGAGGCGGTCCAGGTTCCTGGGAACCCCTGGTCACAACATTTCACCAACTGGTCATCATTTCACCTGGTTTGACTTGTGTTTCTGTTGAAAGTACCTTATTTAATATACATTGTTGATTCATTCACACTGAACTCATGGCCAACAGCGCTGTAACTCACGCCTAAAGGAAGCCCATCTAACACACATATTTTCTCCAGAAGGCACATCCCAGCCCTCCTGAGGTTAGGAACACAGACAGCAGGCACTTCAACACTACACTGGGGGACCATTTCAACAGTAAAACCACCAACAAAAAACACGCAAATGAGAAAAATGTGGCACTAAGCAGACCACAGAAAGGACACTTGTTTACAGTATGAAAGCTGAAACAAGGAGGCAGAGAGTCGCCTTGTTCGACCTCAGCTGGGAACATGTGCGTTGAGTGACTCAAATGTTTCACCACTCTGAGTATGTCCATGAATGAGAAAATTTCACAAATACTGATTTGGGGGTTGCAAATAAATTTTAGCAAGTAGACAAATTCACAAAAACAGAATCCGTGAAAAATGAGAATCAGCTGTAGATAGATAGATGCTAGAGAAGAGAGAGAGACTGAGAGAGAGAGAGACTGAGAGAGAGAGAGAGAGAGAGAGAGAGAGAACACTAGCTTAGCTTAGCTCTGGTAGGGTCTGAGTCACTGGCTCTAGCTGCTTTCCTGCCCTTCTTGTGGTTTGAGTATTCAATTTTTGTTTGATTATTGACATATTTCAAGGTCATTTCTACATCCCACCTCCTTTTGTTTTATCCTAAGCTGATTCCATTGGAGTTCTGTCGCTTGCAGCCAAGAGTTCTGATTTTATATAAAGCCCTTGGCACACAGTAGGTCTTCAGTGAATGTGGGTCCCTCCCTTCTTTCATGGAATACAGGATTGGCTAAAGGTAACCAATGAATGTATGTCATAGAGAGAGGCCTTGGAGAATAGAAGGCGGGCTTTGTAAAAAAAAAAAAAAAAAAAAAAAGTGGAGCAACATATTTTCAACCCTTCCCTTTACCCCTAGCAGCAGCAGTCACTTCTTGCCATGTTCCAGTACAGATGGAAAAGTCGCTGAATTACAAACCCAGTTGCAAGCTATTTTTGGTGGAGTTGTGGTGTGTGTGTGTGTAATGTACGCATTGGGATTCTTGGCCACCGCCTCTGTTTGTATCAGCTGTCAGCAAATCAGAGGCGCCATACACGTTTGTCATAATTCATTACATTAATTAACCACGTTTGAGCACTGGGCTCAGGCCAGGGGGGATGCGGGGGAGGGAGGCCTCCACATTGTTGTGTCTGAACCTCCCGGGTCAGAATTTCCACAGTTTGATGGGCTGCCATCGCCTGCACATGTGTCCCCTGACACGTGGACCTTGATGAAATCATCATGTTTACATCTTTGAATATTCTCTGCAGATGATGCCCGTGGCGAGATGCCAGAGGCAGAGAGCATCCCTGAACTTGGCTCTGGAGGCCCATGTCTGTACCCAAAAGAGTTTGGAATTACCCTGACGTCTGATACCAAACTGGGCATCCTTCGCTAGCCCATCCCTCTCTGGCCAGTTCCCTGGGCAGGCTGCCTGGCCTAGGTCTTCTGCAGGACAAATGGCACCAGCTGTACCATCCCTACTCATGGACTGGTGGGGTGGAGCCATCCCCTCTCCATGGCCCCCATTTCAGTGAATGGTGTCATTGTCCCTCCCTCCCCCACCCCCAGCTGTGGGTAATTCTTGACTCTTTTGCCACATCCAATCTACCTCCATTCCCCTTTATTACCATTTCTCATATTTTTTCACTTCTTTAGCTCTACTGTGCACCACCACGTCTAGATGTCACCTTTTACCCGGAGCACAGCAACTGCCCCATTTCTGACCTCCTTTGTTTCCTGTCTCTCCCTTCCATCTTTCCAGAAAAAGTTTTCTCAAATGCAGATAGAAGCATGTCTCTCTCCTGTTGAAATTCCTCCATGCTTCCTTATTTACCTTGGGCTTCTTCACAGTGGCTTACAACGCCCTTCCTGACCTGGCCCTGCCAATCACTGATTCCTGTCCATCTCCCATCTAAACCTTACTCTCCAGTCTCGCAGCAGTTCTTGCAATCAATTTCTCTCTCCTAACTTAGTTTCTGTTGTATGCAAAGACCCTGACTCCTGAATCATCAAAGATTATATGTGATCTGTATGTCGGAATAAGGACAATTTTGTTTATTTTATTCATCAAAAATGTGCTCAGTAACTGGGCCACTGGTTAGTATGTAGCCACTGACTCTTTGGTGCTTAGAAGCTAGTTCCTTAGTGATATTATTTAAGCTACTTGATTTAAACTTAACTGAAGCTAGTGTAATAGTTTTTCCAGTGTCGTGAGTTAACAGATTCTTATGTTTGAATGAAGTTTTCTGTGACTTTCAATTGGACACAGACATTGAATCACAAACTGTTTTGGGACAAGAACAGTGCCTGCTTCTTCCTGACTCTAATTATCTGCTTTTTATTTGTATTATCCAGGTCTGTTACCAACCTCTTCTTACCTACCTTGATGAGGAGGGTAACACTTACCGTTTAGAAAGCACTCTTACATCCATTGTCTCCTTTAAGCCTGTCAGCAAGCCTGGGAGGTGGGTGTAATTGTATCCATTTTGTAGGTGATAGAAGTGAGGGTCAGGCTTGCCCAAGGTCTCAAGACTAGTGCTCACGTCCTGTCTTCTGATTCAGAAGTGGTATATTTTCTTATATTCATGTATTCATTAATTCATCCAACAACAGCAGAAACGATTGAATGCTTGCTGTCTGCGGAGATCTTGCTGGACATTGGAAGTACATCGGTAAACAAGACGGCATCCCTGTCCCTAAGGACCTTAGTGACTAGCACGAGACACAGACCATGGCAATGACCTGTGACGTGGGTACCTCTCATTCCGAGCCATTCAGCAAGCCACCACTGGAGGCGACAAGCCTCCACTATTTCCAGTCTCTTTAGCTCCCTGCCTCTGACTCAAATTCCAGGCTTGGGTGGGATGGGAGGCAAGTTAGAAGAGACGTAATAGACTGTGTACAATGGGGAACAGGCAATTCCACAAGAGGAAGTTGGGATACTATGAGGAAGGGGAAATAGGAACAACAAATGTCTACTTTTAATTCAGGCTACTTGGGCCACTTACTGGAATCTAAGGTTTCGTGCTGGGGTGATGGTCAAGAGTTACAGGTGCGACACTTTAGCTTTTATTAAGTGATTTTGCAACTTTGGACACTAGGTGTTTGTCCCCCAAGCCTTTTGATTTATTTTTGGAACCATCTTCTATGAACAAGAATGTTGCTAAACCTTTTAGGGAGAAGGTAGAGAGGTTGGTGAGGAAGTCCAATGCATTTTTTTTTTCATATTCTGCAGTAATGTAAACACCTACTCTGTAGTCGCTAAACTCCACTCATGGCAGACATGACTAATCAATTCTGGAATTCTCTCCCATTGAGCCCAGATAAGCTCCAGAAATCTTATCACAGGCATTCAGGCAGCCACAGCCAATGGACCAGAGTTGACACATGAGCTGAAACCTATTTGCCAGTCCTGTTTTTGGGACTGTGGGGCCCCGGGAAAATTCCTTCCTTTCTCTGGGTCTCAGTTTTCCCACCTATTAAATACAGCCCAAATGAGCTGTAAGGTGCGTTTCAGTTCTGATGGTGTGGGAATGGACAATCTTCCAGTCACTGGGTGGGAAGATACCTTGTGGTGCAGGCTTTCAGGTCTAGGTGGAGCCCCCGCGTCCCCCTCCTCTTGGGGCTTTCAGGACTGGGAAGTGGATGGGAATCAGAGCATGTGCTGAGACACAGACTAAACATTACCCTCACAATCTGCAGGTAACACTGCTGGGAACACCCACGGCTCGAGCTGTGGATTCAAGGAGCAAAATGCCAAGGATGTCACCACTTATTGAGTGCCTGTTGTGTATGTTTGCCCCACCTCGACTCACAACCCTTCAAGTTAATGTTCTCGTTATTACTTACAGACCAGGGCGCTGACCTTGGAGGGTCACCGCACGCTCACCAAGTGGCAGAGTCTGGATGAGAGCTCAGGTTCTGCCTCCACAGCTCTTTCCCCAATTCCACCTGCCTCCAGTTAGAGAGGCCCTAGGGGAAGGGCTTTGTGACTTATGGGGATTTGCCAAGCCCCAGTCTCACCCCAGGTCCCCACTCTCCCTTCGGTGCCACTGTCTGTCCCCAGAACTATCCGCCGTTGTCACTCTACCCAGATCCCTCCCTGTTCCCTTTTCCTATCTCTCTGAGCCCCTCCCTTGGCTTCTGCATTCTCTGTGCCTATCAGCCTGTGCCTGCACCCTCTTTGCAGGGTTTCCTGGCACTGGAGATGCTTGACCCAGATGTCAAGAGACAGTGGGGCCTGAGAACTTATGTTCTCCTCCCTCCCTGCACCATGGCTCCCTTAGCAGGGACTGGTTGGTACTGGAGTATGAAAGCCCAGTGCCCATGTCTCTGTGTGCACAAATGCCAGGGGCACTGTCCACTCTGGAGTCTCCCTGAGGTTTCAGGCTGAGGCTGTACCCTCTCTTGGCTTCTTTCCCTCCCCTGTGGTCCTTCTACTCCCTCTCGGAAAGCATATCCTTAGTAAACCCTTTGCCCTCGAACACTCAGCTGAATCAGCTCTGGGCAGTCTGACCTAAGATACCTTCCTTCCCTCTATTTCTTAGGAAATTACTCAATCATAATAACTGAGATTTATAGAATTCGTTGCAAAGCACTTTTGGATCGATGATCTTACACAGTGCTTTGCACATTCAGTTCTCTCTGCCTGGAGTGCCCTCCTGCTGCCCTCTTCACTGCCAGACCCCGTTTCATTCTCACTTCCTCTGGAAAGCTGCTGGGCTCAACTGGACAGGGTTCATCTCTTTCTCCTTTGTCTCCCCCATTATGGCAGAGACCTGCTAGGTCCTCATCATCCTGGCTGCTCTGTTCCCCGCCTCCCGTGTAGTCAAGTGGGGCAGTGTAACGGGTTCTAGCCACGGGAAGGTGGACAAGTGAGGTACGTGGTTTCTGGGCCATAAAATGTCCCTGCGGTCCATGATGCCCCTCTCTTGCTTGTTGGCTGACACCCAGTGGAGGGTTCCAGTAGAAGACTCCCAGGAGGCCTGGATCTCATCGTGATTCATGGAGCAGAAGCCCCTACTGATGTGTAGTACCGTGTGCTGTCTTGTTAAGCCACTGAGATGCTGGGGTTATTTGTTGAAGCAGCTTGCAGCGAATGGCCTGACTAATACACCCAGCATCTTATAATTCATCTGTTATAACAACCATCATGCTGAATTATGATTGGTTCCTTATCTGTCTCACTCAAGCCTGGAAGTTCCTTGGCAGCACTTACAAGACTTATCTATGTGCGGTGCCAGCAGAAGATGTTCCGTATTTGTTTGTTCAATGGATGCATGAAAACTCTGTGACGTGCGGCATAACAGTCGAGTCTGCACGCTCTGGAGTTGGAGTGGCTGGGTTGGAATCCTCGCTCTTTCTTTTGTTGCTGGGACTCAGTTAGGCAAGTTCCGTCACCTCTCTGAGCTTAGTTTCCTGATCTGTACAGTGGTAGATCGTAGCAGTCCCTATTTCATAGAATTGTCATGAAGATTAAATGAAGTCATGTGCTTAGCCAGAGCCTGGCAAGTAGTAAGCACTCAGTAAATATAACTCTTATTATTATCATAGCTCTTATCTTATCCTGACACTGAAATTCAGGGAGGTTGCTTCATGGACTGAAGACCACTCACTAAGGGGCAGAGATGGCTCTTGCATTCAGATCTTCCTCTTTCTGCTGCACTTTGAGGAGTAAGTAGAGAGCTTGTCTGTCATCTTGAGCTTTCCCCCTGGAGTTCCGGGTGACAGCCAGTGTTCCCAGCTGGAGTAGCGACCTAGGTGTTCTTAGAACCTTCAGGCACTAAGACGAAGCAAAGGGCCTGGGTGACCTTCCTGGGGAGAAACCTACATTTGGTTGAACGACCTCTCAGCGGGGAGACATGGCCTGGAACCAGGGTTTCCACTTTAGAGGAGCCAGGCCACACCCTGGGGCACCCCTTGTTGCGGGGGAATGTGTGTGTGGGGGGACAGACATCAGCTTGAGTAACGGCCATGCGGCCCCTTTGCCCATTTTCCAGGTCTTCTTTGCTTCTCTCAACTCTCTCTCTCCTCCTCCTCCTTCAGAAAAATACTCAGCAGTTTTCAAGCTGCTTTGGCAGTCTCTGAGCTTGAATTTCAAGACCTGAGGCCTCTGAGGATGGGAGCCCAAAAGAAGGCTTTTAGCTCTGAGACCCAGACGGCAGGAAGCGCTGGGGTTTCCTGAGGGCTGGGGGAGATAGGGCACTCCAGGGTTTCCCCAGGCTGCAGGGGAGGGGCCCCAGCTGGAGGCTGACTTCAGTCCCCTGGGAAGCAAGGGCCTGGACCCAGCTGGAGAGAGAAGGCCCACATGGAATGCTGGAGAATTCCAGGAATCCTGGCCCAGCTCAGTGGTGAGGGCCCCCAGCAATCCTGGGGGACCCTGTGAAGTGCCTTGCACTATAGGTGATGAGCTCCACCCCTTTTCTGGTCTCCTCTCCTCTTTCTGCAATACACAGTGCTGTTGCCCACCTTTCTGCCATTTTCCTGACCTGCCCTCTCCTCCCCTTCACCACCTGGTGCCCTCCACTCACCTTTCCACATGGCCCCTTGTCTGTGAGGCCTCGCAGCTGACCCACGGCCTTTACAGCTTCAGTGGGCTCTCCTTCAGATACTCTGTGGGGAGCAGGTCTGTGACTGTTCACTTTTGAGTGCGTGCGTCAGTGAATGAATAAATGAACCAGTAAGAGAATGAATGAATGAATGAACGGAAAAGTCGCTGCTTTTGCTAATGAATAAATGAATGAGTCCATGAGTGCGCAAGAAAATGGATGAACTTGCCTCAGTGGGAGTGAATGGGTGAGCTGGGCGTTCTGGGGTGGCCCCTGCAGCAGAGGCAGCAGCAGCAGCAGGAAAGGAGGCCTTGGTGGGCTGGGGAAAGGGGCTGCCTCGGCTCGTGATCTGGCGAGACCTCACGGCTGAGTGGTCCCTTCCACCATGCACAATGCTTCGGCTTCCCTCCTGGCTCCTGTGTCCCCTCAGGCTCCTCCTTGGCCATGCTCAGAGGAGAACCCTCCTGGCCCCCGCCCTTGGGTTTTCTTGGCAGGATCCTCCTTGGAGGCTGTTTCTCTTGGATAAAGCCTCTCCCTGACCCCTCCTCCCCTCCCCAAGTCCCCATAAAATGTTCAAAGTATTTTCTTTTACTCAATAAAGCAAACAAAGGCGAGGGCAGCCTTGAGGCCTGAATCTGCAGCCCTTGGCTTTGCTCAGCCGAGCTCACAAGCCACCTCCACGCTGGGGTCTCTGGGGACCCTCCTGTGAGCTCCACTTCTCAAATGGGAAAGCAGGGCGAGAAGGGCCAAGAGCATTCTGTTAAGAGCAGCAGGCAGACACTTGACCCTGGGCCTTCTAACTTGGATCTGGGGAGGACCATTCCCCTCACAGTGGCCCCTCTCCACCGCACTTTGATTCCAGGGGTGCCAGCACAGGGAGGCCTTGGGCTGGGTCCTAGGCAGCCTCTGGATGAGGGTCTGCAGTTGCTTCTGCAAGAAGCTCCGATATACCTTGTTCACCCCTGCTGAACCCCGGCTGTACGCAGGCAGGATGGCAGAGCTGACCGCTGCGCAGGTCCCATCCCCGCCTGGGGCTCCACGGGATGGAGGAGACTTGGGTGGATGTGCAGGGCAGGCTGTCGCAAGACAAGGACCTCGAATGACTGAGCAGGCTCTACATGCCAGGCATTCATTACAGCAGCCCCCTGTGGCAGGTACCATTCTCTCCATTTTATAGATGAAGGAAGTAAGGCCCCGAGACGTGACATGACTTATTCAAGATGACGCAGGTAGAAGTGATGGAGCCATGATGTGATGCAGCATTTGTCAGACTCCAAAGCCTAGGTGTGAGCTCGTTCTCCTAGTTGGGTGAGAGCTTTAGGTGGGAAGGGGCAGGCACAGGTGCAGACTGCTATCTGCCTATAAGGTGCCAGGCTCAGAGTGGGTGCCCACCCAGTCTCCCGGTTTTCTGCCTTCCTGTGATCGAAGGCTAAGCCTGCAGCAGCAGATGGGTCTCTGTCCTTGCAGAAGAATGCACTCTCCCTGCTCAGTCAGTTCCTCTAGAAGCCTAACCACTTGCTTTGGTCTTCTGTGGAGATAGATGCTCTCCAGCCTCCAGTGTGGGCTGGTCTTCCTTCAGCTGGCCCTAACCCCATAGCCCTGTGGTGGGCGGAGTTAGCTCCTCAGGAAAGGGGGTTCCCTCTAGACAGCCCTGCCCTCCACCCCCGTTTGCACTGCTGGCCCTGGCCGGCCCCCTGGGCCCCGGCTCGAGAACAGACACTCACCCCTTTGCCAAGCACGGAGAGGGAAGGGAAGGGCTGCTGCAGCCCTAGCCAGGAGTCCCAGCCAGGGAACAGGATCAAGAGTGGATGGGATGACTGGGGCTGCAGAGGGGCCAGGACCCAGGCACAGGGAACTGGGACTGGGGTGGGCTGGGGGGCGGGGTGGCCTGGAGGTCAAGCAAGGAGCAAGGGGTCTCCCTATCCCCAACTCTGCCAGGGTGTGAAAGTCAGGAATCTTACAGCTGCAGCTAGAGGTGGTACACAGTAGGAATAGTCTTGACCCCAGCTTTCTTCTTAAAGGGCCAGACTTCTTAAAGGGGCATGCTGGGCTGGGCAGGGGCCATGGACGATTTCAGCCTTGTGGCCCTGGGGTCAGAGCTCAGTGCCTTCCCACAGCTAGTGGGGCTGCCCCTCTTAGAGATGCCTTGGTTTCCTGCTTCCTCACCATAATGGCGTCTAGCTGGCCCTGCTCCACTTGAGCAGGCCATAGGGTTGGCCCCTTGTCTCCCTTGTTGTTTGTGTCCAGATGACTTTGGTGAGGGCATGAGGTTGGCGCTGTGAGGTGGGACCCCAGACTCTAGCCAGAGCCCTCCCCTGACTCAGTTGCTTTTGGTCTCCCAGGATGCTGGCAGGGACGGGTGCTCCCTGGTTGGCTGTTCTCTGAGCTCCCCTCCCCGCCTCCTTGAGGTCTTCTCTTCTGGTGATGTCACCTCCACTCAACCCAAAGTTTCCAGCCCCACAGCACATCTAACGTGCATGATGTGCTTTTCATGCGTCATAAATGGACATTGTATTAAAGGGACCGGGTAGGCTGAGTTCAAAGCCCCACTCTGCCCATTCCCAGCTGTGTCCCAGTTTCCTCATCTATAAATGGAGCTGTCAGTAGTACTACATCAGAGGACCGTTGAAAGGATTCAATGAGTTAATGCAGCTAGAGTGATTAGAACAAATACACTAGATGGCAGGCAGGATTTGAACTCAGGTCTAGTTGGTGCCAAAGCCTGCTTGCTTTCTGTCACCATGTGCCCTGGGATTGCATGTTCATTGGGAGCTGGTGGCCAGTGGCCCTGGGGTGGGGGCTAGCGCTGGCATCTCACCAGGGTCCTGGAGGCCAGTGGCCTTCTTTGGCTGAACAGAATCTACTCCTCTCTCCACTAGCCCAATTTCATGGATCCCAAGAATGATGGACAGTCACACAAGGTAGAAATGGCCCCAGAGACTTGCAGTCCCTTCCCCTCCCTGGACCTCAGCTTCCCCATCTGTAGGCTGGGAAGATTCAGACAGCATGAGTCTCAGCTGAGCTACAACGTGCGAGAATGCTGTAAGACACACAGTGAGCGAGGCCTCCCAGGTTGGAGGAACGGAAGGGAGCCTTCGGAGCGGGGGGAGTAAACTGGCTGTGTCCACAGCCTCAGACCTTGGCCTCGGCCCGCAGCCGGGCCTGGACTCCTGCTCGTGGCCGCCCCTCTCATGGGCCTCTGGGGATTTCCCTGCTCCAGGCTAACCTCTTCGCTGCTAAGGAGGCTCCTGCTGCCCACCCAGGTATGCCCTGTCTGTCGGGCCTGGGTGCTTCCGTGTTGGGAATGTGGGTGGGGGTTCTCTTGGGTGCTGAGACAGAGGGGACCCTAAGCATACACTGTGCCCCATGCACAGGCCCCCGTGGAGTCAGCCTAGGCTGCTGGCTCAGCTGTCCTTCCCGGAGCCTCTGCAGTCCTGGCTGCCTCGACAGGCAGATTCCCGGCGAAAGTTGCTCCTGAGACCGCCATGGGCCCAGGCTGCGTCATTCCCGCCCTCCCTGAGCCCTGGGACAGGCTGGGCAGGGCTCCAGCCCTGGGAACTCCGCCGGCTGCTTCTTTTTTTCTTCTCCTTTGAAACTTCACTCTGTGATTCAATGAAATGTCCTCTGCTCCCTATTGCGTGGTTTGACCAAGCTGACCTTGTAGGGTAGAGAGCACTGGACCTGGAGTCCAGGTTCTGGTCTGCATTCTGCCTTGGATACGCTGTATGACTCAGGAGAGTCCCTTCATCTCTGTGGGCCTGTTTCTCCATCTGTTAAATGGAGTGGAAGGGTAGTGGTGAGGGTGATCTAGTAGTAGAAGGAAGGAGAATTTTCTCTACACGCTCTCATGCCTGTCTCCTACCTCCATGGGGGGCACTCTTTTTTCTTTGCAGGAAGTTTACCCAAGGGTCTAAGCTGGACCTCTCTACTATGTCCTCCCTTCCAAACCAGCTTACAGATCACTGGTCTCAGGACCGCTGTGGTGGCCTTGGGTTGAGACTCATTCCCAGTCTTCAGAAGGTTCACCTGTGTGATCTGGTCCCTAGCGTCCAGAAGGTTCACCTGTGTGATCTGGTCCCTAGCGTCCTCCATTCCTACCCCCAGGCTAAAGGCTAAGGCACCCCTCCATGTGGGGCTCCACCACTAGAGGGCACCCACCACTCCCCAAAACGTGATTAAAAAAAACAAAACCAAAATGCTCACCCCAACTGAACTTAATGATAAAAAACACCATTTATTGAGTATATGAGTCAGGTGCTATACCAATCTCCACAGCACCCCCAGAAAGTAGAGGGTGCCATCATACCCACTTAACAGATGATGAAACTGAGGCCCTGAAAAGTGAAATGACTGACCCAAGGTCACCCAGCTGGTCATAGACAGAGCTGGGATCAGCATCCAAATCCAACCAGGGTTTGTCTCAGGCCCAGAGCTGAGGGCTCAGTGGCCCCCAGAGTCAGCCATCAAGGTGAGGGATGATGGCTGAGATGGGAACTAGAGATGGCAGCTAGGACTGAGATACTCAGAGACCACCAAAGGAAATGGTTGCAAACTTAAAAAACAACAACAAAAAAACATTCAGCAGGTTTTAAAAATAATTATATTAGTAGGTAACATCCACGAAGCACTCACCACGTGCCGGGCGCAGTACCAAGTGTTCTACAGACATGAGCTCACCTAATACTTGAAACTGCCCGATGGGGATGTTTCTAGTGTGATTTTAATTTTACATATGGGGAAACTGAGGCTCAAAGAGGCCAACTGTCTGGCCCAAGCTTACTCATTTGAACCCAGGTCTGTTTGCCTCCAGAGCTTGTGAGTCTTAACTGTCTCCACTATGCCGCCTGTCTTGTTGTAGATGACTCTTATCTGGAATTCAATATTTAAGAGAGAAAAGTGGGTGAAAGCAGAGGAGGTGGGGTCACGGAAGCCTGAGCCTCCCCAGGCCACTGGTGAAAGACTCCTGAGCGGTGCATCCCTCCTCTCTTGGGCCCCAGGGAGAAGCAAGGATGTGGCCAAGGGCACAGGGCAGAGCAGAAGAAGGGCCTGGGCCTTTTTGTTTAAATATAGTTTTACAATTACCCACCAATGAGGTGAAGAACTGTTTCACATGTTCAATGGTCCTTTGTAGTTCTCTGTACTGTCTTCAAATGCCATTTCACATTGTATATTCACTCTGTATCACTGCCTTCGTGTGTTGTATCTAAGACATAGCAAGTGAGTGAGTGAAAGAAAGAATGACAAAGCATAACCATTTCAGGTCTCAGAGATGGTATAGGGTGTGGAGAAATTATCCATTTGGTTTCATGTTTCAAAAATGAATCTCTTCCTGCGTCTGGCCAGAGGCAGGCTTGGCAGAGGGAGGTACCCTATCTCAAGGAGAACCAGAGGCTCCTCACTTGAGCAAGGGCCTGGTGCCAGGACCCCAAGAACACCCTCCTGCCCGTGTGAGAATGTGGAACTCGGCAGCCACACACAAGCACATTCCCAGTGCAGTCATCCAAGTGCCCATGGGGTAAATGCCACATTTATGCACTTTGTAAGGGGAGACGTGTTTTGGAGGCATTTACCTGCAAATATCATAGAGCTGGACCCTGGTGAGATTTACTGAGAAAAGATAAAAAGGACAATAATCACAGTCTGACATCACCCTCCAAAAATTACTGCTAAGTGCACTCTGGAGAATGGGTAACACCCACTAATGTTCCAGCCAATCAGGATGTTCAGTCTGGCCTAATTCAGCCAACCAGGGCTCAGCATTCCTCTGACGCAGCATCAGGCTGGCCCAGATAGTAATTGACTTCTGCCAATGACAGAACTTTTGGGGCTCAAACGGAGAAGTGGTTGATGGGAACACTTTCCAAGAATTATAAGTCAATTGAAAAGTAAAACCCATGTAATTACTAACATAATCAGTAACATTTACTGAGCACTTACACATCAATCACATTCAAAATGCCCTCAGAGAGGTTAAGTAGACTGCCTGAGGTCACACAGTGGGGTGGGGTTCATGTCCCAAGGGCTCTACCACCTTCTATGAGACAGTAATTGTCATCACTGATATTTAATGAGTACTTCCTGTGTGCCTGGTACTGTACTAGGTACTTTGGGCGTAAACTGCACACAAGAACTTTATGAAGTGTGTGCTATTGCTGTTTCCTTTTACATAGTGACTGATCAAATAATTTAAAAATCTGAAACTTCTTTTAAATATGTCTCCCATTGGGAGAGACTTTGACAAAGGCAGAAAATGTGACTCTTGATCCTTCATGCAAACAAAACAAAACAAGGAAACCCAAACAAACAAAAACCAATCCCCCTCCCCAAGTCTAGCCATGTAATTATATAATAAAAGTTCATTGAATGAATGAATAAATGGGGGAGTAAGATGCTACTTGGAGACCCAATGGAGAGCCACCAAGAGTGACAGGCGACAATTGGGCACAGTAGGGCTTAATAAATATTTGCTGAATGCCTGAGCGAAAGCACAAAGGACTGTGCCCAATTATAATCCAAGGCAGAAAACGTGAGAAATGGATTGCAGGACAGTTGGACTGGGTGCTGCCAACCTTTGCCCTGTTCCAACCTCCCATATGGTCATCAGAGCACTCAGGGTCAGTCCTGGGATCCTCCAGGGGGCCCCAAGACACATAGAGTGCTCATACTTACACACAGGGCTCCAGCGCTGTCAGATGGGCACACACAGACAGCGTCAGGAGCTGGTAGAGCCCCACACATAGCTGTTATCATGGATACACCCACATGTGGACAGCTGCATGTGTGTGAGCGCGCGCTCGCGTGCGCGCGCGCACACACACACACACACACACACACACTTCTTTGAAGGTCTCATAGAATTAGTGAAAAAGGAATTCCTTCCCCATGTGACTTTTTGTTGTTGTTACTGGTTTGATGGCTCCATACCCACCCATATATATAGGGGGGTGGGGGGCACCTACAGGGTGCCCAGCACTGTGCTGAGCCCTGGAAATCTGTCCTCAGGGGTCAGGAGGGAGAGGCCCCAGCTCAGGAATCAGGAGGACTCAAGTTAAGGGAGAAAAAAAAACAACATGTTGGTAAACCCACCGTGTTGCTGGTGGGCCTGTTTGGGAGAGCTTGTCAGAAAAGCTACGGGGAGCTGGCTCCAGTTCAGACATCTTCCAGGAACACAGAAAACAACCACATTTTACTAATTATAGCAAAGGAAAACACGCTGCGATTACAGCTAAATTACATTAAGACATAACTGGCTGGCTGGCCCGGGCTCTATCTCTCTGGCTCCGGTTTCAGCCAGGCTGGGCAGTGACATAGGCGGGCAGGTCAGTGAGGCCTTGGCCCAGGAGGGCCCTGCAGCCCCATTCTCTGTAAGGTCATGACCCTGGCATGACTTTGGGGAGTCCCAGGGCCAGTCCCAGCTTGTGCGACCAACATTTCCTCTCCCACAAAGGGGCTTCCCCGGGCCCCTGAGCTGGAACAAAATGCTAAGAGGACTGCTGAGTCATCCAAGCCCCAAGCCTTCTCTCTCAGAGCTGAGGGTCAGAGAACTTCAGGGACACAAGGAAAGTCTGCAGGCCAAAGCTTTAGTCGTTAGGAAGGTAACTCTAGGAATGTAACTTGAGTGTGTTGTTTTTCTAAACCCTCTCTCCTGTTGTGGCCAAGGAGTCTCTCTTCCTTCCAGGCCCTAGTCTGCACCTGCCAGTAGGGCTTGGCACCTGTTTGAGGAAAGGGGGATGGCGGACGTTGGACCCTCTACCCCCATTCTCCATGTAATGATTCCCAGAGGTCCAATGTCTGATTCATGCCTCAAGATGGAAGGAAAGGAGGAAGGGAGGGAGGGAACGAGGGAGGGAGGGAAGGAAGGAGGGAGGGAAGGGAGGGCGGGAGGGAGGGAGGAAGGAAGGAAGGAAAGAAGAAGGAAGGAGGAAGGGAGGGAGGGAAAGGAACGGCAGTCCTCAGTGTATACAAGGCAACTTACTGGGCGCTTGCCAGATGCCAGGCACTGTCCTTGAATACAGCATCTCCTTGAATCGTTACAACGGTTTTGAGGGAGGACAGGAACCCAGCCTCATTCTTCTGTGAGTGCCCGAGCTGCACACAATGCCGTGCTCAACAAGCATTTCAGTAATTCACTGAATGAGCGAGTGAGGCCAGTGAGCTAGGTAATATCAGCATTTGTAGGGGGTGCTATCGGAGCTCAGCTGTGGCAGTGACAACTGTAAAATGACCAGGTTGTGTCCAAATCCAGCTGTTGGGCACCACCTCTGCACCCAGGCTGCTTACCTCTGGGTGCTAATGGAGGTGGCCACTCCCATGACCACATGGCCCCCAGCTACGACGGGACCTTGGTCTCCAGCCTCATTCTTGTCCAGCTGGGTCCGGACCAAGAATACGGGAGGCCCAGTGCCACCTTTGATTCTGCCAGGCACTGTGTTTAAAATGCGCTATCTCACTTAACCCTCATACTATCATCCGGGGAAGAGAAGATTTTTAAAATCCTCATTTTTTAGGGTGAGGACCCTGGGGCTCAGAGAGGTAAAGTGACTTGCCCAAGCTCACACAGCTGCTAACTGGGGGCTCTGGGATTCCCGTCCTGGTCTGTGTGCTGCACTAACTGCCACATGGTCATGTCAGAGTCCCCATGGTACCTGCCCTCTGGTCACCTCCTCAGGGCCTGTCTGATTGCCAAGGGTAGGGGGTGGGGATAGGGGAAGCCCTCTCCCCTCTCAGTACAGACCCTGTAGCTGTTCCCTAGTCCTCCTGACTATGAGGGCAGGATTTGGCCAGGGCCCCTGGGCTCCCCTCAGGGGGAATGCACCAGCCTGTGCCTGGTGCCTGTGGAGTTGAGCCCAGCCAGATCCAGGGGCGGCAGGAGGGGTGGCCACGGGCATGAGGAGTAGCTGGGCTGTGGTCTGGTGGCCACTGTGTTCTGGCCAGTTATGCTGGTGTTTACAATCCACATTTTTAATAACCTGATGTTGTGTTTGGCCCTAGATCCCTTCTGCAGGGCCTCAGGCTTGCCTCCAAGATGGTCTTCTAGTTTCTTCTAACTCCTGCCCTGAAATGAGCTGGGTAGAGAGACTCAAAGGGAACTGGGGACTGGGAGACAGAGATGGGAGCAGAGGGGGAGGGAACCCCACCTGACGTAGAGGGAGCTCCTACTGTGTGCCAAGTACATTTCTTATGTTAGTTTTATTCGACCCCCAGCAACCCAGTGTGCTATGTTTTCTCTACCTTTTTTGTGGGTGAAACCGAAGCCCAAAGGCTGAAGCTGCCTGACCAAGGTCACACATTCTGGGGTGGGGGGAGTCTGGGGTTTGACCTCAGGTGTGTCTGGCTCCAGAGCCTGGGTCTTTCCCACGATGCTTGTTGAACTAGAGATACACCCAGGCACGGGCTCCCTTGAAGACTCATCCACTCTGAGTCCTATACTTTTCCTAGGAGGCAATCAAGCTTTCATTCCAGGTTTGGAGGAGAACAGAGATAAATGGCTCTTTTGGGCCTACCAGCCCCGCCGGCTCCCTAGAGTCAGGAAAGGCAAAGCCAGACCTTGCTTTTTAGGAAAAGGTCCAGTCCTGGCTGAGGCTACGAAAGGACTGTGATCTCCAGGCTCCTAGCTCTGCCCTTTTCTTGTCTTGCTTCTCTCTGACGTAATGGAATAGACAGTAAAATCAGACGGCCACACCAGGACTGATTAGCTGTGTGAGTGAGTAAAAGTCATAACTCTAATCACGATGGGGCATTAACTGTGGTCCAGAGATTGGGCTGAGTACTTTCTATCATTCTCTGTTTGAGTCTTGACGATAGCCCTCTGAACTAGGTAAGATTATTGTTCCCATCTTATAAATGTGGAATTTGCCTGTGACTGCACAGCCAGCAAGTGGCAGAGGCCACACTCTTAACTGCCATGTCATAGTGCTTCCTATGTCTGTGGTTCTGAACCTCAGTTTCCTCCTCTGGAAAGTGGGACTGCTGGTTCCAACCTCAGAGAACTGATAGGACGACATAGAAAATGAAGGTAAAGCGCTCCAGACATAGTGATGCCAGAAAAATATTAGTTGCTTCAGCTTATCAGTCATTCAACAAGCGTTTAGTGCAGGGGTGTCCAAACTTTTTTCAACATTTTCTACCAAGGGCCATATGCAGTAAAATACACAAACAGCCGGGCCACTCACTCGAGGTGAAGTATGTATTGCCTCACCTGGTTTATTTAAGTAAACTAAATATATTTTTGGAATTTGCTGCTGGTCAATTAAAAATGGATTGCGGGCCGCAGTTGGCCCGCGAGCCGCAGTTTGGACACCCCTGGTTTAATGGGTTCGTACCTGTGCCAGGCACTGCACTAGGTGTTGGGGATCTAGAAGGGAACACAGATGAAGTCTCACCCCCGTAGAGCTCACAGCCCAGGGGTGAAGATAAGCACTAAGCAAATCATTACACATAATTGAATGGATGATTTCAAGTGTGTCTTGTGCTTCCTGAGAGAAGTATGGGGTCGGGTCAGGGCTGGAAATGGGTAAGGACGGTGCTTTGGGGAGGGAGGTCAGGAAGCCTCCGTGCCCCAGGGCACAAGGGAGGGCTCCTGTCTAGAGCAGTGGGAGGGGTCCTCAGGGCTGAGGAAAGAGGATATTTGAGGGGCAGAGAGGTTCTCCCCCATCTCCTCTACAGCAGCCAGGAAAAGCCTGGGTGGTCTGATTCCAGCAGTTCAACCTGATCCAGGTAAAACTGTCCCGCAGGCAAGTGACAACTGCTGGGCAGCTGGGAGCTTGCTCAGCAGGTGAGGGGGACGTGAGTCTGAGGTCTGTGGATGCCAAACTGCAACCTAGTCGCCTTCTATGGTCTGGCCGTGTGGAGCAGGCCTAGCCCTGCCTGTTGTTGAGTTGGCTGTGGTAGGGCTGCTGGTTCAAATCCCATCTCTGCTGCTGATTTCCTGTGAGTGATGTCACTTCTTAGAGCTTTAGTTCATCTGGTCTATGAACTGGGGATCTTAATAGCCACCTCCCTGATTGTTTTGAGGGTTTAATGGAAGAAGGAATGGCAAGCTGGAATGAGTTATTACGCTTTATTAAAAAATCTGTAGAGTGCATATTAGGTGCCAGACACGATGCTAAGCACTTGACAAACTCTGGTTCATTTAATTCATATCACCAACCCCTGAAGGAGGTGCCTTCATTAGCCCCATGTTACAGAGGGGGAAAGTAAAGCTCAAGAAAAGCTGAAGAACTTGGCCAAGGTCACACGACTGGTGATAGACTTTATAAAGGGAGACTAAGACGCATCAAGACACTGCCCGTGAATCAAAACCACAACCGCGATTTGTGGAATTCCCACTGGGTGCCAGGCGATGGGTGTACCGACCTAGATCTGCTGGCTTCAAACGCGACCTTCCTGCTTGGGCCCAGCGCCTTTGTGGGTGGTGGTGGGAGTTCGGGGACACCGGTTCCATTTGGCCCTCACCTCACAGTCACAAGGGAGCATAGATACAGACAGATGTTCAACAAACTCCTCAGATGAGATGACACATCCCGTTAGGCTCGCCAGATTGAGCAAACAACGTTTTCAGGAACACAACAAATAATTGTTTTCAATGTCACTATGTTCCAAATACTCTAGTTTCTTCGAACTCTCAAGCATGGATATACCTATATTAAAATGCTATTTGTCATTTATCTGAAATTTGAATTTGACTGGGCATCCTATGCTTTGCCTGGCCACCCTACACACCACCCTACACACCACCCCAGAACCACCCCACTGGGATTAAGAGAACACGGCTTACTAACTGTCCTGCCTGTGCTGATATTTTTAAAAAGTCCTGAAATGACCTTGGGACTATCTTGTTAAACATCTTTAAATTTCTTCAGTGCTAATATTTAAAACAGCCTATGGTGTTTTGTAACTTTAAGTTGACATTTGGGCGGACCCTAGCCAATGCGCCAAATCCCGTCCAAACTAAAATGTATTTTATTTACAAATAAAGTTTTATTGGAACACAGCCACACCCCTTTGTTTACCTATTGTCTACGGCTATTTTCACACTATAATGGCGGAGTAGATTTGTTGCGACAGAGACCATATGGCCTGCAAAGCCCAAATATTTACTATCTGGCTTTTTACAGAGAGTTTGCTGGCCTCTCTGATGTGTCCAGTTCATTGCTGTGGTTTTTCCTATTGATCAGAGCTTGCCTTCTTAGCGCTGGTGACGTACAGCTGGTCCTTGCATATGGAGGTGGTGGAGGGATGGCTGGAGTGACCGGAGTTTGGGCCACGCCGAGATGTCATTTCTAAGCCTCTTAGCATCCTACCTGACGTGAGCTGTGTGTCCAGTGAGGATGGGTCCTCTCCCACCTTTTCTCAAATATTCTCCACCTTCTCCTCTTGGAAAGGGAGCCCTCAGTCAACCCCCTTCCTCTCCCATGGAGGTCAGCTCTATAAATTCAAAGCAGGTTTCTGCTGCATTTTGAGCCCTGTCTGCTTTCCACAAATTTCACCTGGCTAAAAATAGTCATGTTCCTAATCCCCCGATTAAAGTCTTCAGCTGAGTGGGGAGGTCTGTGCCCTGATACTGGGCAGCCCGCCCTCTCTGTTTGACAACCCCACTTGCTTGTCAACTGGGGTGCAGAATGTTGAGTTCCCATCCCCGGGGCTCGGTGTTCAGCTGGGTTTAATTGTAACCCTCCTTGGAGAGGGTCTGTGTGCACATGGGAAGCAGGAGAAGTGCTGGGTCAGGCAACAGCATCTGAGAATTCACCCATCGTCTGCTGCTTCCTACCTGTCTCCCTTCCCCAGACCTGGAGAGACAGTGAGTCACCCCACCTCCCTGAACACCCAAGAAGGGTCCTTCATTTTTTCTCCATCTGTCCATCCATATTTCCATGTGTCCATGCATCCACGCATCCACCCAACTACCCACCCAAATCTCCACTCTCAGAGACAGGGAAGCTGACATTGCATAGACTACCAGAGCAGACCATTAGATCAGAAAGCTACAGCACACAAATCAGTCCAGGCGAACAAGAACTGGCAAGTATGTTGTAGACTTTGATAAGAAACCTGCTTTACAGAGAGCAGGAGAAAAACTATATGCAGATTCAGGGGCCTCCATATCAGTGACATTTTCAGGGGTTTAGTCGCCCAGGGGCAGGCTGAGTCAACTCCTTCTAAAGTAAAGAACTTCCTGCATCTCATAGCTACCATGATGAAGAAAGCACAGTGGCCGGTAGGACTCTTTGGGTTCTTGGAGGCAGCATATTTCGCATTTGGAAATACTGTTCAGATCCAATTACCAAGTGACATGGAAACTGGGCTATGCCTGGGGAGTGAGCAAGGAAGGGAGGCAGCGCTTGCGATCCTGTGCTCTGGAGCCAGGCTGATGGGGTGTGAATCCTGGTTCCTTCACTTACGGCTCTGTGACCTTGGTGGGGATAGTCATGTGCCTACTTTGAGGCTGCAGTTTGGCAATACATTTAAAGCACATAGAACAGTACCTGGAACATGGTAAATGCTCATTAAATGACTATAAATGGCAGAGCACAGATTCAAACCCAGGTTCACGCCAAAGGTTCTTTCCATTGCACCACCCAAGAGATGGGAGCAAATGGCATTAAAGCCTAGGAAAGAGGGAGGTGCCTAGGCATGGACTGCAGCAGTGACGGCTCTCCAGTCATCGTGCAGCTCAGAATGGAGACAGAGGGAAAGAAAGAGGGAAGCAGCCCGCATGTCCCCATGCTGACCCTCAGGGTCCCCCTCTTTCCAAGCAGCACTGTGACTCTGGCATTGCAGCTTGATGGGGATTCAACCTTCTCTGAAGTTCCGCTTTTAGTTACCTCCGGGCTTGATCCTCAGCTTCCTCTGACCTCTCCTGCAGCAGATAGAATCCCTTCTTATGTGCCAAGGAGAACTTCTAATTTTCACATCTCACCTTCAATTGGTAATTAGTAACTCTTAGCCTTTCACTGTCTTCCTCCAATGTATTGGTGACACTGGGTAACAGTCATCTGCTTCTAGGATTGTTATAATGACCAGTTTCCTCTCCAATGTCTGAGGTACTGCACCTCTGCTATATTCCCTTCCACCAGCATCCCATCCCCTTTTACCACTGGTGACAGTTTTCAGACTGCAGCCTGGAGGGGAGTCCTTTGAGGGGGTGAGGAAAGCAGGTCTGGGCAGAGGGAGAGGCTGAGCTGCCATGCTGTGGAAACAAAGGCTTTGCCCATCCCCTGGGGCTCTCTGGAGCGTGGATGGCACTTCCAGGTTGTTGGAATTGAAGCAAGGGTCCAGTCATGGGCTGCCCCTGGGAAGGATGGAGCCGTGGGTGAGGCAGCTCACTTTGGCTGGAGGCAATTCCTAGAGAGACGCTCAGCTATGTGGCATCATCAGGCAACACTGCAGACCGCTGGGGGAACTTGGTCCTGAAGGGGACAGTCTCTGCGGTGTGTCACAGCTTCCTCTCCCCGACTTCCTTGCTTCTCAGGGTCCCTGTTATCCACATCAGTGACCTCAATTCTCATCATTCTGTTACTCCCTCCTCCACATACGTGTGTATATATGTGAAGTTTTCTTGAGGAATATGCATAAACTGTCAAGGACGGCTGATACCTGGAAAAGACGAGTGTAAAGATGGCTTACTTTCCACTTCAACATTTTTAGTTTTGTACTATGAGCATTTATTTTTATGTACATACATACATTTGTAAAATAAATTAACAAAAATCCTAGGAAAATGAAGTGCTGAAAAACATCATGAAAAATATCAATTTCCCGGGCAATTTACAAAATCATTATTAATTACATCTTCCTTAGCCATCAAAGTATTGTACGAGTATCAGCATTTTAGCATTCTTTAAACATTGTACAAAGGGAGACACATGTGCTTTCCATTTCAAAAGGATTTGCCATAAAGCCTGGGATTCTGTACTTCACCTGCGATGCCTCATTCAGCATCTCTTTACCCACACAACCCCTTGAGGTAGGTCTTATCATTGTCTCAATTTTATAGGTGAGGAAACTGAGGCCAAGAGATGTTGGATGATACTGGGGCATGCTAACGTCTTTCTTATCTGTGACACTAAACTGCCCCTTTGCTTTGACTCTCACTGTCCCCTCCAGAGGCAAGACAGGGATTCACAAAGACAATTTGCTATTAAGGAATTGAAATATGGACAAAACAGGGAGGGGGTTACCCTGAGGGGAAACCAGGGCATTGCTGGGTCTTCAACCAGGGCTCCCAGGCCAGGCCTGTCCCTAAGTGTTGGGGTCCTGAGCGGGCTTAGGAGGCCTTGAAAGGAGCAACATGGGGGCTGGGAGGCCAGTGGCCCCAGAGTCAGGAGGTCATCACCCTGCCCTGCCCTGCCCTGCTCTCAGTTTCTCACACCAACCAAGAGGCCAGGGGTGGGAAGGGGCTTTATGGCCGAGGGGATTTATGGCAGAGACAACAGTTTGTTCTCTGAGCTGCACTGGCCTGAGCCACCCAGGGAGCAGCTTTACACACACCCTGCAGCCCCCAAATGGGGTTTCCAGCTGCATCTCTGGGGCCCACCCCTTGGCTGGAGCCTGAGATGGCCCCATTTCCCATCTGTGCAGGAGCCCTATGGGGTCTGTCTGCTCCTGTGAACCTTCCATGAACCCCAGAGAAAAACGGAGCGACTTGGAGGGCCCCCTGGTAGGGGCCAAACTTCTTCTAGGAGCTCAGAGCAGGGGGAGGTCAAGACCCCAGCCAGGGGAGAATCAGGTCTTCTGGGGTCCCCTCGCCGCTCCCCGTATAGAAGCCTGTTTATGGCCCTGAAGCCCCTCCATTCAAATAGGATTGTCACCTACTCCTTCCTTTCAACTCAAGCCTCTACCCTCACTTCTCTGTTCCTTAAGCTCCAGCGGCTCCTATCTCCCCATCTCCTGAAAGTCCTCCCAGAGGTTCTCCAGGAATTGCCAACCCAGTGTGGCCAAACTTGAACTGCCCCCTGCCTTCCCTTCCTCTCCTCTCTCCTTGTTCTTGGCAGTGACCCCTCCACCGACCTCATCTCTCAAGCCAGAAACACGGGGTCCTCCTTCACGCCATTGTCTTTTGTCAGTCACCAAGTCCTTCCAATGCTGCTTTAAAAATGTCTCCCAAATCTATAGACCTCAGAATTCCCTTTTCCTTGGGGGACTTCAACATTTTTTCTCCCAAGGCCTTTAATGGATTGGATGAAGCCTATCTACATTATGCAGGCTACGCTGCTCTGCTCAAAGTCTACAGATTTCAGTGTTAATCTAAGGTACAAAATACCTTCACTGCAATGTCTAGCTTGGTGTTTGACCAAATATCTGAGTACCATGGCTGAGCCAAGATGACACATGTAATGAACATTGCAGTAAGTATGTGTTTTTGATACATGGAATTTGGATGACTGAACGGATCAATGAATAAAGAGTGGATGGTTGGACATGTGGGTAATATGTGGTTGGTTATACTTTGGATGGATGGATGGATGGATGGATGGATGGATGGATGGATGGATGGATGGATACATCGTGGAATAATTGGTTGAACAAGTGGGTAGGGGAACAGATAGATAGATAGGTGGATATGTGTATGAGAGGGTGGTTAGTTGGGTAGTGAATGTGTGAGTGGGTGGTTGAATGGTTGTTTGGAATGTTGTCTAGTGGGAGTATATATACATGCACTGAGGGACAGCTGTGAGAATTGCTTGTATGAGTGGATGAGAACGTAAATGGATAACTGATTGGTTGAGTGTATAAATTAGATGGAGGTGTGAATGCAAGGAAGGGAAGGTAAATGAGTGCATGGGTGTGTGAATAGATGTACTGGGAATGGATTCCTTTGGGAAAATGATAAAGACAGCAAAACCTTCATCATGGAAGAAAGAGTTGGTAGAAGGAAAGCAACATATGTACCCTTTATGTGATTTATACAAGCTCCTTCATGTCTCTGGGCCTCTGTTTCTTCCTCTCAAAAGAGGGGAAATAAGATCCTCTCGACCTGGCAGGGTGCTGTTGGCTCAAGCGAGATATGTGTGCAAGTATCTGGCTCAGGGCCCTGAATATTGTTAAAGCCTCCAAAATGTCAGTTTATGCATGCCTCTGCCCTTCCACCTCCTTCTTCCTTACACTTGGGGCGTAGCTTATGGCGCACAGGGCAATGTTGTACTGAGGGTCCTCTGGATTCCTCTCCCCTGATTCAATACTAGCATATCCTTGACATGGCTGAGATGGACCTCTGAGCTCCACACTTAGGCTTAGAACAGCCTTCCCCGCCCAGCCTCCCTCGTCCCCAAACGGACACCCCTGGCTGAGCCCCTTGTTCCAGCTGTGATGGTTTCTTTGTCCTCAGTGGACCAGAGATAACATCTGGGCCTGGCTACTGCTTGAATCTTCTTGAATCTTCTCATGGTACTCAGAGATGATGAGAAACACATTTGGTCCCCTAGGCAGTGGCAATACTTCCTCCCAAAGAAAAGAGGGACATGTACAAGGCCCCATGTGCGCACACAGGCGCGCGCGCACACACACACACACACACACAAGTTTGTGATAGAGCTTAGGAGTCTGAGAAACTTGCGTTCATATCCTGGCTCTGCCATTTTGGGCCTATATGACTTTGGAGATGTTATTTCCTTTTCTAAGACTCAGTGCCCTTATCTCTAAAATGGGATAATGTTGCCCACCTCACAAGGCCTTTGTGAAGAAGAATTGAAATAATTATGGACAAAATATCTGGCACATAGTAGGCACTAAATTAATACCAGTTCTCATCCTCATTGGAAAAAGTCTGGCTGGGCAAGAAAGACGTAAGGTGTGTCATTTTGGGTTACAGCTACATGTTTGGAGCCTGGTGGAGTGGTTGGTGGGGGAAGCATGGCGAGGACATGGATTCATCCATTCATTCACGAACTTATTTCTTTTCTAAAACATCAGCTTAACTGAGGTATGATTTACAAACCGTATACACGCATGCGTCGACTTAAAGCAAACAATTTGAAGAGTTTCAGCACGTGTACACACCAGTGCAACTACCACCACGATCAAAGATACACAATACTTCCATTTTTGTGCCCTTTTGCAGTGCATTCCCCGCTCCAACCCCGTCCCGTGCCCAGGCAAACACTGATCTACTTTCTGCCACAGTGGACAAGTTTGCATTTCCCAGAATTGTGTACAAATGGAATCAGTATATGCTCTTTGGTGTCTGTCGCCTTCCGTTCTCATTTTTTTTTTTTTTTTTTAATTTTCAGTGTTTTTTGGCTATAACTTTTTAAAGCTTTTTTTTTTTTTTTTTAAAGATTTTATTGGGGAAGGGGAACAGGACTTTATTGGGGAACAATGGTCAAATTGTTGTCCTTTCAATCTTAGTTGTGGGGGGTTCTGTTCAGCTTCAAGTTGTTGTTCTTTCAGTCTTAGTTGTGGAGGGCGCAGCTCAGCTCCAGGTCCAGTTGCCGTTGCTAGTTGCAGGGGGCACAGCCCACCATCCCTTGCGGGAGTCGAACAGGCAACCATGTGGTTGAGAGGACAGGCTCCAGCCAACTGAGCCATCCGGGAGCTCAGCGGCAGCTCAGCTCAAGGTGCCGTGTTCAATTTTAGTTGCAGGGGGCGCTGCCCACCATCCCTTGCGGGAGTCGAGGAATTGAACTGGCAACCTTGTGGTTGAGAGCACACTGGCCCATGTGGGAATCGAACCAGCAGCCTTCAGAGTTAGGAGCACGGGGCTCTAACCACCTGAGCCACCGGGCCAGCCCCGCCTTCCGTTCTCATTAATGCTTTTGGGGGTTCATCCATGTTGGTGCAGGTCTCAGTAACCCACTCCTGACGTGTATTCCACTGTATACCACGTTTCATTCATTACTCATACATTTCTTTATTAACTTATTCACTCATATTCAAACACTTGCTTTCTTGCTTATCATTTACTGCTTTGTTCACTCATTCATTCGTTTCACAAATATTTACCATGTGCCTACTCCATGCCAAGTACAGCTCTGGTATAGCACCAGAACATATATTATGCATACATATGCTATTTCTTTCTTAAAGGTGCTGGAGCTAAAGCAGTGAACAAAGTAGGGAACTGCCTGCACTGAAGGAAGGAAATTATATTGTGTGAGATATATTGTATAAAAGAAATATATAATATGACAGGCTGTAATAAGCGATCTGAAGAGAAATAGAGCAGGTTTTAGGGGAGCTGCTCAGGGAGGCATGAGCCACTTTATATAAAGTGGTTGGAGAAGGTGCCTTGGAGCTTGTGCCGCAGACCTTTAGGCGATAACTCTACAGAAAGAGTCAGAGAGCACAAAGATTTGGATGGAAGTGCAGGCCTGGGATATTCAAACAGCAGCAGTTCTGGAAAAGGCCCGGATGGACTGAGGATGTAAATTGGGAGCAGCTGGTGTTCAGAGACAGTATTTAAAGGAATGAGGCCACCGGCATCCACCCCCAGGGGAGCTGTGTAGGTGAGAAACTGTGCCCCTGGGCTCTCCAATATTTAGGAGCAGCAGACTAAGAAAGGGAAGGAGTGGCCAGGGTAGGAGGGGGAACCAGGAGAGCAGGTCCAGAAACAGTAGGAGGAGGGAGGCATCACCTGTGTCAAAGCTGCCGGGTTACTGGGTGGAGGAGGACGGCAAATTCACCATTGGATGTGGTGCCCAGAGGTCGTTGGCGGTACAGAAATGTGGTCGTCCTGGAGGGTGTGGGTCAGGAGAATGGGACGAGAGGAGATGGAGATCGTGAACAAGACTCTTCTGAGACCTTCTGCCACAAGGAGAGGAGAACGCTGGGGGGAATCCCTGGTGATGGTGTGGGAGTCACAGAGTTTATTAATTCTAAGCTAAGGACTATGTGGGATATTTTTATGCGAATGGGATTGAGTCGGCATTTACTGAAGGTGTTCTCTTTCCAGGCATAGTGTTTTTTATCCCATCCTTGTTTCTCATTAACTTTAAGAATTTTGCCCCTCTCTTCGCCTTTAAGTAACTCCTTTCTATAGGTGAGGAGGGTGTCTGAGTGGGTCCCAAGGAGCAGAGAGTGGGGTGAGGAGGAGGAGGAAATGGGCAGATGGGAGATATCTTAGCTTGTCTGGTGGCCTCCAACTCCTGCAGCCCGGGAGACAGCAGGAGTTCTTCCCAGTTCCTGGCTGAACTGGGAAAAGCATCACCTCAGCCCTGCTGAGCGAGGCCATGGAAGGACAGTGGGCCGAGGCAAAAAGCCTGCCCCTGAGGTGAGCCCAGCACCTGCTCTGAGGTCGTCTTCCTGGCCCTTGGGCCACCTCCAGTTCCTCCGCATGTCCATTTTTGCCAGCCTGCCGACCTCTGGAACTGTGTGGGCCGTCACAAGCAGCCAGGAGGGGCTTCCCTGTCTTTGGACAAGATCCCACTTGGACCCACCTTCTTTCTTTCCTTTGGAGGCAGCTTGGGAGGGTGAGTGTGGAGTCTAACCAGGTGTGGGCATGAATCTGGTTCCATGATATTTTCAAAGGAAGACGAGGGTGACCAACTTGTGCCTGTTTGCCTGGGACTTTCCTGAGTTTAACATTGAAATACCCCAGTCCCAGGCAAACCAGGTGGGTGGGTCACCCTAGAAAAAAGCAGAGGATGTGTCTAAAACCCAAGGACAAAGACTGACTCATCCAGCCTGTGAGAGGCAGTGTGGTAGAGTAGGTAAGAGTCCAGGACACAATCCTGACTTCAGCACTTACTGGCTGGGGGACCTGGGTAAGAGGCTTAACTTCTCTGTACCTCAATGTATCAATCTATAAAATGGAGATAATCATAGCTCTTATCTTATGAGGTTGTTGTGAAGATTGTACGTTATAAAATTGTTGTAAAACTGCCTGGCTCATAAGAATTCAATAGATGTTAGTGGTTAGCTATTATTTGTAAACTCAGTGCCCAAAGTACGTACCTAGGTACTCAGCAAATGTCTATCTATCTATCTATCTATCTATCTATCTATCTATCTATCTATCTACCATCTTCTACTAAATTTGTGAATGAATGAGTTACTTTGGTAAGAGTGTATACAAGGTGCCAGAGGTAGCCAGAGAAAAGAAAGATCGACTTAGCAGGAATTAGAGGCAACTGCATGGTGCGGGGGTACTACTTGGACTGGGGGTTATAGAGTGAGTAGGAGTTTACCAGTTAGACAAGGGCGAGCGAAAGGTATTCTTTGCAGAGATACCTGTGCAAAAGCATAGAGGTGAGAGCAAATGAACAAGTTGCTTCCTTTTTACCTCAGGCATAGGCTAGTTTTAGCCACAGCTCAGCAACTCAGTTATCAAAGAAATCAAACCTTGCAGGAGCTGGTTTTCCTACACGGATGATTGTAAATGCTCCTCCCCCTGCCTAGTTTGTACTCCAGCATCCAGCTCAGTACCTAGCACATAGTAGGTGCTCACTAAATATCTGTCATCAGCAGCTTTGTACCCGCTGCTGTGCTAAGTGCCGTATGCCTAGGATCTCACTTAACCTTACTATTACTAGCTCCCATTTTAAAGATGAGAAGTGAGAGGTGAAATAAACGACTTGCTCAGGGAAGGTCTAAGAGCTGGGCAGTGAAACGCTGGCATTCAAAAACAGTAATGTCTGCTTCCAGATTAAGCTTTTAACCACTCCCTTACATATTTCTTCAGTTCTTGGCAAATGGAACCTCTGGCTACGGTTCTGAGAGCGGGAGGAGGTTGGTTGAATTCTAGGATCTCTGCTTCGACTCTGGTGGGGAGGGAACTGAGTTCACCTCAGCTCAGTAAACAAGCGAATTTCCCTGCTACACAAGGAGACGCCTCGTAGTGCGGAGGTCAGGCAGGTAAAGCTGCACACAGGTTGCATGGCTCCACATCCTGGCTCCATGCTTCCTATCAGTGTGATCCTGGGCAAGTCACTGCTCCTCCATGGCCTCAGTTTTCCTTTCTCTAAAATGGGGAATTAAATGAGTTACCTCATAGAAGGCCCTTCAAGCTGCGCCAGGCACCTGGTGAACACTCCCTGCGTGCCAGCCGCTGCTATTTCTAAGGCAACCATCAGACAGTGGGGACGCAGGATCAAGTAACATGTGACCCTGCCCTGTAAACAGCTCCCAGGAGTGAGCAAGCGGGCGGGGTGGCAGACCCACCTATGGGAATCACTGACAGGCAGATTTTATATAATGTACAAGGTGGGAGACACGGGGAGAAGGAGAGCAGAGCGGGGACGTGGGGGAAAAGGTGTTGAAATTCAAGCTCAGGGAGTTTAATATAGACAGAGCAGGCAGCATCCCAAATCGGATGACCAATCACCCCTCAGTCCTGGGCTGGGGGAGAAGAGGCTCAGAGACTCAGGAATTTGAGGGACAGAGAGAAATCAGGAGCTGGGATGCATTTGGGAACTAACTGTTCGAGAGCGGGGGATGGGAGCCAGTGAACCACCAAGACAAAGGGTTGTAGTTGGAGAACCAAGGCTTGAACGCCTGCTGTTGGAGGTAGAGCAGAGGAGGGGGCATTGGTGCCAAGGAAGTCCAAGGACAGGGAGGCCAGGCTGTTGGTTGCGTGTCCGTGTGACCCAGGGCAATGGTGAGAGGCAGGGTGGGGATGGAGTCCTCAGTGAGTGAGGAGTGACTGAGCGGCTGGTGGAGATTAATAATGGGGTGAGGTGCAGCCAGTCAGCCTGAACCCCAAAGGAGCAGGGTGTTTGGGGAAGAGGGTGGAGCAGCAGGGATCAGAAAGTGACCCTGGGGAGCCACTCAAGGCCACCTCTGCTTCTTTCTCTGAGGTGTGAGAGGAAACCCAGCCTCGCATTGGGTGGGCAAGACCGGAACATGTCCTCAGGGAGAGGCAGCTCTGATGCAGGTTGGAGGAGGGGTCTGAGAAGAGGCAGAAGCTGTGTGTGTGAGGGAGTGTGCTGTTTATGGAGCTGGAGTTCTGGTGGGCACCAGGAGAAGGTTCTGGAAAGAGGGGAGGTGGGAAGCTGGGCCAGGGGGAAAGACTGGGCAGAGTGTGGGGATGAGAATTCTAGTGGATGTGCTTCTCTTCAGAGATGTGAGGCCTTGCTCTGGGTCCTTCCAGTGACTTGGAAGAGGGTGGCCCCCTGGGCCCAGCAGGATTCAGCTGAGGCCTGGCAATGTGACAGAAGCTGCAAGGTGGTGGTGGGGGGTGGTTCTGTGGTATCGGGCAGAGGGACCTTTATTCCGCCTCCTGGGTTAGAGCCCTGAGTCCCAGGGACTGGGCCCCCTAGGGCTGGTCCCATCTGGCTCTGGGAGGTGCCACCCCTCCCCACCTTATGACCCCTGGGTCAGGGGCCTATCTCCTAAGGAGCTGGGAATTTGTGGCTGGCCTGAGCCAGCTGCTTGGAAGGAAGAAGGCCCCTGCAATGACCGGCTCTTTCACACCCCAAGAAAAAACAAGCCCATCTGCAAAAACCCAGAGGTGTGAGGTGGGGGCTTGGCAACCGGCGGCTGTGAGGGAGGAGCCTCTGGGTCAGTCAGTCTTCCTGCGGAGACAGTGTGGGAAGGCCGGCCAGCCAGAGCCTGCCTGCAATCCAGCGCCCCTCCTGCCACGGGGCCTCCGGCAGGGCCTCCGGAGAGCAGTGTGGGGCTGGGGAGGACTCGGAAACACCTGGAGGAGGCAGGAAGCTCCGGGGACTCTTTGCAGCTCAGAGGACTGCCTGAGAATGAGCACTGCGCAGGGAGTCAGGAGACATATCCAGCCATGCTCCCCCGACTTCTGAGTGTCCTGGGGCAGAGAGGTCACCACTTCAGGCCTCAGTTTCTCCCGCTGTCCAGCTGCGGGTATCGGTGGCCTGGGATGCTCTCTCTGGCTGGTGAGGGTGTTTAGGCCTTCCCAATATGGGCAGAATTGCCCAGGCAGAGGGCCTGAGTGCCTGCCCGATCTGGGCGCCCGAGCCTGCTCGAGTTCCATTCCTGAATATCAATGAGCAGGCCCAGGAATGTCTGCCACACAGCTGGCTGCCGAGAGGCACAGGCTTGGAGGTGGGGTGGGAAGAAAGGAAATGGCCCAGCAGGCCCTCCGGACCCACCTGCCCCTGCAATAGGCAACAGCAGGCAGAGCCTATGGGCAGGCAGGGCAACCACGGGCAGGACAGACCCTTCTGAAGGTGCAGTCGTATGTGCCATCTGTGCCCTCACATTTTTAAGGCTCGAACACTCTCTAGAATTAGGCATTGGCACTCCTGCGACTTGCGCACTTTCCCTCTCTGGGAAGAGGCAGGGCTAGGATTCAACTCCGGGGCCTCTTCAGCTCCAAACCTATGATATTTGCACTCTATGGCCCTAGGGGATAGGGAAACTGCACATCTGGACAGCTCAGAGGCTGCTGGGCTGAGAGCTGCATTCATTCATTTCTTCATTCTGCAAAGATGTAAGCGCCAGGCTCGTGGTGGGTGCTGGAGAGATAGCTGGAAGCAGACCAGGGAGGTTTTAGGGACCAGAGAGGAAAAAAGGTTAACACTGTGTGAGGCACTGCCCCTTAATTATCCCCAGCCCCTGGTGGGTCATGTGAAAAAGCTGGTACAGGCTGCATTCTTTGGCAGTACAGAGGATGACTTGAAATTAGCAAGAGCACTGACAAACGAATCACTTCTCAACACTGACTCTGCAACTGCAGGAAAGATAAAGCCTTGGGAGAATTAGGATATCAGTTACTGCCACCCAAATGTGCCAGGTCCTGGGGCTGGCACAGGAAGGGGGTGGGTATCGAGATTATTGGGCAAGGTTTCTGCTGCATGGAGCTTATGGACCAGTGGGAAACAACCCCATCACCGGGCCATCATTGAGCCGAGCTGAGGTAGAGAGGTGGGAGGGGCCAGGTAGGAGGAAAGGCTCCCAGGTGAGGACATGGGAGGATGTGGTAGGAGTGAGGATCCACCAGGGGTAAAGCAGGGAAGGGCATTCTTAGCAGAAGTATCTGTATTTGTGAAAGCCTTGCAGGTGCGATCGCATTCCTAGAATGTCAGCAGGGGGCATGAGGCTGGGCCGTGGGCCTAAACCCAGAAAGGACGTTAGGGGTGGGCAGCTTGACCTGAGAAATATTCCAGCCTTATTTCCTGGTGTCGAAAACCATTCCAGATGTGTCTAGTTGTGTCTGGTGAGTGGATAAGAGCTGCCCATGGAGCAAGGTGATGTCTCGAAGGCTGACCAGCCTTCCTCTCCACAGATTCTAGGGCTGTGTTTGGGCCACACATGCCACCATCTGCAAAGATGGAGCTGTAATAATGTACCCATGGTAGAGGGTCTGGGTAGCTGCTGGGCCCCACCTGACTGATAATGAAAATGGCCTGGCCTGGCCCTCAACAGCATTTGAAGCTCTTCCCACCCAGACCAAGCTTAACCACAGGACCCAAAGCTGAATATCCTCGACAAGTCCCTTCCCCTCATTGTGCCTCAGTTTCCCTGCAGGATCAGGGATGTTCTCCAATATTCTCACTCTGATGTTTCAAGGAGAGATGGTGTTGGGTGGCCACATAGACAGTGGCTGGAGAAGTAGATTTAATTAGCTGTGATTTTCATTTCGGACCCCTGGCCCCTCTGAGAGGTGGGGAGACTGCGAGCTGCACAGGCTGGTTGCAGGGGTTTCACTATGGAGCCAGCCCCCAGAGGAGGCCACATAGCTTGAAAGCTGGCATCTGGATATCCATGGGCTTTAGACCCTGGTCTAGGCCTGCGGTGGGGAGTAGAGGCAGAATTGGGACCTCAGTCCCTGTTTTCCAGGGAGACCAAGATTCATATCCAGCTCTGGGATCCATCCATCCATCCATCTGTCCGTCCGTCCATCCATCCATCCATCCATTGACTAATTGTTGAGCACAGGTATATTATAGTCGTGTGATCAATAATGACTATTGAAGGTGCATTAGAAAACATGGCACAAAGGCTCAAAGGACCTCACTCTGGCAGTGGGTCCATTCCATTTAGTACTTAAGGAACTCCCTGCTCCCTGTGTGTACCCGGGGAAGCCACTTCATCCCTGTGAGCCTCAGTTTCCTTCTCTGTATAGTGGGGTTTCAGGGTCACCACCTGTGGTGCTGTTGTGAATTTCATGAGGTGAGGATTGGAGAACACCCAGCGTGGCATAGGAGACTGTGTGAGAACTGTCATTGGTATGTATCATGGCATCATGCCTGAGCCTCTAGCTGACATGGCATGGTGGCAGGACCGGCTCTGGGGAGGAGAAGATAGAGGCCGTGGGGTTAGGCAGAGCAGCAACGTCACATCTGTGTGACAGCAGCCCAGTCCCTCAGCTTCTCAGAATCCTCACTTGTCAATCAGTGATGGTAATTCCTACGTGCAGGGTTGGGGTGAAGATGAAGAGGATATTCGAGGCAGTCTTGACATGTTATGTTGGAGGCACAGGCTGAGTGCTTGCATCCTGTTACTTCCCCTTCTCGGAGGGGATGGGCTGGGACGTCATGACACTGGAGGGCTGTCGGAAGAATCGGGAGGCAGCTCCAGCAGGCCAGGGAGTCTGTGCGTTCCTCTAAGCGTCATTGGGAAAGCACTGTGCAGAGTGCTCAGATGCAGTGACAGAACAGAGGAGGTGCCTGCTCTCACGGAGCCCCCTAGACTGGGGGCGGGGAGGGGCAAAGAATACCAAATACCCAGTGATGCGTGCTCTGAAGGAAACCTCCAGGGGGCTGTGAGAGCTGCTCAAGGGGCGCTTGAGATGGAGAAGTCAGGGAAGCCTCTGGAAGAAGGTGGCCTCTGAGTGGTGACCTGTAAGGCTAGAGGGAACCAGCTGTTCAAACGTTGGGCAACCAAGAGGGCCAACCAAGTGCAAAGGCCCTGGAGTTGCAGACTTTGGAAGCTTGAGAAAGTAAAGGAGGTCATGCTAGTGGGTGGGGGTGGGGGTGGGGTGGAGGAGTGTGTGATAGGAAGAGTGTAAGACGTTCTGTTGGAAAGTCAGGTCCAGGCCAGATCAGACAGGCAGATTCGTTTATGTAGATCGTGCTGACTCATTTTTCCCAACTGAGGAAACTGAGGACACAGACAGGTTAAGCCACCTGCCCAAAGTCAAGTTGGCAAGAGATGGAGCCCAGGTGGGTCTCCAGTGTCAAACTCTGTTGGGAGGCAAGGGGCAAAGCCCTCAGGTACTCTGCGGCCCCCTCACCCTCTCGAGGAGTGAGGGCAGGAGGGGCCCAGCCTAGCAGAGAGAACATCGTGTCTGTGGGAGAGAGTCAGAAGAGGCAGCAGCCTAAACACACTGGACAGACCCCGGCCAGCCCTGGCTGCCAGCACAACTGCTTGTGTGGCTGCCAAGGAGCCAGATGCCGCTTCTGGAAAAAATATCTTCCTGGCTTGGCACTCCCTGGCCGGCCTGCCTGCCATGCAAGGAGGGGTGGGGGCTGCCGAGTGTGGGCCGGCTGCTTAGCACCCCAGAAGGCACTGTGGGCCTTTGAAGCCAGGGCAGGCACATGGGCGGGAGGGGGTGGGGAAGATGCAAGCAAAATATTTTTGCTAAAAATATTCTGGTCCAGGAGAAGATCTTTTTTCTTTTTTTCCCGTACTCTTGCTGGAAAACCAAAGTCTTATTAAAACAACACCAGAATATTTTATGTTGATATCAATTAGGCGAAGGAGAAGGAATCTTGAATTTTCCTCCCTGCCAGTTTCACATAAAAGGAATATTCTCCCAGAGGCCAAAGGATGAAGGTTTTCAGTTTTTTTCTTTTCTACCAAAAATTCCTGCAATGTGGATGGAAAGTTCCTCATGTCTGAGAGCTTCCTGAGAAGTTGGGGCTCTGGACCCTGAGGCCAAACTCTCCCCGTAGGAAGGGGGGGTGCAAAGGGGGCAGGGCAGGTGGCTGGCCCCTTAAGTGGGCCCTCTGAACCTGTCAGGAAGGGGCACAGCCAGGCCTGTTCTGCGTTGAGGCCTGACCTGTGTACTTTACAAGGTCCCTGGCCAGCCGGACCGCAGAGCCAGTAGCCAGGAGGTGGGCAGGTGGAGACAGAGCATTTGGTCTTTGCCTCTGGCTCTCCTCATCAAAGCTTGTCAGGCAGTGTCAAGACAGGGAATCCACTCCGAGGTGCCAGACCTGGCCGAGGCCCCTCTCCCTGGTACAGGCCTTTCAGAAGCATGATGGCTACACCGTTTCTGCATACCTATTATGTGCCAGGCACTTTAAAATAGATACTGACATACTATCTCATTTAGTCTTTAGAGTGACCACAAGAGAGGAAGATTGTATTATCCCCACTGTCCCTGAGAAAACTGGGGTTGTGTCACACAGCTAGTAAGCTGCAATGACAAGATTTGAGCCCAAGTCCTTCTAACCCGAAAGTTTGTGCTCTGTCGACCCATTGCTCAGTTTGGTCTTCCATCAAGCAAGTATTCGAGGTTCTCCTGTCCTTGGTATGATCACGTGTTTCCCCGAAAATGAGACCTAGCCGAACAATCAGCTCTAATTCATCTTTTGGAGCAAAAATTAATATAAGACCAGGTATTATATTATATTATATTATATTATATTATATTATATTATATTATATTATATTATTATATTATATTAGACCTGGTCTTATAGTAAAATAAGACTGGTCTTATATAAGACCCAGTCTTATATTATAGTAAAATAATACTGGGTCTTACGTTAATTTTTGCTCCAAAAGACACATTAGAGCCAATTGTCCGGCTAGGTCTTATTTTTGAGGAAACATGGTCTTAGTTCTCCAATCCAAATCAGAGCTCCAGGAAACCAACTCTTTAGCAATATTTTCTCTCTTCTCAGCTTTCTGCATTTCCCTTATTTATGCATTAATTTATCCATTAATTTATTCCTTCATTCAACCATCCATTCATCTATCTACTCACCCACTTTCCATCTACCCATTATCCATCCATCCAGCCAGCCAGCCACTCACCCACATTTCATCTACTCATCCATTTATCCAACCATTTTCCACCTATCCATACACTCATCCGTATACCATGCATCCATCCATCCTTTACCCACACATTCATCCATTCCTCCACCCATTCCATGTTTGCTAAGTGCCAGGCACCAGAGATATAGAAATGACTAGAACACAGCTCCTGCTCAAGTCTCATTCAGATTCCTCAGATATTGGAGGTGAAATGTAATCTTAGAAAGTATTTAATCCCATCCCCCTTCTTATGTAGTCCAGGTAGGAGGGAGTATCTTTATTTTAGAGCTGAGGAAACTTCAGTCCAGGGAAAGCAATGGGACTTCCTGGTAAGTTGTGCTTTGTAATAGAAAGACTGAGAATATTGAAGTCAAAACAGTCCTGAGTTCTAGTCTTGGTTCTTTGTCCTGCGAGCTTGCTGACATTGTGCAAGTCACTGAAACTCTGTGAAAGCAGGGGCAAGCTACTAAGTGAGGTCAGAGAGGGCTCCAGATGATGGACGACTTTGTAGGCCCTTGTTAAGAACTGGGGCATCTACACTGAGTAAGGGGGCACCATTGCAGGGTTTTGACCACAGGAGAGACAAGATCAGACTTGAGTTTTAAAGGATCGCTCTGGCTCTCGCGTGGAGAGTAGCCTGTCACAAAGTAAGGGTGTAAGCAGGGTGATGACCAGTAAGGAAGCTACAGTAACAGTCCAGGCAAGAGATGATGCTGGTTTGGACCAGGCTGATGATAGCAGAGGAGGTGGCAAGTGACATCAGTTTCCGATGTAAGGTGTGGGAGGAAGAGAGGCATTAAGGCTGACTGTGATTTTATGCCTGAACAACCGGCAGGATAGAGTTGCCATCACTTGAGAAGGGGAAGGCTGTGGGTGGAGCTGGTTTTGAGGGGATCAGGAGTTCCCGTTGGGCGTATTGAGTCTGACGTGTCCAATAGATATCTAAGTGGTGATGCTGAGTAGGGGGTTAGAGATGTAGTCTGGGGTCAGGAGCAGATCTGGGCTAAATCTGGGAGTCATTGGTATGCGAATGGTGTTGAAAACCTTGAGACTGGAAAGATCACAGAACGAGTGAGCACAGACAGAGAAGAGATGAGCACCAAGGCCTGAGCCTCAGGCTCTCCATTATTAAAAGATTTGACTAATATATAGAGAGACCTTAGCATACGGATGAAAAGGAAAGAGGGCATCATGCACAGATGAAGCCAGCAAGTTCACTCGGCTAACAAGCTTCAGGAGAGGGTCAGACCAAGGACGGTCGGGGCCCAGAGCTGGTGTCTCATCCAGCCCAGGGCCTCCGCAACGTGGTCTGTCCCAGCTGACGCTGACGAATGTTGCCTGGCCGTGGCCTGAGCGGCTGTTAGCATCCCCTGAACCTATTCTGTTCCACAGAAGGGGGAAGGGAGCCCAAACCCAAAGTTTGGAAGCTCATGTCATTCTTTCCATAGCCCTGTGAGATAAGTACTACCGTGTTTCCCTGAAAATAAGACCTAGCCAGAAGATCAGCTCTGATGCGTCCTTTGGAGCAAAAATTAATATAACACCCAGTATTATATTATATTATATTTATTATATATTATATTATATTATATTTATTATATTATATTAGCCCAGGTTTTATAGTAAAATGAGACTGGGTATTATTATGTTATATTATATTATATTATATTATATTATATTATATTATATTAGACCTGGTCTTATATTATAGTAAAATAAGACCAGGTCTTATATTAAGTTTTGCTCCAAAAGATGCCTTAGAGCTGATTGTCCGGCTAGGTCTTATTTTCGGGAAACACATCCCCATTTTAGAGATGAGGAAACTGAGACTCAGAAAGGGGAAGTCATGGGCCCAGGCCTGACTTTAAAGATCATGCACTTAACACAGGAAAGAGAGAAAAGGGGATGCAGAAGGATGCTGAGAAAGGGGCCTCAGAACCTTCCCGTTATGATCTGGGTCTCCCTCCTGATAGACAGCTCCTGGGCCTGTGGGGGTCCAGATTCAGATGCTTTCAGGGACTTGGTGGGGCAATGTGGGATGTGGGCTGGGCGTGGGGAGCGCAGGGCACTCCCTGACTCCCTGCCTTTAAAGGGCAGACACCCCTCAGCCCAGCCAGCTGGGGCCCTGTGAAATGTGGGCCCCGGGTTGCTAGACCCAGTTTCTAGAGAGAAGCTGGAAATCTGGATTTTTATGTGAAATTTCCCACTTTTTAAAGCAGCATTGGGTCCAAACAAAACATACCTGCACGCTGAGTTGACCTCATGGGCCACCAGTTCCAGGCTTTGGCCTTTTGGACCAGTGGTTAAAAGCAAGGGCTTTAGTACCACACAGGCCTGGGTTCTTAAACCCCCATCCCTCCCTTACTGTCTGTGTGATCTTGGGCAAGTGAATTCATCTCTCTGGGCCTGAGTTTCCTCATCTGTCAATCATTTCAGATCTCATTCTTAGGGATGTAGAGGATCATGGGAGATGATATGTGCAGAACACTTAGCCCAGCCAGCACTGGGCACCTCACAGATGCTCCATAGCTGGTGAGGGGGTGCTGGTAGTGGTGGTGGTGGTGTGTGTGTGGGGGGGTGGGGGGGTGGGGGAGGGTAGGACATTTTTATTGCTCGTCCTGGCCTTACTTGGTGGCCTGGGATTGTTAGGGAACTCGTGTTCTGGATCCTTCACAGGCCTGTACGCTAGGTCTGCACTTCCCTCCCTAATCCTCTTCAGGCATTCCCCATGGGCCACTTCCGGCTCTCCTGGGCAGTAGTGGCCTCTAGCCTGAGCCTTCCTCACCAGCCTGCCTTCTCCTCCCCCTCCCCCTCCCTCTCTTTAGCACAGGAGAGCTGTGGGGACGTCTGGATTCCTGAGGGGATGTTTTCCACATTTCTGGAAACCCACTGCGGTTTGGTTTTCCGTGGTAAAGGCTTTGGCAGGGGCTCAGCCCAGGGGAACTGGCTGGTGGCTGGGAGGGGCCAGAGTCAGGGAGACTTTCATTGAGCTCCCACTGTGTACCAGGCCCCTGGGGATTCACAGATGCTTAAAACAGTCCCTGCCCTCCAAGAACCTCATTATCTTATTATGGATACAGACGGGAAACATGAGAAGTTAAAAACAGATCTTAAACCAAAATTCTTGTCACTCACGCCAGGCGCCCGCCCACCCCTGGCTTACTCCTCCCCCTCATCCCATCACCAGTAGGCTCTGATAATTGGTCTCAGTCCCCTGAATCTCTGGAACCTGCCCCTTTCGCTCCACTTCTTGGTCAAGGCCCTAGTTTGATGGCCCTCCCCTAGATGATGGCAGCTCCCTGCCTCCCTGCCTCCAGCCAACCCTTCTTCAGTCCTTCCCCACATGGCCCGTGGAAAAGGCTTTCTAGAACCCAATTTGATCATGTAACTCTGCAATCAAAGGCCCTAGTGACCTCATGATGGAGCCCAAACTCCCCAAGTTGGCTCGCAAGCCTTTTGGTCTCTGCCTCTGCTACCCTCCACAGCTTCATCTCCTACCACATTTCCCTTCACCTCTGTGCGTCACCCGCACCAACATCCTGAAGTTACCTGTGTGCCGTCTGCTTTCTCTCCACTCTGGGCCTTTGCACACAAGGTTTTCTCTTCCTGGAATACGTTTCTGCCATGACATTCACCCAGTGAACTCCTAGTCATTCTTTCAGGGCTCAGTTTGAATGTCACTTCCTCCAGGAAGTCTTCCCCTCCCATTCCCATCTCCATGCTGGATTAGGTGTCTTTGTTCTGTATCCTCAGTGCTTTGTTTGTGGTAATCCTAATCCGAATCCTAAAGCTAATACTAATATGAGTACTAATATAGACTAATACGAATACAAGCGCTTCAAAAGGTCTCATGTGTGCCAAGCATTGTTCTAAGTGGTCTGTCCATCTTAGCCTCTCAAATAGCTCTCCTGTAGGCACTGTTATTGTCCCCTCTTTGAGAACACTGCAGTCCAGAGAAGTGGACTAAGTCAATGGTGATGCTGAGATTTGTTTTGGTTCACATGTTAATCTGTGTTGCAAAAACCTGTTTTCTGGTCTGCCTCCCTCACCAGACTGTAAACTCCAGGAGCACGGGGCCCACTGCTCTCTCATCTATGGGTATGCCTCCAGCACCCAGCAATGTGCCTGGCACACAGTAGGTGCTCAGGTAATTCCTGCTGATTGAAGGAAGACATGTTAGATGTGTTGGAGAACTCCAGACCTGCCTGAATGCAGGGGCTTGGATCAAATGACCTGTTCAAACTCTTGCTACTTTTGGTGTACCGTGTTTCCCCGAAAATAAGACCTAGCCGGACCATCAGCTCTAATGCGTCTTTTGGAGCTCTCGTCTTATTTTATTATAATATAAGACCGGGTCTTATATAATATAATATAATATAATATAATATAATATAATATAATATAATATAATATAATACAATACCGCATCTTACATTAGTTTTTGCTCCAAAAGACGTATTAGAGCTGATTGTCTGTCTAGGTTTTATTTTTGGGGAAATAGGGTAGCATTTAAGATGCAGGCTGTTTATCTGAAACTAATTCACCAAGGGGAAGTAAGGCAGACCTCACAAAACCTGTATACCCTGGACATTTGCTATCTTATTATTGATTAATAGAGAGAATGCATGTGAGGCACATTCTTGCCCAGTGCCTGCAGAGAGGGAGTGCTTAATGGATAAGCACAGAGAGGTGGTGTGCCTTTCCCATTTCACAGATGTGGAGACTGAGCCCCCAGAAAGGGATGAGGTGACTTGCAGAGAGCACCCAGCCAGCAAGTGAAGGAGTAGAGACTTAAATTCTAAAAGCTGGTTCTTTCACCCCTGGAAACAGCAACCTCCATTTACTTATCACCAAATTCACAAATTGTATGTAAATTTACATTTCTTTTTAGATAAGAATATTTCAACCCCTTTTGAGATTTGAAAAAAAACACATCTGTTTTTAAGGTGTCCTTTTCTGGTTTACCTACTTTTTCACATTTCTAGAATTCGTTTTCTTTTAAGACCAGGTCAGAAAGGGATGCTTCTATCTTATTTTTGCTTTTCCATAAAGTGTTAAGTTGATGGTGCTTTATATATATTTTTCATTAGATTTATCCCCTTACTATGTTTTTTCTTCTTTTTCTTTTGTTTGGGTTTGCTGACTCTGGTGCACAATTGGCCCAAACCCCACTTCCATTCTAATAGAGTGAATGAGGCAAGACTGTTCTCAAGGGAAGGAAAACACAACGGACACATGTGTCAGGAGTTTGCTTGTGTCATTGTACTTCATTATTTATGATATAGAATTGCAGCATATTTGACACGCATGCATCTATTTTTTACTTTTTGCCTGTCAAAAATATAGATTACTTTTTTTTTATTATAAAGTATTAAAGAAACCTTGGATAATAAGATGAATATGAAGAAACGCCCCCAAATCACTGATAGTTCCAATCACCTCCAACTAATTTTCACATGTTGGGTTATTTCTTTGTTGTCCTTTTTACTCTGTTTAATTTTTATTTTTACAGAGTTTGGATTCTACTGTATATAGTTTTGTTCCTGCTTTTTCTTCACTTAATATTATGGGATAAGCATTTTATGCATTTTTGTTTGTTTTTATTAACATATCTTTATAAACATCATTGTAAATGTAATACCATTTTAAGTGACTATGTCGTCATCTATTTAATCATCCCAATATTATTGAAGATTGGTTCAATTTTTAAACGATTATAAATAACTAAATCAAAGTTTGATTTCTTTTTTAAAGGATTGCTTTCTTAAGACACGTGCTCAGTAATTGAATTACTGGGTCAGAGGTCTTGAATACCCTTAAAGACGTCTATTAGATATTGTTAATTTCCAATATATATAAATTCACACATCCACAGGTAGTATTTAAGAATTCTCATATTACCTACCCTTATCAGCATGGGGTCTTATATATACTTTTAATTTTAAAATTGTTGTTAATTTGACAACAGAGAGAATTCATATCTTCTTTTAATTTGCATTTCTTTGATTTCCGGTGCAGTCAGATTCTTTCTCTCCTTTTTTTCTTTAAATACAGATTTTTTAAGCTCTTTGTCATTTTTTGGTTGAATTATTTATTCCCCCAAATTCTGGGGCTTGCCATTTTTTCATTCTGGCCTTTTGTTTTCTTTTTAATGTACATTTGCTTTTCCTGTTATTCCCCAAATGAGTCTAAGCTTACCACTACCATTGCCTTCCAGAGGCTGGGATGAGAATATTCTTCCCCTGAGATGATATCTACACAAACAATTGAAAACGTGTTGGTGGGTGGTTTGAATGCAGTGACCCAGGCTGGCTTCAACCCTTTTAAGAACCACCAATGCCTGGGACAATCCATCCGCTCTGTCTTCCTTACTCCGGGTTTCCTACTTGGGAGCCAGATACTTTATCTGTGACCAAACCCTCTGACAAATGCCACAGCACATCAAAGTCATTGCTGTGGGGCTTCTTGAAGGGCTCTTTGACCATCTAAATCAGGGATTTCTCTTCACCGTTGACCATTCAGTTCTTTCAAATGATTGTCATAGAAATGTCAGTTCCCCTTTCAGAAACTATGGCGGGAAAAGGCTTAGAACACCTGGGAGAGCATCTGCCAGTGACCCTTGTGCTTGGGAAATAGAAATCTTTCTTCTTTCCCTTTCTCCCCCTCCCTCCTCCTTTCTTCCTTTGGTGAATCTTGACTTAGCCTCCAGGCTGCTGACAGAGGTGCGAATTTGACTTCTGCTCAACTGATATCTGGGTGCCTTCATTGCCAAACCAGGCACTTGGTGTGTGGGGCCCAGGCAGAGGACACTGAAGTCCACAGACAAAACAGAAGTCCCCTCCAGCTGTCCCAGTACTCACCTAGTCAATAATCCCAGGTGGCACCTGTTGATCAGCAGGCCTTTAGTGTCCTAATATAGGACACAGGTAGGTCACAGTCTTTTGGTTTTAAAAGACCGGTCCCATTATTTCTTCCCCAGACCTGATCCCACCGTGTAAGGTTGGGTTCCCTGCACAGCAACTCCACTCAACACGCAATTTTGGGTCTCTTAGTCTTTATATTCTTACCAATCTTCACCCCTGCCTAAATGCTAAGAGATCTTATAGTTTATTTATTTCATCCAACTATGTGAAATGGAAGATACTGACTGCTTTTGATTTATCAAACTAGCAATTTCATAGGTTTAACTTAGGATCTTCAGAAGTACAAGGGATATAGAAGCATCATAAGAAAATTAGAAAACAGGAAAACATAAAACATAAACATTATCACCAGTAATATTTTGTTCTATAATCTTCCTATTGTTTCCATTGGGTGCATGCACACATACCTATACATAGATTTTGTAGAAATGGAATCTAACTACCTATATAAAGTGTTGTGATCTAATTAGCAAACTTCTTTACCGTCATTTTTAATGGCTGTACGGTGTTCCTTTGTGTGGTTGTGCCATAATTAAACATAACCAATGATCCGCAGGATGAGGAGCAGTGGTCTGGAGGTAGGAGAAGGGTTGGGAGCATGGTCAGAGGGGTAGGGGGCCAAAGTCCTGTGGGGTTACTGACGCCAAGGCTGGAAAGACTTTTAAGATACTTTATACTATGAGAGGCCCTGTAGGGATTAGACAGACGAGAAAGAACCTGTGACTTTGGAGAGGGGGCCACTGGAAGTCATATCCATTTATTGATTCACTCGGTAAATACTGATTGAGTTTCTGTTATGTGCCAGACATTCTAACGGGGAGCTTGTCGTAAACAAGACAGACACAGCTATGCTTTCAGGGAGCTTATATCATAGTGGGGAGAGACAGACCACAAACAAATCAAATCATTGCATATTGAGAAAAGTACTAGGAAGGAAAATGAACGAGGAGGTGTGATGAAGCATCAGGTGTTGCTGGAGGTGGGGCTAGTTAATCTTGGATAGGACGCTCCCTGAGAAGGCACATTTGAGCTGAGATCAACCCCAGCTTTGAAACATTTCATTCGTTCCCATGTTCTTTCGGCGTGGGTGGGATGCCTCCTCTGCCACAGATAGGAACAAAGAAGCATTACCCCTCCTTATCAGAGAAAAACATCCATTCACTTCATGTATTTCCTCATTTGTTCATCAATTCAAACACTTTCTGAGTACCTACTATGCGCCAGACCTTAGACAGTAAAAAGGAAACAAAGACGAGGAAGAATTAGTTCTTTTCCTCCAGGGTGTCTGTGGGCAGAAGCAAGGATGAAAGGGAGCAGCAAAGAGAAGAGGTGGCCAGCTCAGGGTCACGCAGCTGCTGAGCATCAGCGATCAGACTAGAAGGAGGTGTCCTAGTCCCCTAGCCAGACTGTTGTGACCTCTACCCCTCTATATCGGTCCTTTGTCGATTCAAGGTTTATACACACAGCTTCCCCCAACCCACACCTGGAAAAAGCATTAAACATTTATATCATTGCAGGCCTGAAGATTAAGTCTATAAATGGTTCTGGTTGCAGTTCTCTCATGTTCACTGGATGTCATAAAAATGGCTCAGTGCAAACAGGGAGCCATCGCCTTTAACAGCTGGGTGTTAATGACTACACTTGGAAAGCAGCAGAGCTGTGTGTGGGTACCCCGAAATAGCAAACTGGAAGTCCTTGTCAGGTAGGCTGCAATCGTGACAGGGCCAGGTGGTCAGTGAGTCTTGTATCCCACCCACTCTTGGTGTGACCAGGTAGAGTCCAGCAGGAAGTATGTAATTGGCCAATGGAAGGTTCAGGAATATGAATAAAAAGAGCATCAGGATATATATCCTCACCTGCTATCATGGCACTATGGAAATATGCTTGATCTGTAACATCTCCGCCTGGGTCTGAATCCTATTTCTGCCTCTTGTGGTCTCGGTGACCTTAGGCATTTCACTTACTCTCTTGGAGCCTCTGTTTCATTATTTGTGGAATAAGCATGTGGCAGACAGTGCTAGTTGCCCACTAAATAGCTATTATCACTGTCTTCCTTGCTAAGAGAGCCCCGGGTTCATCCATATGGTAATGTGCTTACAATGAGGATGCATCATGTTTGGTCTAAGCCAGTGATTGGCTGAGGAGCTGGCATGTGACCAAGTTCTGACCAATAGGAAGTCTGGTTGGAGGTTTATGCAAAACATCTTTTTTCCTTTTCTTTTCTGCCTTGGATTCCTTTGTGCTAAGATGTGCTAGTTGTAGCTGAAGCAATCATCTTATACTCAGGCAAATGATAAAACATCTTTTTTCCTTTTCTTTTCTGCCTTGGATTCCTTTGTGCTAAGATGTGCTAGTTGTAGCTGAAGCAATCATCTTATACTCAGGCAAATGATGAACCAATAAATAAAAGTACATGCAGTGACGATGGACAGGGGAAGGACAGAAAGCTTCTTGATGGCGACGCTGAACTGTTACATTAAATTTGGGACTCCTTGTTACAGGAGGTAGTTAAGTCACTGTCAGTCTTTGGGTATTCTGTTATTCATAACTGAAGCATCCCTAACTGACATAAAGGATAATAATAGTTACTTTCTAGAGCTCCTGAAGGAATTAAATTGCATATTGTATGTACTGTACTGCTGTTGTCACTCTCTTCCCTGATCTTCATTGAATATAGTGTGATCTCTTACTCAAGTCTGGAGAAAGCGACATTGGAAAAGAGTGACATGTCGGTAATGACATTCTCAGGATAGTTGATGGCCCCAAGAAATACTCAGAGGGACATAAAATAGTAAAACATGATTCAGAATAATTGTCAACATGTGTAAACGTTAGCCCTGTCAGAATCCACTTCTTCAATGGAACATTTATTCAACAGATGTGTAATGTAGAGGGATTCTTTTAATAGAGGTTGTCCCAAGTGTGGGGACGATCAACTTGGTGTCGTCATTCATTCTCACCCAGTGCATCCAAGGTGGTTAGTCTAAATCTATTAATACAATGTCACCCACCTTGCTAGTATTGGTTCAGGAGTGGCCGTGTGGCCCACTTCTGGCCAATGAGATGGAAAGCAATCAGCTGTGGGCTTTTGAGAAGGGTTTTCTCTCTCCTAAGAGGTAGCCAGAGAGAGCGAGGGTCACCCCCTTTCCCCTGATGCTGTGGTGTCTGGTTGAGACATCTGGAATCACTGTGGCCATGTTACTACCAGGCTGAAGATGAAATCAACACTGAAACCCAGGGAATGGCTGGAAGGAACGCACCCTTTGAGGGCAGGGCTGAGCTGCTGCGTTAGCCAGTTCTGGAGCCTGCCCGGCACCTGCACGTCTAATACAGGAGCTAAGCATTTATGGTTTATGAGCTGGGCCTTGGGGTTGTGTTGCTGAAAGCATCCTGCCTGATACTCTGAGTTTATTTAAGAGATTTCAGTTTATGCAAAGAAAACCCAGGTGTACCCCCAGTTTTACAGAACCAAGGAAGTGAGGTCGGGCTTTGGTGAGGAAGACAGCACCACACTGGTTTTTAGGGATTGGCTAAGAGGTACCCCTGTGCCGATGCTGGGCAAGGCAGTTCCATTCTGTTGAAGCTGCAAACTGTAGAAGAATTGAGGTATTGCTACTATATTAGAGTTTTACAACAAAACAGGAGAGAGAGAAAGAGAGAGAGAGAGAGAGAGAGAGAGAGAGAGAGAGAGAGAGAGAGAGAGATTAAGAGAGACCAACTTATTTTAAGAAAATGGCTCATAGAGGCTCGCAAGTCCAAAATCTGCAGAATGGGCCAGTAAGCTAGAGACCCAGGGAGAAGATGACATTATAGTTTAAGTTTGAAGGCCATTAGGCTGGAGTCCCAGGAGAAAGCCCAATGCTGCAGTTCAAGTGCAAAGGCCATTTGCTGCAGAATTCCCTCTTGCTCAGGGGAGGTCAGTTTTTTTGTTCTATTCAGGTCTTCAACTGATTGGATGAGGCCCACCTACATTATCAGGGGCAACCTGCTTTACTCCAAGTCCACTGACTTAAATGTTCATTCAAAAACACCCTCACAGAACCTTTTAGAATGATGTCTGACCACATAGCTGGGCACTGTGATGTAGTCAGGGTGACACATAAAATTAGCTATTACATCTATCCTAATGACAATAGTGAACTTCGCAAGCGCTCAGCAGATGATGCTCAAAGATGTGCTTGGTTAGTGCCCTTCGCAGAGGTCCAGGATTGATGACCTCCCACCTGTCCTCCAGAGCCACGTGCCCGTTCCCCTGTCACCACTCCAGCTCAGGGCTGTGCCGTCCTTCCCTGGCCAACAGCCCATAATGCGTGCTCTATTGCCAGGCCCTCCCTCTTCCCAGCATTCTTTGCTCTGATTGTGCCCCTGCTCAGAACTTTCAATGGCTTCCATTTAAAAGCAAGTGGAGATGAGGCCTCTGACCCTGCCATTTGAGGGTCAGCATGTCCTCCTGCTTCTTTCCTTGTGGGGTCCGGTTGCCCTTCTCCCCAACACCTCCTCATTTTCCTGACAAATACTATCCTCTTTGTTCTCATTGTCTCCTCCATCTGGAGCAGTGGCTCTCAGTGCCAATTGCACATCAGAATTTGCGGGGAGTTTTAAAAAACAGAGACTTCTGGGTCCTATGTCAGGCCGATTGAAGCAGACTCTCTGGGAGTGGGGCCTGGAGTTTAAAGGCCCAACTTTAAAAGCACTTCGGGTGCTCCTGAGAATGTCTTCTTCCCTTCCTGAGGAGATGCTATCATTATTTACAGACCCCACAGAAGTGCCTTCTCCAGGCTGTCTTCCCTGTACACCCCCTCGAGCCCTTGAACTTCTCCTAGCACCCTCAGTTCACTCTACCTTGTATTGGACTCTCCTGTGTCTGTACTCCCAGGAGGGTCGGGTCCACCTCAGAGTCTCCTGTGTGACCTACCATGCACAATATTGTGTCACGCTCTGTGCCATTGTGCTCTCTGCTCCCTCTCCTTGGGGTGTTTGCTCCCCTCTTTTCCACCTGGCGAACGCCTCTTCGACCTTCAAAGCCTTGCTCAGATGTCATGTCCCTGAGAACCCCTTTCCTGACCCTGCAGGTAGAGCAAAGCCCAGCCTCCTCTGTGCTGCCCTTTACCTGCCTCCGCGTCCTCACTGGCTTCTGTGCCTGTCTTTCCCTCCCCCTGGTGAGTGCATACTTATTTCAGTCCTTACTATATACACTGTGGGGGTTCAAGGAATCCACTGACACTGGTTACATGGACTTACACTTGTGCTGAGTGCCCATCTACATCTAACAGAATACTGACACATGGCATTCAACTCAGCTTTGCTGAATTGAACTGGGATGAAAGAACATGGAAGGAAGGAAGGAAGGAAGGAAGGAAGGAAGGAAGGAAGGAAGGAAGGAAGGAAGGAAGGAAGGAAGGAAAGAAACTGAAGGGGAAGGGAAAGAAAAGGAAGAAAGGATGAAAGAAAAACAAAAATCTCTATTTAGAGAGAGGTTTTGGAGGGTTGTGGTGGGAAGAATAGCATAGAAAGAAACAGCCAATGTAGGTATGGAGGGTGCCCCTGTTTTCACTACGTACTTAACCCAAAACCCCTAAAGAAAATAAATGCTCAGAGATGAACACATCTCCTACGAAAGTTTCTTTACCCTTCCCCAGAAACATAGCTGGGAAAGTTTCTAGAAAAGGGAAAATGGGTCCCAAATGGCTGAGTCATTTGACATGCAACAAGCAGATGGTCCGAGCTCACTGGGGAGTAGCCCACATCTCCTCAGCTTATCTGCTCAGTGACAGTTGTCCCCCTGATGTCCTTTCCACTCTCCCTGCCCCAGGCCTGCCCAGTTTGCAGGGCTGCCTTGGATGCTCCAGGGAGCCCCACCCCAAAGCCACAGACCCCAGCTACAGATGAACCGGATCCTTAGCTGGGCCAGGACCGCACCCCAGACTGGGAACTGAGCTGTGTTCCAGACTCTGTCCTGCTTGGCTGACGTGATTCCGCCTTCGCTCCACGTCTGGCCAGGCCCGGTTAGAGATGGAGCTGGGAAGAGAGGTGGGGAACAGGCTACTCTGAAAGTTGGGCTTGCTATCCCCATTTTATAGATGAGGAAACCGAGGTTTATTGAGGACAAAGGATTCGCCAAAGATCACCCAGACAGGGCTCGAATAAGAGCCCCAGCCTACTGGCTTCTACAGGCTGCCTTTTCCCTCTCTGCCACTGTAATGTCTACCGTGGTGGCAATTCATACTCTTCTTTTGCTCCTGGGTGACATTGCCAAATCATTTTAAGGAAAAAAGCAATAATAATAATAATAATAAATGAATAAAAAGATGACCTCTGCTTGACTCAAACTGAGCTTAAATGAAGCAAGCAAGAGAGCAGGTTTTCCCCTTAAGGGTTGATAGGTCCTGACTGAGTCTAGAGCCTCACCAGGCTCTGTGCAGGGCACTGTGGGGGCAGGTGAGAAGCTTGCCTTCATCGAGTCTAGTCTGGCTTCAGTCTGACCCCAATCAAGCTCACCCTTGGCCCTGGTGCCGTCACTTGACCTGATGTCTCCTGGTCTCGGTCCTCGGCAGGGCTCTACTGGGAAGGGCAGGGCAGAGGAAAAGAGGAAGAACGGACAGTTAACTAGCCAGAACATGCAGGGATGTGGTGACCAGGAGCTTTCGTAAAAAAAAGGGAGCTGAAGGGAGGAGGGATGGCTATTTAGAAATAAGGAGTCTGACCAACTTAGTGGAGACAAAAGGGCAAAAAGAGTCCCCATAGTAACCTGTTTGCGGGAGCTGCCTAATATAGCAGAAAATCACACACACTCGTCCTGGCACGGGCTGGTGGAAGGTATTTCCTCCCCAGCTTGGGTCAAGTTTCATTCATAGGTACTGTCTAAAATTAGACCCTCTGCTTTCATTCTGATCCAAACTCCCTGCCTAGCGTAACATTTGGGAGAAACAGGCACTCCATTAAAAGTGTGCCTTCCTCCCAGCGGCCCCGGGCCTGGGAAGGGCTGGGCCCTGTCCTCGGCTGGCGGCTGCTGTGGCTCATAAACCCGGGTCTAAATTCAAAGCATCCGCTCTGACTGGTGACCTCTGGCTCCCAGGCAAACCCATGCCTCCTCCTCCAGCTCACACCGAAGGCCTAGCCAGGTCACCGGGTGGGACCCATTTCAGGCCTGTGACCTTCTGTCTGAGGGTGACTCCCCAGGGAGGGAAGATGGCCTGAGCAAAGGGCCATCTTGCTGGGCATGTCCTGCCATCCTCCTCTCTTCTGGACTCACGGAGCCTGCCAGCTGGGCCTTTCAATCTCCGGCAAAAACAGTTTTATTGTTATTATTGTTCTCCAAATTAATATACCATCTAGGGAAGACTTGGTGAGACCAGGAAATCAGCACCTGTGTGGACCAATTTGTTCATTTAATAAATGTTTGCTGAGCGCCTTGGGTTTGGAGTCTTTTGGTCATAACGGAAATGAGGAGGACACTGTGGACACTGCTGGCCTCCCAGAGAGGGACACATGCCAGGCATTGGCTGGAGTCACAGCCTGAGCACGATGACGGGAAACTCAGGATGTGCTTCCTCTTTATCTCTCGCTCTACTTCTCTCCCAGCAGCAGCATCAATTCTTCTCTCACTGCCTGCTGGCCTTTCTGCCCCTTGGGTCACATGGCAGAACGTGGCTCCCGTTGCCTATGGTGTCAGTTCCAGCCACCTGCACAGAGATGACTCCTTTCTCTGGATTCCAGTTCCAAAGTCCCAGGGAAGGTTTCTAATTGGCTTAGCTTGTATCAGGTGCCTTCCCCTTGACCAATCAACAGCAGCCAGAGAGGGGCTATTTGCTAGAATGGTGGATTCTGTTGTAACCATGTGAATGGCATGAGAAAGACACGTTCCCAGAAGTAAAGAGAGTTTTAATTAACATTATACAATGGCTGCTTTGCCAGCAGCCTCTGGAAACACAAAAAAAGGACTTGAACTCAGGCGTGGTAGGCTAGGTAGGGATGGCTTCCTGGAAGAGGTGACCTCTAAACTGGGTGAGTGGGATTTCGCCAGAATGTGAGAAGGAAGAATGGTGAAGGTTGTTCAGAATGGTATAGGCAACGATCTCAAGGTAAGACCCAGGTCTGCCGGGGCAGGAACCCTGGCAGTGCCACTCATCAGCTGTGATGGCCCTGGGCAAACAAAAATGTCACCCTCTGAACCTCTGTTTTCTCATTGTAAAAGGGAACTCGAGCACCTTCCTCCCAGAGTTACGAGGATTAAATGAGATTATGTGTACAGTAGTGCGTGGCACGCGGGTAGCCCAGTGTGTCAGTTGAATCTGTTAAGCCGACGTGCAGGGGCCCTTTCTGGGCAGGTGGTCTCCCTGAAGCCGGTTCCTCTCCACTCAAACATCACAGCTACATCACCGAAAAGCCCTCACTGAGCAGCCTTCCACATACTTGCCTTTTACCTCCTAATATATCATCTTGTTTCCTGCTCCGTACTTTTCTCAATTTGCAGTTATTTGGGTTGTCTTCTATTTTTCAATTGAAATATAGTTGACCTATAACATTGTGTAAATTAAAGGTATATAACATGTTGATTTGATACATTGCTGTGTTGTAACATGATTGCCACTGGAGTGACAATTAGCACCTCGATCAATCACATCGTTTCTATTTAGTGGCTGGAATCATTAAGATCCAGCCTCTTAGCAGGGTTGATGGTTATAATACAATAGTATGGTTGTCTATGTTCACCAGCTCTCGAGGACTTATTTACTCCTCGTTGCAAGTCTGTACCCTTAAACGACATCTCTCCTATCGGCTTCTTGTTTGTAGTGTGCTTTGCCCGAGACTGAAAGGTCCGTGAAGGCAAGTCTGTTTCCTCTGCTGCACCATCAGTGACATTCAGGCTGCCTGAGATCAGTAGGTGCGCAGTTAGTATCTGCTGAATCAGCAAATGCGAGAATGAAGACATGCAGAAAGGACATCATGGTGGTCTCGTGTGGCAGGGTGGAATTCCTTGGACAGTTTCTGGCGGAAGGCAGTGTCCAGGCTCTCTCAGCAAAGTCACGGCTCCCTTGGCAGCTAGTAGAGTCTTGGACCCCCTGACGAGAACCCCTCCCCAACCCAGGTCAAAGGCTTTGGTGCTTGGGGCCTTTGCCCAGACCTAAGGGATCTGGAAAATTGGTGTAGAATCCCAATCATCCTATTCTCCAAGACTCCTCCAACCAGGCTTTTTAAGTTGGGAAGGGGAAGGGCCTTGGGCCTGGAGCCACAGCTCTGTCCTCGGCCTCCCTGGGGCTCTGGTCCTGGGAGAGATTTCTCTGCAGGGCCCCAGCGGAGGCTCCTCCCCTTCCCTATGTCATTCATGCTCAGGGCAATGAGCTCCACCCTACAAAGATGCTAAGGAAAGGACAAGAGCAGGGCCTGGCCGAGGCGGCCCCATAGCAGCAATGCCGTCAAGTCTTGGGACCAGCCCCAGCACAAAGGCTGACCGCCTCCCCGCATTGCCCACCATCTACTCCTACCCTCACTGGCCTCCTGCAACTTCCTGGAGACCCCCCTCTGTCTCCCCTCTTGTCTTAGTTTGGCTTCCCCATGACAGACTTTGAAATGAGGATGGAAGTACAAGTAGTGTATTTGGAAGGTAATTCCAGAAAGAGTTGGCAAGGGGAACGGGTCCATGAGACAGGTGAAGGCAGGAGGGCCATATTGGGTACAGTTACTGGTGGAGGCAACTGAGGGTCAGTCCTGCTCCAACTCAGAGGCTGTAGAGCACTTGCCCCCTCCCACCAGAGGGGCAGGAGCCTGTGGTTGAGGGGTCCTGCAGTGGGTGGTAACTTTCTAGCACTCTGGCCTGTCCTGTTGGTAAGGAGCCCTCAGATTAACTTGTAGAAGCTTCTGGTAGGTCTCCTTTGGGTCAATGTGCAGGGGAAGGATGAGAGCTGGAGGCAGGGGGCAAGGACCTCTGCTACTCTGCCCTCAGCCTGGCCCACTGAGGGGCCTCTCCAGCCCCCAGGGCTCCCAGCCATTTTTCACTCTCCACTCACCCCTAGGACCACTCACTGATCATCTCGGATAACTGATTCCTCACCGGTCCATCAACCCCTGATGAATTGCCCACCCTAACCCCCCCAGGACCCTTCAGTCCCCAATTTAACCTTCCAATGACCCCTGTTCCTTTGTTCAACTCCTCCCTTCACCCCTGTGTGGCAGTTTGTGGATGTCAGTGGGACTGGGCTGGATGTCCTCACCAAAGCAGCAGGAGGGTGGGTCTGCTTCCTGAGCATCTCCTGGGATCTTCTGTGGCCGACCGATGAGTCAGGTCCTCCGCCCCCCACTCAGCCCCCTCAGAGAGGGCCTGGCTCCCGCCCTGGCCCTGCCTGCTGCCTCCTGTTTCCCAGTGAAAGAAAGTGATCTGGGGAGACCCGGGTGGCCCAGTGGACAATGGGGTTGAGCCTGTATTATCCAATGGGCCCTCTAGCTGGGGGGTGATGAGCTCTTTTCTTCTAAGCATGTTTATTACCGACTGTAACACTGTGATCAACTTTCTCAAAGTGGGTTCTTTACATACACCCATCCTTGTACCTACATCTGTCACAGACCTGGACCAAAAAGCTCTGTTCCTAAGATCGTCTAATTTAAGACCTTCTTTAAGATCTTCTAAGACTGACCTCTTAGAGAACAAAGAACATTTTATTTTTCTCATGGTGCCCATGGCCTGGTACTCTGTCTGGCGTGTAGAAGTCATTTTGTAAGAGTTTGTTGCATGAAGAAATGGGGTCAGAAGAGAAAGAAAAAGTAGCCTTTTAATGCCACCAGAAGAAAATGTCATATGAATTTGTAAAGTTGAGTCACGGTAATGAAAGCATATTTTATCAGGAAGAGGTAGCCCCATTTTCCTGCTGATATCATGCTGTGTCATTAAATCACTTCCCTTTCTCCTGGGTTCTGCCCAACTCCATCAATACATCTAGAGCTTATATCATGTGACACAGAAGACAATTCACATTTCCCTGGAGTAATCATTATGACTGAGTTCACAAACTTGATGTTTCTCCTTTATTTTTCACCTTGAATTAAAATCGATTTGAGTCCTCAAGAGACAGATGTCAGGAAGCCCAGGACCTGCCTTTTGGGTACCTTCTCCCTGCACCCCCAATTGCCCAAGATCTCCTGGGGTTTATACAATTGGAAGTAAAATTCAGCCAACTTGTCATGGACCCTGCCCTCGCATGACAGAATGAGGACCTCCTTCAAATGTCTCCCTAGGCACCTTGCTTGCCTCACGTTTGTCCCAACACTCCCAGGTACAGTCCGTGCTTATCTAAAGAGGTAATTTCGCTCCCTGTGGCTACAATCGGTCATAGATGTGCAGTGTCCTTGGTCCCTAGAAAGCCTCTTCTTTGTGGGCTCTTGTTCTTGTGTTTGATTGTCAAGGCTCCAGGAAAAGGGAATAATTCACAGAAGGTCTCTGTGTCTTCTCCATCTAATCCTCTCCAGCATGAATAAGAGAAGGCCATTTCCTTCCTGTTTAGGGGTCCGGGAAAATCCCAACATTAGGAATGTGGGAGTGGCATTTTCTCCTTTAGGACTGATTAGCTAATGGAAAATTAGCAATGAGGTTTCTTTCTGGGGTGGAAGAAAATGTTCTGGAATTAGATAGTGATGATGGCTGCTCAACCATGTGAATATACGCAAAACCACTGAACTGTAGAGTTTAAAAGGGTGAATTTTATGGTATGTGAATTATATTTCAATTAAGAAAAGTTTTTTAAAAACCTCAGTTAAGTTATTTGCCCCTGCCGCCTGCCAGCTGTGCTAAGCCAGCCCTGAGACTTGGATCCTCGGGTTGCTGAGCTGTCCCTCCCCAAATCTGAACCCTGGGCCGGAGGCTCACTGTGCAGAAGAGCCAGCCAGGCCTGGCTCCGGGAGCCCAGGGAGCCGCTGTGGGCCACAGGCCACTCGTGTGGAAGGGTAGATTTATGGCCTGGATGCTCCCAGGGTAAAATGAGTGTGGATGGGGCCAGTAGGCAAAGGCTGCTACATGGGTAGCCAGGAACTAGAAGTGAGAATGTTTTCTAAGTGCAGGAGAGAAAAGCGTGGTGTAGTCTCAAACGAACAAGGAAATGGTACCTGTGTTCGGAATTAGTGGCTGAAAAAGATCATTGAAATGATTTTCAGCGACAGAAGAATGGAAGTTATTCTCTTTATAATTTGGGTCCTTCTAGATCTACACGTGATTTAAAAAAAAAAAATCTTAGTTCAGAATAATTTTGGCTTTGTTATCACTTTAAAAACTGAAACCCTCAAATCTCCCAGATTAGACATCCCCCAGGCCCACACTCACAGAGGGAAGCTCTTCTCCCTGTCCCCTTCTGCAGGGGGCGGGAGTACGGTGAGAGGTCTCATCCTACAGCTGGGCAGGATTCTTTTTTGTGTTCTCTAGTTAGGAGAGGAGAGGACAGGACACATCTGTAGTGGAGGAATTATCTAAGTGTTCCGATTATAAATACTTTTAACTGTTAAGGCATTTTGAAAATACTTTATCCTCTACGTAGTGCATTTCCTCAAACATTTGTGAACAGCATTTAATCCCTGTAAAAGCTTGGAATATTTCCCTTTAACTGTCAGAAACCCAACTTAAGTTGGCTCAGCTAAAAAGGAGTTTATTAATTCATGTATACAAAAGCGGTGAGGACTTCAGGCACGACTTGATCCAGGCATCAGGAAAGATCATCAGGCCCCAGTTTCTTTTCCTCCATTTCTTGGCTCTGCCAAAGAATTGTCTAGTTGCAAAGGCCTAGTTGCAACTCACTGGTTCTGGCTGGGTCAAATACTCATCCCTGAACCAATTACCGTGGCCAGGGGAATATGATGCTAGGATTGGCTAGGCCTGCAGCGTATGTCCGTTTCTGGAGTAAAGATGGAACCCCACATGAACCATGTGGACCGAGCACGGACAATGGGGTCGTTCTTTAGAGATAAATTTTTGCATGCTTGCTGGGAGAAGGGAGAGTGCATGTTAGATGGTAAGAGCAAGAAGATGCCCACAACACCCAGGGCAGTATGTTATGCAGATTAAAAGCTTGGGCTGCTGTCTGGGATCAAAGCCCAGCCCTGCTGTTATTCGCCACGTGACCTTCCCATGCCCAGGTGTTTCATTTGGAAACCAGGGGTAATACTAGGGTCTCCCTCCTGGGATGGTGAGGATTAAATGAGATGGTCCATGCTGACATTTAGCACAGGCTTGAACTGTCAGTGCTCGGTAAATGATAACAACTACTACTGTTATGCATTCGTTTGCATCTGGATAGAAAGACCCTGATGTCACCATGGGAAGTTTTGTGTGTTTTTTTTTAAAGATAAACCTCAAAAAACCAAAGTAGTTAAATTTCCTTTTTTTAATGAAAGACCCAAGAATGAGGAAAATAGTGAGAAAAACAGAGAAGGGATTATCAGGAGGGTCAGAGGAGTGGTTACTTTTGAGGGAGGGAAGGCATGCAATACAGAAGGGACACTAAGTTTTCTTTTATATTTTTTTAATTAAAAAAAAATAAGGAATGTTTTTAATTCATTAATGTTTCCTCAATTTATGAAGGGACACTGAGGTGTCCTGATGTTTGAACTGCCAGGTGACTTCATGGATGTGTGCTGACGCGGGCTAGCAGTTTCCTCTTCCTCCTGGAAACACGCACAAACCACATTTCCCAGCCTCCTTTGCAGTGAACATGGCCATGAAACTGAGTTCTGGCTAATGGAACATGGGCATGAGTGCTGTGTACCACTTCCAGCTCTCGCCCCCCACACCACTCTCTCTTCTTTTATCTGCTGCCTGGACGTTGATCTCCAAGGTAATCTTGGAAGCCTGGTGATGTAGATGGAAGATGTCATTACTCTGGATCCCTGAGTCACCCCCTGGAGCACAGGCCTCTCAATCCGGCTCCCCATCTCTGTTCAGGAACACCAGTTCTGACTTCACAAAGAAATTTTCTTTTGAGTGAAGCCATACAGCGTTGGAGTTTGCCTACCTTGATTAATAAAGTAATAATCTTTTACATACTTTTCCATATGTGTGATAGAGCTTACAATTTAAAAAAAGTAAAGAACAAAGGAAAAAGAATATAAGGCCTGATGGAGATTATGAGAAAAACAGGAAAAAAGAGGACCTCCCTGCCAGGTTTGAAGCATTTCCAATTCTTGCTTTTGGACTGGGTTACAGCTTCAGGGATGGAAGCTAGGGCACTTTCTGGTATCTACATTTCCCTCATCTTTTTGAACACTCTGTCACATGGGTAGAAACTCTGCAATTTTCTTTCTGAACTGCTTCCCCAGGGTAGTGTGGAGTTGAAAGGGGAGGGCAAAGAATAGTAATGATAATAGCAAGAGCTGCTGCTTCTGGAGCGGTTATTGCAGCTGGCGCCCTGCTCAGCCCAAACCTCCCGTCTCAGGGATGTATCTTCTGTTTGAGAGATGAAGTAACCCAGGAGCTAAATCTCACAACTAAGGATTCCCGTTCTGTGCTCCTTCCCTGTCTGCCAGGATGACGGGAGGAGGGGTGTGTGTGTGAATGCAGAGCAGGAGTCTGATGACCTGTGACCAGAGTAGATGTGGCAGTGGGGAGTGGTGGGCTGAGGCCATGACTCAGCCCTGAGGTCACCCCTCGGGCTTTCTCTCCCACCCACTCTGACAGTGGAAGGGGTCCAAGCTGGAAGGCTGCTTCTGAGGGGGCTGAACTGAACTCCCTCCTCCCAGTCTTTTCACTTCTCATTCTTTTAGCTCTGTCTCTGGCCAAATCCTATATTTCTCTCTCCCTGTCACCTTCACCCAGACAGTTCCCATTTACTTCAGCTCTCGGGAGAGTCATTTTACTACCTTCTTGATCATTTTTGCTTAAAAAATTAAGATTTGAGGTCTACCACCTCCCCCAGCTGCTAATCCCTCTCCTGCTGCAGAAAAAAGGGTCCTAGAGCTGTCTAAGGTGCCACCCAAGGTCACCCCCAAGGGAGCTTTCCACACTCTAGGGCCCAGGAGAAGGGGACGTGGTCAACGGAGGAGGCATTCAAAGCCATCCGTACATACAGGGACACGCCTGGCTTTGTCCCCAGCCTTTTCTTGATTCCTTTTTCTGTCACTCCATTAAGGAATTGGGTGCCTTTCTCTGACTGGGCAGATAAGCGTGAGCCTGCGCCCAGATATTAAAGGCTGTTTTATTCATTTGAAAGTTGGTTGTAGGGAGGAGGTAGGCAAATGATGTACTGAGGAAAATATATCATTTTCCTGTGGCCCAGTCCCCTTCATACTGCAACCAGGAGAAATTGCTTATTTGCTTCTATCTGTTCTTTGACGAAGTGCCCAAATCTTTTGCCCATTTTAAAATTAGGTTGTTGGGTTGATATTTTCTTATTATTGAATTTTGAGAATTTTTTTTATATTCTGGATATGATTTCTTTATCATAATTTTCAAATATTTTCTCTTGTATGGCTTGTCTTCATTTTCTTATCAGTGTCATTCGAAGAATAAAAGTTTTTAATTTTGATTATGTCCAATTTATACATTTGCTCTCATATGGTTTGTTTTTGATATGTCAGTCATGTGTAAAAAGCACAGAGCTCTTTCTCCTATGTTTTCTCCCTAGAATTCCTATAGTTTTAGGTTTACATTTAGGTCTGTGATCCATTTTGAGTTAATTTTTATATGATGTGAATTATGTATCGAAGTTTTTGTTTTCTTTTTGTATATGGATGCCCAATTTCTCCAGCACCACTGTTAAAAAAGTTTATCCTTTCTCCACTGAATTACTTTGTATCTTAATAAAAAAAAATCAAATATATATATATGGGTTTAGTTCTAAACTCCCTACTATGTTCCATTGATCTTTGAAGCAATACCACAGTTGCTGAAGATTGAAGTTCTTTAAAGTCTTGAAGTCAGGTTAATATTCATCCCTAACTTTATTCTACTTTCTCAAAGTTGTTTGGCTGTTCTAGGTCATTTCAATTTCCATATAAGTTTAAGAATCAGCTTGTTAACATCTACAAAGAAGGCCTGCTGGGGTTTTGATTGAGATTGTGTTGATTGATTTTGATTGATTGTAGATTGATTTTGGGAGAATTGACAACTTAATAATATTAAGTCCTCCAATTCATGAACACGTTTGTAACTTTCCATTTATTTAGGCCTTCTTAAATTTCTCTCAGCAATGTTTTGTAGTTTCTAGGGTATAGGTCATGCATATCTTCTTTTCAGATTTATCCCTAAATATTTAATATTTTTGATCTGATTGTAACTGGTATTGGTTTTTTTTGTTTGTATTGATTTTAAATTGTAATTTCAAATTGTTCTTTACTAGCCTATAGAAACACAATACATTTTTGTACTTTGATCTTGTATCCTGCAGCCTTGTGAAATTTCCTTATTAGTTCTAATAATTTCCGTTGGGTTTTCTACACAAAATAGCATATTCTTGTGAAAAAAGGCAGTCTTACCTCTTCCTTTCCAATTTGGATGTCTTTTATTTCTTCTTCTTGCTTTCTTGCACTGGCTAGAGCCTCAACTACAATGCTAAGTAGACGTGCTGAAAAACCAGCATCCTTGTGTTTTCCTGATTTAGGAGAAAACATTCAGTTTTTCTCGATTAAGCATGATGCTAGCTGTAGGTTTTTTGTAGACATTCTTTAGAGATTGAGGAATTCCCTTCTATTCCTTGTTTGCTGAAAGACTTTTTGTTTTTTGTTTTTAAATCAAGAGTAAATGTTGGATTATTTTGTCAAACACTTTTTCTGCATCTATTGAAACAATCATATGGTTTTTCTCTTTAGCTTTTACTATGGTGAATGACATAGATAGATTTTTAAAAAATATGAAACCAACCTGTATTCCCAGGATTAAACCTCATTTGTCATGATGCGTTATCCTTTCTATATACTGTTGGATTTGCTATGTTAAAAATCTTGTTTAGAACTTTTGCATCTATGTTCATGACAGATATTAGTCTATAGTTTTCTTATCTTGTAATTTCTTTGTCTGATTTTGATATTAGGATAATGCTGGCCTCGTAGAATAAATTGAAAAGTATTTCCATCTCTTCAATTTTCTGGAAGTGTTTGGGGAGAACAGATATTATTGCTTCCTAAAATGTTTGGTAATATTCACCAATGAGGCTATCAGGAGCCTGAGGTTTTATTTTGGGGGTGATTTTTAACTGAAAATTCATTTTCTTTAATAGTTTTAGTGATACTGTCTGCAGTGATGTCCCTTTCTTGTTTCTTACATTGGTCATTTATAGAATCTCTTCCTTTTTCCTGATCAGTTCAGCTAGATGTTTTTAAATTTTATGGATGATTTTCAAGGAACCAGCTTTTGGTTTCATTGATTTTTCTATTGTTTTTGTGTTTATGTATCATTGATTTCTGTAGTAATTTTTATTATTTCTTTTCCTCTGCTTTCTTCGGGGTTAATTTGCTCTTTTATTTTCTAGTTTCCGAGATCGTTAATGTGAGAACTTTCTTTTCTAATATAAGCATTTTATGGTATAAATTTCCTTATAAGTACTGAAGTAGTGGCAGCTCACAAATTTTGATATGTTGTCTTTTCACTTTCACTCAGTTTGAAATACTTTCTAATTTCTCTTTTGATTTTTTTCTTTGACCCCCTCAATTATTTAGAAACATGTTCTTTAGTTTCAAATGTTTGTGGATTTTCCAGTGATCTTTCTGTTATTAATTTATAATTTGATTTCACTGTGGTCAGAGAACATACTTTATGTAACTGGAATCCTTTTAAGTTTATTTAGAGTTGTTTTATGGTCCAAAATATGGTCTTTCTTGGTAAATGTTCCTTGTGCACTTGAAAAGAATGTGTATTCTGCTGTTGTTGGGTGGAGTGCTGTATCAATGCCAGTTAGGCCAAGCTGGTTAACAATGCTGTTCAAGTCTTCTATATCCTTACTGATTTTCTATCTACTTATTCTATCAATTCTTGAGAGAGCGGTATTGAAAGCATTTATTATAATGATAAATTTGTTTCTCCTTCTAGTTCATTTCTATTAGTTTTGCTTCGTGTGTTTTGAAACTCTGTTAGGTACATAAACATTTAGAGTTGTTATGTCTATCATGGTACAATGAGCTTCTTTATCGCTAGTAATAGTCTCTGCTCTGAAATCTACAATGTCTGGTATTCATAAAGCCACTCCAGCTTTCTTTTGATTAGAGATAACTCTTTTTTCATGCTGTCTCTTTTTTCATCCATCGACTTTAATTTATTTTTGTCTTTATATATAAAATGCATTTCCAGTAGGCAGGATATAGTTGAGTTTTTTTCTTTTTCTTTTTTAATCCAATATGAAAATCTCTGTCCTTTAATTGATGGTGTTTAGAACATTTACATTTAATGTGATTACTGTGTTTCCCCGAAACTAAGACCTAGCTGGACAATCAGCTCTAATGTGTCTTTTGAAGCAAAACTTAGTATAAGACCTGGTATTTTATATTATATTATATTATATTATATTATATTATATTATATTATATTATATTATATTATATTATATTATATTATATAAGACCCAGTCCTTTTTTACTATAAGACCCAGTCTGGGTCTTATATTAATTTTTGCTCCAAAAGACACATTAGAGCAGATTGTCTGGCTAGGTCTTATTTCCAGAGAAACACAGTATGTGATTAGATTTAAGTCTATCATCTTGATATTTGTTTTCTATTTTTCCTATCTTTTCTTTGTCCCCCCACCCCTTTTTCTGCTTTCTTTTGGATTGAGTATTTTTAATGATTTTATTTCATTTTCTTTGTTGGATTATTAACCATAGCTATTTTGTGATTTTAATGGTTGTTTTAGTATACATCTTTAACTTATCACAATCTACCTTTAAATCATATTGTGCCACTTTACACAGAGTATAAGAACCTTACAATACTATGCTTCCATTTCTTCCCTCACAGTCTTTATGCTATTGTTGTTACACATTTTACTTATACATGAGTTACAGACCACATTCTACATTGTTTGTTTAAAGACTAAATTATCACTTAAAGAAATCTTTTCTATTAACCCCTTTAGTTACCTTCTTCGTGCTCTTTATTCCTTTGTGTAGATCTAGACCCCTGACTCCCATCATTTTCATTCTATCTGAAGGAGGTCTTCCTTAAATATTTCTTGGCCTCCATTTCTTTACTGGTGATGACTTCTTTCAGCTTTGCATGTCTGAAAAAGTATTTTGCCTTTATTTTTGAAAGATACATGCTGGGTATACAATTTTAGGTTAATAGGTTGTTTCCTTTGAGTACTTTAAGATGTTGGTCCATTGCCTTTTTCTGTATATTGTTTTTGCATTGTTTTAAAAAACAACTCTGATGCCATTTTTATCTTTGAATCTCTGCATGTAACATGTCTTTTTTTCCTCTACTGCTTTTAATGTTCTCCTTACCACTGGTTTTGAGCAATTTGATTATGATATGCTTTGGTATAGTTTTATTTAGGGTTATTGAGTTTCATGGATCTTTGGATTTATAGTTTTCATTAAATTTGAAAAGTTTGTGGACATTATGTCTTTAAATATTTTTTCTGTCTCCATCGCTCCTTTAGGGACTTCCATTACACATATATTATGCCACTTGAAATTGTCCCACAGCTAACTGATGCACTTTTCACTTTCTAAGTTATTTTTTTCTCTCCATGTCTCATTTTGGGTAATTTCTATTGCTATCTTCAAATACACTAATGTTTCCTTGTGCAGGATCTAATACGCCTTCAATCTCATCCAGTATACTTTTCGTCTCAGACATTATAGCTTTCATCTCTATAAGTTTGAGTTATGCCTTTTTATATCTTTATGCCTTTAATTTAAAAGAATTATATTTTTACTGCTTTACTTAATTTTTTGAACATCTGAAATGCAATTGTAATAACTACTTTAATGTCCTTGTCTGCTGATTCTGACATTTGGGTCAGTTCGATTCTGACATTTGGGTCAGTTTTGATTGTGTTTTCTTTTCATTATGTATTATGTACTGTATTTTCTCTCCTCTGAATGCCTGGTAATTTTTTATTGGATACCAGATACTATGAATTTTACATTGGGGTTGTTGTACATTTTTATATTCCTATAAATATTCTTGAGATTTTTTTTCCTGGAATACAGTTTAGTTAGAAATAGCTTGACCATTATTCCTTTGAATATCCTCTTTTAGCTGTTTAACTCTCTTTTCACTTATATTTTTTTGTTTGCTCTAGAGATTGAAACATGCATCTGTAATTTATCACAATATATCTTCAATTAGTGGTATAAAATTCCATGTATAAAATAAAAACCTTACAAAAGTCTCTTCAATTAACTCTCTCCTGTCCTCTAAACTATTATTTTAATATATTTTACTTCTATTATGTATTATAAATGCCATCACACATTATTTTACTAACAGTGTCAGTTGTCTTCAAAAAATTAAGCAAAAAGAAACAAATAGACTTTTATATTTACCTACATATTTATTTTTTATGGAAATTTCTATTAATTTTTATAGACTTTTCATCTAGTATCATTTCTCTTCAGCTCAGAATACTTCCTTTAGCAATTTATTATTTTTTTATGTGCATCTGTGAGCTATACATTCTCTCACTTTTTATTTATCTTAACATGTCAGTATTTTGCCTTCTGTTTTGAAGGATATTTTTTCTGGATGTAGAATTCTAGGTTGATAGTCTTTTCACCCTAGTACTTTGAAGATATTGTTCAATTTTCTTATTACTTGCATTATTTATGGTGACAAACCAAGTATCATTCTTATTCTTATTATCTTCAATATAATAAGTTTATTTTCCTCTAGCTCTTTTGAAGATTTTATCTTTGTTCTTCAGTAGTTTTTCTCTGACACACCTACTTTTTTTTTTCTCTTGTTTGAGACTTGTCAGCTTTTGGATTTGTGGACTGATGTTTTTAATCAAATTTGGGAAAGTTTGGGCCATAAATTCTTCGAGTGTTTCTTAAGCCCCATTTTATCTCTCCTTTCCTTCTGGGACTTGTATTATGCAAATGTTAGACTGCTTTATATTATTTCACATTATTAAACATCTTTATTACTGGTGTTTTGTTTATTTTTATTCAATCTTTTTTCTCTCTGTACCTCAGTTTCGATAACTTTAATTTACCTGTGTTCAAGTTCACTGATCTTTTGTTATGCATTGACCAATCTATTCGGTTCATCTAATTAAATTTTGATTTCACATATTTTAGTCCCAGAATTTATACTTTTTAGAGTTTGTAGTTCTCTGCAGAAATACATAATCTCTTCATCTTCTTTATCTCTAAAATTTTAAACATATTTATTATAATTTTGAAGTTCTTATCTGCCAATTCCAATAACTGTATCCTTTGTGGGTCTGTTTCTATTGATTGTGTTTTCTCTTGGTTATAATAAATGTTCCCCCCTGCTTCTTCAGATGTTTTGTAATTTTTTAATTGTATTCCAGATGTTACGTATAAAGAGCAGTGAAGACTGAAGAGTATAAACACTACTCTTTGTTTATATCTCAGAGTGAAATCCCTTTCTTATAATTGGCAATTAAAATGAATGTCTAATCACCGGTCAATTATCTGTGGAATATGTGGAGTTCATATTATCTGTAGAACTTTGAGGCTTTGGTTTAAAAGTTTATTCCTTCAAGGAATCTTCTATTAGCAAACTGGAGTACCAGTGTGAGACCACTATAAACTTAATTTTTGTTTTGGGATCTTCAGATTATGTACATCATGTGAATTAGTCCTCAAGGCAACTTGAGGGCAGGCATATGGTTAAAATTTCCTTTTTGCTAATATATTGAAAGCAAAAGATGACACAGACAAAGATACCCACTCTTTCTTTGTGGTGTCTTCTTTCAGAGCTCTCAGGTTTATGCAGAGGGCCTTTCATCTGATTTCCCACTGAGAAGGTGTGTAGCCAGTTAAAATCCAAGCTCTAGATAATTAGCGATCCACAGATAGCCATAGGGATAATGTTGGCTTCGGTGTTTATCTTTCTGGAGTCAAGTTTTCTTATGGTTTCTATCCTCTGAGGTGTACTTATGTGTCCCCCACCAGCTTGTCCATGCATCTAAAAAGAGTTTTTAATATTTTATCTCGCATTTTTAGGTGTTTGTACTGAGATAGCTTCTCTGTATGGTTAATCCGCCATATTGCCTGGAATGGGAGTCCATTATTTCTTTAGTTAGGTCTGTCAATATGTTTCCATACCTGGGAACCATCTAGTTGTATCTAGATGACTTTGAAACTCTGATCTGATTCAGTATATATTGATCTTAAAATTCAACGTCAGAGGGTAGTATTATTGCTTCATTTTTTAAAGTTCTCGCGGATGCCACAGTAAAACCACAAATACTGCCTGTACTTCTCCTCCCATCTCAATATCCCTCACGCACAAATGGGCTGTACCTCAGGGAGCCTGGGACCTGTGGACAGGAAAGAGCCATGCTTGTTTAAATGATGTTGAGACCCCTAAACATAGAAATAGACTCTAGCATTTCCCTTCTGCCACATCCTTTCCAGCCTCCATAGCAAAAATGAGGACCTGCCACTGCCCTCTCCACCCACCGACAGCCTTTATGCTGACTTTTCCTGTGTGGTTTATTTTATTTTATTCTTTCAGCCAGAAGCTGGAAGTGCTTGAAAGGTGAGGCAGTAAAGAAACTTGGTTGGAATGGATGGTATAGAATTCAATTTTGTGTCCTCAGCTGCAAGTGTCCGTTAGGTATGTCCAGCAACCACTAACAGTCCCGAAGGAAGCAATTTCTCACTCTCATATTGCACTTTATGCTTAACAAGGTATGTCCATGTCCAAGGCTTTGATTCTCACAACAATTCCATTTTAGCAAGAAGAAGGTCCAGTGGGTCAGTTGTGTAGTGGCCTTGAATGTTATCCTAAAGACTGAACTTCATTCCATATTATGCCATCTTCCATCACCTGAATCTTTGCAATGGCTTCATTGCATGTCTCCCTGCCTCTAGGTCTGATGCCGCCAGTCTATCCACCACACTGAGTAGGCAATCTAAAAGGCAAGTCTCCCTTTGCCACTCTCCTGCTTTATGTTCTTCAATGGCTCCCCAGTGCCTTTAGGACAAATCTACACAACTCTAGAGGTCTGGCCTCTTTCCATTCCTTCAGCCTCGTTTATCTCGTCGTCCTCCTCTTCACTCCAGCCACACTAAACAGTCTTCAGTTCCTTCAGTGGGTCTTGCTCTCTCAGGCATAAGTGCATGACAAGGCTTTTGTCTGGGACACTTTCACCCATCACTATAAGGGATGAATTGACCTCTTGATCATAGCCTAGCTCTGGGCGTGGCCCTGAGGGACCGGTTGAGGGGGATGCTAATACAGAATACCAATCATGCTAACATTTATTGGGTGTTTTATGTGCACTATTCTATGTAATCCTCACAACGAACCTCTTCAGTTTGGTACTTTATTATCATCACCCCCACTTTGCAGATGAGAAAATTGAGGCATAGAGAAGTGAAACAATTTGTCCAAGGTCACAGAGTTCCAAAGCAGTGGCTCTAGAGTTCAATCCAGGTGTGTGATGCCAGAGACTTGCTCCTCTAATGACTACATCACAGAAACACTGATCTCCTGAAGCTTCCAGGCTGGTTCTTGAGAAAGATGGAGGTACTGACACAAGATCCGTAATGTCAGAGAAGGGAAGAGGCAGGTGTGAGCCACCGCAGTCTCAGAAACCCTGGGAAGATGACTAGTTCTGGGAGGGCAATGCAGGGGCTCTTAGGGGACCCTGATGACCCCAGATTCCCCAAAGAAGGCTGGGAGCCCCTTCTTCCAATTTCCCTGGGACCTCAGGGCAGGAGACAAAGCTGAAGCCAGGCTAGAACTCAGGGCCAGAGAATGCTGGGAGCCGGGGTGGAAAAGAACGCGGCTAAATGTCAGGGTTTAGGGCCCCAGCCAGGCCTGGCATTCTGTGCTCGCATCCTGCCCTGGGAGGAAGAGTAAGGAGAGAATCTGCAGGAACCCTCAGAAGCGCTTCCGCAAAGGGCCCCCAAGCCAGCGAACAGGGAAAGCAGCGTTGTGGCAGCCAGGTTGGGGTGGGGCAGCTGGGCCACCCGGACACCTCTGACAGGCAATTTCCAATTTCCTATGGAATTAAACTGTAAAAGCAGAGTCCGTCACTGTCTGCTGCCTCCCTGGGAGAGGAGAAAGTTACTGTGGCAGGCTCGAAAAGGCTCAAATGTCCTCTCCCAAACAAAACAGCAACCAAGGAAGGTGGTGTGTGAAGGATGGTTTCGGAGCCCGGGGCTGCGAGTCTGGACACCTGCGTCTTGTATTTCTACCTGCTGAGGTGACCTTGGGCAAGTCCCTTCCTCTTTCTGGGCCTCAGTTTCTTCATCTAGGAAGGGAGGTGTTGGACACGGTGATGCTGGAGGCCCTTTCCAGCTCTGAGATGCTAGCATTCTGTAATAAGGTTGGGTGTGGGAAAATATGAGGTCTAGGGGGACGGGGGGAAGGGGCTGGAACCATCCTGGGTTGGAACCGTTAAAGGAGGCTCTGTTCAGCCACAGCCCCAAGGCTCACAACTCCAGCAGCAGAACTGGGACCCACCCAACCAAAATCAGAGAGGGGAAGCCAAAAGCATGAGTAAGGAGAGGTTGGGCCATAAACATGTCATCTGCACAAACATCCAGCCCCCTCTGGGGTCCCATTGGCCCTGCCGGGGGAGGAGATTGCTGCTGGGGCCCCCTCAGCCACAACCCCAAGCTTACTCGCTTGGCCCAGGGCTTCAGGGTGGAGGCCTGACTGCTTAGAAGGGAAAGCTGGCTGTGGACGTGCCCCGAGGAGCTGTCAGGAAGGGCTGGGTGAGGCGAGGGCCCCACCAAAGCCAGGCAGCTGAAGGGAGGCCCACCATCCCGATGTCACGCAGAGTTTTCTGGGATGGTCTCCATTTCAGATCTGTCGAGGATCCCTCTTCTCCAGCCCTGACCACTCCTCTAAGTTCAAGGAAGGCGGCCACCTTTGGGAAGGACCTTGCTTCCTGGATCTTCACAGGCATTCCAACTCAACAACCCCCAAACACCACTCTAGGTTCTCTCCAAACTGTCTTCTTCTGTAGGGTTTCCTAGCTCAGAGGTGGCACCACCACCCAGACACCCAGGCTCGTGTTCTGGTCCTTTTCCTCCCTCTTCACCCACATCCAAGAGATACCCATGTCTTGGCACTCTGAGCCTTGGTGAGGCCTGCCCTGGTCCATCCTTCTCTCTCAATCTCTCTTTCCCTCTTTCTGGACCCCAAGTACAAACAATCTGATTAACCATAATCTAGTTTTCATATGGCCCACTTTTAAAAAGATAATGAAAATAGAGGCTAAGACTTTGACAATAACCTACGTTCCAAATGCATCGTTGCCCATTTGTCTCCTTGCCTTCTGCCATCCAAGGGAGCCACATCCAGTGTTTATTGCCCTATTGCTTCCTTTTTAACAACATCTTTTTTTTTTTTAATCTATCTGCACTCCTCAAGTCTAATTTAAATTTTATAAAAGGGTATCATTTTGTAGGTAATCTTTCAGAATTTTCTGTTTTCACTTAATATTATATTGCCAAGCAAATATGGCTGCAATTCTTCCTCTCTGTACCTCCATATCAAGCATCAAGAGGTGGAGTCTATTTCCCCATCTCTTAAGTCTAGGCTGGCCTCATGTATCATTTTGCCTAATATGATGTGGCAGAAGTGGCACTGGGCCATTTCTGAACTTACGCATTTAAGAGGATTTGTGCTCTTCTTTCTTCTCTTGGAAACTTCTGTAGTCATGTAAACAACTCTGGGCTAGCTTGATGAGAAACATGGCCCAATTGCCACCCTCACCCCCGCTGACAGCCAATCCATCCTTGAAAGTAGAAGCTCCCAGCTGAGTCTCTGCTAATCTTGGACTCAGGAGGGGACTCCACTAAGACCAGAAGAACCGCCCAGCTGAGCCCAGTGCCTACCCACTGAATCGTGAATTAAATAGGTAAGGGTTCTTTAAGTCACTAAGTTTGGTGTGGTTTTTTCCAGGCTGATCATCAACTGATACGCCAAGGTTCAGCTGTATGGTTTGCATGCTTCTGTGGTCCATTCATTTTCACTGCTGTATAATATTCCACTGTGTGTGGTATGTGACATTGCATTGTTTATTCGTCCACACTCCTATTGATAGGCACTTATGTTTCTGTTATTATGAAAATGCCTCCATGAACTTTTGTGTGTGTTCTCTATTGAACATGTGCAAGAGTTTACTTTTCCTCTCTAGACTCTCAGCTACTTGGAAACTAGAGTCCATTCTCTTCACTGTCCCAAAAGAAACTATCAGAAATGAAAAACAGATCAGGATGTGCCCTGCTCAGAATCCTTCAATGGCTCCCCTCTGCCCTCAGTGTACAGTCCAATGCCTTTATGTGACATTTAAGGCCCTTTGTGACCCGGTAAGTTATGTCCTCTCTGCCAGTAAGATTGGCTATTAAATAGCTATGAGACCTTAGGGACAAGTTACTTTACCTTTCTGTGCCTTAGTTTTTTCTTCTGAAAAACGGGGCTAATAACAAATTGGGTTGTTGGGGGAGAGATTAAATGAATTAATACATACAAAGCTTTAGAACAGTGCTTGGCACAAAGCACCCCAATAATATTTGCTGCTATTGTTGTTGTTGTTGTTGTTATAAATGTAGCCAAATGGTGAAGTTGATGGTTCGTAGACCACATCACAGCTCAGGGCCTTTCCTCACGTGGGTCCCTCTGCCTAGAAAGCCTGCTCCTTCGTTGTCTGCCTAGTAAACATGCCTGTCCAGACTTGCCTGGGTGACTCAGTTTGGTGCCTTTCCTGCCAACCCCCATCTCTCAGTAGGATTGACCCTCCCCCTCCTCTGGGCCCATTGGTCCCTGTACACATCTGTCATCGCTCACGTTTGTTTCCTGGGCCTCTTTGGGCTCAGGGACTATATCCCATCCATCCCTATATCCCAGAGCCTTGCACAGAGGAGATTCAGGGTGAGTGCATGGTGAATGAATACATGAACAAATGAATTGCTGACCTTGTTTCCCCTGTGCAATCATTTATTCATCATTCATCCGACCATCATTTCCTGAGTCCAGCTCTGCGCCAGGTACTGACACGACTCAAAGGGAACCTCTGGCTGCAGAGTTGGATGGAAGAGACAGACCCCACGAGGATGGGGGGGGGGAAGAGACAGACCCCACGAGGAGACACATGCAAATCTACCCAGAACAAGTGGTATGAGAAGCCTGCCACCAAGGAACCCGCCAACCAGGGAGGAGAATGAGGCCAGACTGAGATTGTGGTGAAGCAGCCTGAGTGTTCGGAGCATCTGGGATTCCCAGGGTGCACAGGATGGGAGTTTAGAGAGCAGAGATGTGTGAGGGTGTTGGCAGCGCCGGCTGCACGCTCCTCGAGTGCAGGAGCATCTTGTTCACCCATGTAGCCCCAGGCCCAGCCAGGGTCTGACACTGAAGTGGTGGACAACATAAATATTTGTTGAATGCATGATAAATGAGGAGAGGGAAACTAAAGAATTAAGAACTGCATTCCAGTCCCTCTCTGCCACACACAGTGACTACGGCCAGGACTTGTCCCCTCTCTAGCCTCAGATATTTTCCAACATCCTATCCAGCTCTCAGTCCTATGACGATGCAGAGATATAGGCTATGTGCTCAGGGTGCTTTTTGACTGACTGACTGGTGTGTGTGTGTGTGTGTGTGTGTGTGTGTGTGTGTGTGCACATGCAGTGCATCCCCGAGCCAGGGCTGGAAATGGTAACAACAAACCATGATCACCATCATTTTGGGAGCACTTTTTCTGTGCTAAGAACAGAGTGCAAAGTTCTGCGTGCTTTACATACATGATCTCATTTTACCTTTACACAATCCACATGGGATGGGTGAGATTATTGTACCCATTTCACAGATAAGGAAACCGAGACTCCTGAGGTGGACCAAATGGTCCCACAGCGTAAGTGGCAGACGTGGGATATGAAGGTCTGTCTGACTGCAGGCTTAGCCGCTCCCACAGAGGTATCAGCCCTCTGGCCCCTGGGTGCACATCTTTCTGCCATGGAAGGCAGCTTTTGATGAAGGAACCTGGCTGAGAATTCAGAGATGACAGAGGCCAAGGTTGGGGTCGGGGGTTGGGATGGGGCTGAAGAGAGAGCATTCAGCTCCACTGCTTCTCCAGGCCCCTGCTGACTGGAGCCAAAACCCCCATGCGTGAAAGATCTGGCCTGGGCTGACCAGGACTTGCATGGCAGTTTTCAGAGTTTTTGCTTTGCTTAACCAAAGGGCTTCCCATGGTGTTCTGGACTGTTCTTTTTTGGCTGGGCTAAGGGAGGGCAGAGGTCAGCAGAGGCCCTGCCTTTGGCTTCACCCTCAGGGAGGTGGATTCCCAGCTAGTCCGAAAGATCCTGAAATGGCCTCTCACACTCAGGCCGGAGTCCCAGGACATCGCAGCCCTCCCAGGCCCAACTCCTTGCCCTCACGTGCCACAGAGCAGCTCAGAGGAGACCAGCTCCGCAAGGGAAATCTAGCCACATGAAAGGCTGCAAGAGAGAAAGAAAGAAGAGAAAAATTGGCCAGACAACGGGCCTGGTCTGTGAAGTCAAATTTCCTGCCCCACTCTTCCTGACTATGCCTGAAATAGGGGCCATCGAAAGGCTGTTCTTGCAAATAGACTTAGCGGATAGATCATGGCCTCTTCTGCAGCTGCAGTCTCCCCATTCCAAGGCCCCAACTCAACAGGTCTGATGGAAGGTCTTGGATGCTGAGCCCAAATCGAGTCACCCTGGCGGGGAGGGCCTTTCTGGGCCCCCGGGGAAATATTTGGATGGTGGGGACCTAAGATCCTGCAGCTGACGCTGCTGCCCTCCCAGGGAGGCAGGGGAAGGTCAAGGGCTGCAGAGGCCCACCTCGCTGGTCTGGGGCCTCAGGGAAAGCATCCAGGCTCCTCCAGAACTGTCCCTGGAAGTGACCTGAACCCGGGGCACTCGGGCCAGGAGCAGCCTCCACCATGATTTCTGCACACACCCCTGGCCCTCCAGCGAGGTGTGGGGGTGGGTGGGGGAAAGGCTTGCTCATCCACGCCTTCGGAAACATCCCGACACACTTTCCTCCAGGCCGGCTGAAGTTACTTTCCAAGTATTTCACTTTCCATTTCTTCTCCAGATCTGGTAACAGGGTGTTCCTGCCCTCTTCCCCTCACTGACCTTTCTGCCTGGGCCCTGCCCCTGCTGTGCTTCATCAAGTCGACACGTTCTCAGAATCCAGGCCAACTCTGTGCTCAGCCCCTCGGAAGGTGCAGATGTGGGTGATGGACCCTGCTTGGCCTGTGGCAGCTTACCATCAAGCCTGAGGGACGGCCCAACAGAAGGAAACAGGAGTGAGGGGACGCATGGGCTTTGAGGTCTGGCATCCTGACTGCCAAGGCCAGCTCCGACATTCTCTAGCCAGCTGTGTTACCCTGGAAAAGCGTTGCAAGCTCTCTGAGTCTCGGTGTACTCATCTGTGAAACAGGTTATCTGATCTGCCGAGGCATGCCCTGAGGTTGAAACAAGACAATGAAAGTTTTTGATGTGCAAGTGCAGATCTGGGTTAATACATGGTACCTGATGCTGCTTTTACTTTCTGGTAGAAGTCCACCGCTAGAAATTTCTCTCTTGGGGGACAGCCTCTTCTGTGTCTTTCCAGCCATTCCGGAAGAAGCCAAGGCAACAGATCAGACAAAACTGGGTTGGAATTCTGATTCAACTCTCTCCACCTCTCTGAGACCTGGTTATAAATGAAATAAAAAATGCAGATAAAGATGCCACCTTCCTAAGAGGTTGAGGGAAGGGTTAAGTGACACAGTGTGCAGCTCGAGAGACGGTGGCAATCTTGGCGATTCCTCTTTGGGATCAGGGTAGTGATGTAGTCCCCAGTCCTTCTCGCTGGGATGGCCTGGGGGGTCTTGGCTGGAAAGCCAATTGTCTCTCTGTCTGAAAGGAAGAAGGTGCTGTACATCTCGCGCTTGCCCAACTCCCTTCCTTCCCACTCACCACCACCTTTTTTCTTTTGCCACATGAGTTTTGCAGAACAGACATAGAAAGCAGGGAATGAAAAAAAAAAAAAAAAGAGAGAGAGAGAGATCTGAAGCCAGAAGTGGGCGTCGTGCAAGAGGCTCTAGAGTTGCAGACAGTTGCAGCCTAGATACGACGTGCGATGAGAAAGGTCCCAGACTCCCAGGCAGAGCTCGGCCGACTTTGAAGTGTTGACAACACATAAAATTAAAAGCATCACAATGCGAATTAGCACATTGTTTTTTCCACTTTGATAGCCTCTACAAAGCATTTCATACCGATGAATCAATACAAATGTCTCTACAAGGACAACAGGAACCAAAAAAAAAAAAAAAAAGTTTTTTTTTTCCCTTAAGAGAAACCAACAAAACTAATGAAAAGCTTGGAGCTCTGGCTTGCATAATAGCTCTAGGTAACAGGGACGTGGGTCTCTCTTTTGAACAGTGGCCTTAGAGGTCACTGACGTCTGCTGGCTTGGGTCACACTTCATCTAGCCCCCAGATGAATGTTGCGCCCGCTGATTACTCAGCACCACGAGACGAGACAACCCCACTGCACTGCTACTGGCTCATGCCTGCACGTGTGTGTGCACATATGTAAGGAACATATAGTGCATGTCTCTCTGTGCATATGCATGTGTGTGTGTGTGTGTGTGTGTGTGTGTGTGTGTGTGTGTGTGTGTTTTGTGGTTTGGTAAAACAAAGCCTGCACATTAGGAATAATTTATAACTCGTTATAACTCAATTATTGGCTGGGACTCCCTTTATGTTACAGCAGATGGACTTTTGCGTGAAATATTTTCCCCGAGTTGCTATAGAGACATGCCAACATCTTTCTGCTGAAGTGATTGCCTGCAGGCCTGTTTGTTGCTGCGCCCAGTGCCCCAGCACTTGCAGGCTGAATCACGTGCAGCCTTCGCAGAAGCTGATTAAAGAGCCCGGGGACCCTGGGAGTCCCAGGCCTCTCAGCTACTGCCACCAGGGGTGGCCTGCAAAAATCATTAGGGCTGGATTGGGGGTGGGGTGTGGGCTGGTGGGGGGAGGAGGATACGCAGGTGAGCCAGGCAGCTGCAGGGGAGAGGGCTTCTGTGGGGAAGGAAAGTAACTTGGGTTCATCAAGGACCTACTATGTGCTACATGTGGTCCTGGGACCATGTCCATTTATTACTTTGTCTAGCCCCTGTAGCAACCCTGTGACATGGGTCCTGTCATTCCCATTTTTCAGTTGGGGAAAACTGAGGCCCAGAGGAGTTAAGTGGATTTTTCTCACGTTACTACGGTAGCATTCAAACCCAGGACTCTCTGATTCTATCGTTTTACTACTAATGTTTTTCCCAAACGGGGGTGGGATGAGATAGATGGGGTGTATTTGGAACTTAGGATTTGGGGTGAACTGAAAAACCACAGGCTGGGCAGAGTCGCCGATTCAGCCCTCTGCCAGTTCCTCTATCTGTCGGAGGATTCTCAGACAAAATCCCCAGTCTCCACCACGCAACTCACAGTCCATTTGGGCAGAGACACTCAGGGCTGTCTGACCAGCAACATAAACATGGCCAAGCACTGACACGCTGTGGGTCCCAACTCTTGAGCCAGAGGCTATGTATGGGTGTCTCTGCCCCCTCCCCTCCATCTCAGGCAATGATACGAGCCGAGCGACGTTTCCTGAGAGCAGGGTTTACAAGTAGGGTGGCCTGGAGTGATGACAAGGGCATGAACTTTCAAGTCAGACAGACCCAAGTTAGAATCTTGAATCCACCCTTGTCCAGAGCTGTGACTTGAGGCAACTGTCTCCTCTTGGAGCTCTGATTTTCCTCGTCTGTAAAATGGGACTCATGGTACCCTGCTGGCAGGTTAGACACAGCTCTCCCACTAGAATGGAGCTGCCTAGAACAGTGTCTGGCACACTGTGGGTATTACTAAATATATGGTGAATAAATGAATATGTTTTTAATACATCTGGCATGTAATAGGTAATCATAAATTGTCGATTTTAATCTGGCATTTCATAGACTTCCAGGAACATTTTCTTCCTTCATAGTCTTAACCTCTCTCTTTGGGAAGAGTTTTAATGAGAATCCTGAGTCCCAAGTCTCCTCCCCAACCTCTTCCAATCCATTATTTATAGGATTCTTGGAGGGCACACACAACCCAACATGTGAACAAATATATCAGTCCATGGAGATCTCTTCCTATGAGAGGACATTAGTCAGGACTAATTAGATTGCAAGGGCAGAAATCCAGCTCAAACTGTTTTAAGCTAATGAAGGCTTATCACAGGAGTATTACAGCTTCAGGTATGGCTGGATCCAGACGCCTAGCCATTTCTTGAATTCACTCTCTTCCAGCTTGGCTTCACCTTCAGGGATGTTCTGCTTATGGAATGGTAGGATGCCTGTCCAGCTCCAAGACTGCTACTCCCCAGTTGAGCATTTTAGCAAAAAGAGGACTCCTCCTCTCCAAGGTTCAAATACAAGTCCTAGGACAGAATTTTATTGAATGCACTTGAGTCACATGCCAAGTCTGATCACATACCCCATTCTGTAAGCCTGGAGGTGTAGTCAGCCCCACCTAAGTCAACATGGCCTATGAGTGGGGAAGGAGCAGTTCTCTAAGGGTCAAGTGGATGGTCCGGACAGAAGGAGAGGAGAGGGGCGCTGAGCAGGCAAACATGGCGGGTATCTGCCACAGAGATGGAAACAAGTGGGAGTTTTGCCTCATGACAATCTTGAAAAATGGTTATGATTTTTCTCATTTTATAGAAAACTGAAGCTCAGAGTCTGGGGACCTTGCCCAAGGCCGCTTAGTGTGTCTGTGGTAATTTCTGGGTAGGAACCTCCAAGTCTGTGTTCTTGCTGGGACTTTCTAGAATGAAGTGAGCCTTGCACTGGGTCTGGAACTAGCATTTGGAGGATGGGTGGGATGCAGATGGCCCCAGAACACAGCTCCCACCAGGGGAAGCTTCTGGGCCCATCAGAGGGTTTGTGGTTCTTGCTCTCATGTGTGCCAAGTAGTACAAGTCTTGGGACAAGCAGGTGCTTGCCTTTCTTCATCTTTCCAAAACCCCACAGTACACTGTATTTAATATATGAGAATCTTGTAAGCAGTTATTGTATTTTGGTTATCTCAAGCCAGAAATAGTTTGACCTTGGGATTATTAAGGGTCCTATTTTTAAAGCTTGTCTTTTGCAGGACACTTGGTGGCTCTCTTTCCTTGGAGAAGGTGTCTCAGGCCATCATAGCCTCACAGAGCTAGGATCTCCCAAGGAGGTTTTGGATGGGGACACTTCAAGCCGGTCCTGAAGGCCTACGCTGGAGCTCTTATTCCTCCCGCTCCCAAAGCATCTTCAGCTCTCACAGCGTCACACCTGTGCTTTCTCTTTGTCCAGTCAGGGCCCCACTGACCCGGCTGCTTTGCCTCCCTGGACTAGGTCCCAGTCATCTGTATAACTAGTCCGCCCTGGTTTCATGTGTAGACTCTTGTCCCTTAAGAATTGGCTCCAAATAAATTCCGTAAGGGGATCTGTCAACTATAAAGAAATATATGTAATAAACGTTAGAAAATCAAAGATAGTTTTCCCACATTATTGTCTTTTACCCTCACCAGTCCTGGGATCCTTCCTCATGGAAAATTGGTATATCTGTATCTATATATCTATATCTGTATGTCAAATATATATACACCAATAAATATATACACATTTGATATAGTAATGTATGTATATATATATATATATATATATATATATACATACTATATATATATGTGTGTGTGTGCATATATATGTATGTGTGTGTGTATATATGTATGTGTGTGTGTGTATATATATACATACAAACATATATATATATAGATATATATATAGATACTGTTTTTGTCTCTCTCCCTCACCTCACCAAACAGTACGTTCCAAGAAGGTATGCATTGTGACTGTTTTGTTCACCACTGTGTCCCAGCACATGGCATTGTTCTGGTATGGAGTAGATGCTCAGTAAACGTTTGCTAAATGAATGGATGCCTGAGTGAGTGACGAAAAACATAGTCTGGCTTCCCAAACCAGGTGGTGAAATAACAGTGCGAGAGTCAGGCACATCTAGTTTCAAATCACAGCTCTGTTGTTTCCTAGCAATGTAACCTTGGGTAAATAACCTTGCTTGACCTTTGTGTGTTTCAATTTCTCCATCTGTAAAATGGGGATAATACCATATTTCATTGAAGATGCTAAAAGATCACCTATGTGTAGTCAATGCTTACAATAAATAATAAGCACTCAATAAATGTCAGCAGCCTTCTCTCTTCCCTCTTTAGAGATTCCATAATACCTATTATAGTGAGCAAATACTGAATTTAAATACTTTGTGATTGATAGATAGATGAATTATCAGAGTGATGGGCATAGCTTGGGTGTGGGCTTTCTACTTTTGGTTGAGAGAAAACTATTGGATGTGTAACCTTGTCAAAAATTCAGAGAGGTTGAATTGGGGAGTGGTGAGAAGTTAGAATGTGGAGGTTGGCAGTGTCTGTGCGTGGGCACACATGCATGTGTACATGTGTGTTCATGTGTGTGGATGTGGGCAGATGTACACAAGGAGAGGGAACCACTTATTCACAGTCCGCTGATTCTAGATTTAAAGGTTTATATTTGCAATCCAACAGCTACCTGGAAGTTCTGGAAAAGGAAAAATGTGACGGAAATTCTTTTAGTATCTGTGTGAAGGACAGACTTGAACAGGGAGAAGCTGCGAAGGCTGTTCTAGTAATCTAGGAAAAAGAGAAATGACTAGTTGGTATTCAAGAAACCATGCTGACATCAAAAAGTAAGAAGAGGCAAGTCTCGAAGACTCCTTAGCTCTATAAATCAAGAAATATGTATTTGATATGCAGCAAAAGAGAGGAAGGAACCACGTTTGTTTTTATTTTTCCTTCTAAAATTATAAATGTGATTTTTCCATTGCAAGATAATATATAGCCCCACTGCAGGATATAATTAGAAAATGCAAGGAAAAATAATCATCTATGTTCCTACCACCAGAATAGCACCATGATTGCGTTATATGCCCCCATATCTATGACCTTAGGAGAATGAATGAGTCCACTGTGTCCATGACAGGGATGTAGGAGGAAGGTAGAAAGATGTTAAAGAGAGGCCATGACTGAACTCACTCACTCATTGGCTAATTTGATTCAATCACCACAAAGGAGACCGAAATAGCAAAAAACACATCTTGACATTGGATTGGAATCTCCCAGTCTCATTATGCGACTCTGGACATCAACAATATTGGGTTATCTCCCACCTAAGCATCAGAGTCCTCTTCCTGCATCATCATATAGTGGACATTTCAGTATTTTGTCTTTTTTGCATCTGCTACCCTTTACTTATTGCATCTGATCTTCCTTTGGGGAACATTCCTAATTGTGTGCAGTCCTGGCGATTAAGTTCTCTCTCTGATGATTGTGTTGGGCACTGGTTGTTTAGCTGGTTCACCCAGCAGATGCCCTTCTCGTCCTTTTCACATTTTTCTGTCAGTACTTGGGTAGGCTGGTTCATCAGCCTGTGGGTCACTTGGTCAGCTGGTTAACTGGGTTTTTGGGGAATCAGATGGGTTAACCTTATAATCTACCAGCTCACTGACAAAATGATCCGTCAGTCAGTTGGTCTGTTGACCAACCATCAGTCCCTCTGTCTATCAGTTGGGCAGTCAGTCCATTCACTGATGTATCACTCCATTGGCTTAAGTATCACTTGGTTATCTCACCCGTCCATCAGTCAGTCTCTCCATTAGCTTGTGGGCCGGTTAGCTCGTCAGTCATTCAGTAAGTCTGTCAGTTGCCAGGGAGTCGGTCGGGCCACACCCGTGATGAGCCCCTCCAGCTGGTGATCTCAGCCCTCACCTGAGTGAGGAGGGCATGGAGGGAGAAGCTCATTTCCTCCCTGCGGAGGTCTTTTGAAGTGCCCAGTCAATCCTTGGAAACTTTAAATCAGAAGTTATTTATGAGGCACCAGTGTGAAAACAGCCTCATCATTCTAAATTACCTGCAGCTAACTTGAGTTCACTCATTTTGTTTCAAAGATTGTTAAAATTCAGAACCATGGTTCCCCTCCTGGCCCCCACTCTCACTCTCTGGGCCTGCCTCCTCCTTCTTTCAGCTGGGAGATTGGTTTTCAGGAGCCTGTGACTTCATCAGCTGCTCCAGATGCCAACCAGCGTTGTCCAGGTCCATGAAGAGATGAGTCACCTCTTGGAGAGGTGTCTTCTGGGGAGCCAGGCAGGTTCCCAGGCCCTGGGCCCTGGGCTTTGGGGTCCTCTTCAGGGGCTGGTGACCCCAAGAGTAAGGCGTTAGTCCAGCCTGTAGGGCCATTTTGCACCTAGCGGCCCTTGTAGACCCCGATGGGTCTGCAAGAATGATTCGTCAGGCTAGGATCCAGCAAAGGGGGTTAAAGAGCTGTTTTCTTCTTTCTTTCTCGGAGGGGGGTACACAGGGTGTTTAATATTCAGAGCAAGTTTCCTAATGCCTAAGAGAACAGGCAGCACACTGGGTGCCAGGACACATGGGTTCCGGACGGGCCCACAGCCAAGAGCAGAGGAAGAAATTGGCTCTTGGCCTTCTCCTGCCTTCCCACTGAGCCACTCTCTTTCCAGGTTTCTTATAATCACTTCTCTCCCTCACCCCCACCTCCAGCTGTCTTAGTGCTCATCAACTAATCTCCAAGAACTGACCCTGTGCATGGGATTGAGCTGTCAAGTTCAAGTTGAAGAACAGGCATTTGTGGAGGGCTTATTCGTGTCAGGATCTCCTGTTCTTTCCTTCCAAGGGGCATATGTCTTCATTTATTTATGCAACAGATATTTACAGGTATTTGAATGTTTGCTGCCTTCAAAGCACTGGGCTAGGTGTGGAGATACAGTGATAAGCAAAGCATACATTGTCTTGCCTTCAGAAGGAGATTAAAGTCTATACAGATTCAGACATTAATCAGATGATGACACAAAGAGTGTTTAATCCACTGCGATAGGAGGTACTTTGATGGAAAGCACCAGTGGTGTATAAGAGAGACTACAATGAGGTCTACCTGGTGCCCCCTGGCTCCCCAAAGTAAATGATTGAGTGTGAAGATTAAGAGTTACCAAAGCGAAAAGAGGAAGGGTCATCTCAAGTAGAGGGGACAGCATGTGACAAGGCCCTGTGGAGGGAAGGAACCTGAAACATCAAGGCACTGACAGTGAGCTTCTGGGGCTCACTGCAGAGGGCATGTGTTCATGGGGTCCTCTGGATATTCTCAGGGGTCTTTGGGTTGGAGGAGGGTATTTTACTAGATGTCCTGGGAGAAACTTAATGTATATGGACAACATTTACTGACGACATACTATGTGCATTTCCTTCCCCACTGTCTCCTCTATGATGCTTTCTCTCACCTCCTATGTTACTCTCTCTGCTCTGGCTTTATATTTATCCATCCATCCATCCATCCATCCATCCATCCATCCATCCATCCACCCACCCATCCATCCATCCATCCATCCATCTTCTCAGCAAAAGAATATCGCTTAGTGGTGATTCTAGTTCATTGACCGCTGCCCTATGGTGAAAGGTTAAGTTATTTCTAGTTTTTACTGTTATGAACATCCTTGTACATGATTTGGAAAATATTTATTGAGCATCTACTTTATACCACATTTATCCTACATTACTTTGTAATATTAGTTACATTTTCAATGAGCATGTCTTGAATTCCAGATCTTTGAAAGCTGTTTGAGTGTTTGGACTTTGCCGTTGTGTCCTCCATAATTCATTGCCCCCAGTAGGTGCTTAATAAACTTCAAATGATGAATGGAACAATGGATAAAAATAATGAGCCACCTATGGAGCCCAAGCATGTGCCTCAAGGGGAGCTACAGCCTGACTCCTGACTCCTAATTTCCATCTCTTATCCAGCCCTAGCTGTGGTAGCCCACTCTCAAGATTTGGGGATTTTCTGATTTTCAAAATTGCTCCTTTCTCTGCACTTTTGGCTATGTCTCCAGGCTCATCGAAGGCCTGGAAGTTAGGAAGGGAATTGGGGAAGGGGATAGATACATGAAGTGGTGGCCATGGTCCACGGTCCAGAGCTGACTTCTTCGTTTTTGCCTCTGAACAGGTAGGATCAGAGCTCAAGCATCTTCAAATGGCGCTCCCACTGAGCTCAGAGCTGCAGCCACACCCATCTGCTCCCCATTCAGCCACCTGCTCTGCCTCACACCTCTGAGTCTTTCAGGTAATGTTCTCTTGTCCTGAAATGTCCTTCTCCTGCTCTGGCATCCATTCACAAAACCACCTCCTAAAAGGTTTCCCAAACTTCCTGCCAGGCAGAACCAATCGATTCAGCTTTGTGCTTCTACTGCCACTCTTCCCACGTTATCATGGCATTTTCTCCAATTGCCGCTGAGCAGGGACTGTCTCCTATCTAGAGATGGCAAACAGATTTTACCTCCATGTGCCAGCTCGGAGCAATTCGCCATGGCTGCCTAGAGAGCTCTGCCTGGAGCAGCACAGCCCAATATAAAATGAGAGACACATATAATTAAAATTTTCCCAGTAGCTACACTCAAAAAATAAAGACAGGTGAAATTAATTTTAATATTTTATTTTATTTAACCCAATGTGTCCAAATATTATGATTTCAACATACAATCAATATAAAACTTATCGAGGTATTTTACATTAAATTTTCTATACCGAGTCTTCAAAATGTCATCTGTGTACTCCACTTACATCTCCAATCAGAGGCTATGTTTTCATCAGAAATACTTGATGTTTATCTAGATTTCATAAAATTTGTATTTGAAGAAGGAGATTCGCATTCCCAAGTTCTGAATATTCATGAAAGCTTTTGGATAATTCAGTCATCAGTTGTTCAATTTAAATTAATTTTTAAAATTCAGTTTTTTAGTGGCATTGGCTACATTTGAAGTGCAGAAAAGCCATGTGTGGCCTGTGAGTGCAGCGCCGGAGGGCAGGTGTGGAGGGATTCGGACGATGCCGAGCTCTGTGATCAGCTTGCAATGCCTGCCTTGGAAACAAAACTGGAAAACAGACACCCCTGTGCCTGATATTTGTCATTCCTGGTTTTAATACCCTTTTTATCCCCAGCTCCCAGAGGGACTCACTCAATGTGAAGGAATGGCTGCATGGATGTTTCAGGACATGGGATGTGTTGAGAACTGGCACACTCTCAGTTTTCTTCCACAGAAAGAGAAATGGCAGTAGGGAGTCCCTGAGGTTCTCTGAGACGGGGACTTCTCAGATGGGGACAGCGTCAATTTGGCATGTGGATGCTGGCTCTGGATTTGGTTGGAGAACAGAGGGCGCAAGCCTGGAGTGGGCAGTGGGCAGGAAGGAAGCGTAGTGAGCAAGTGTGTAGTGATCAATTCAGAGTGAGATGAGGCAGTTAAAGGCTCAGTCAAAACACCCTGACTCCTGCTCTTGGAAGGAGAGTCCCAGGAAACAGGTAATAGTCTCTCCAGGGAGGGGCCGTATTGTTGCTGACTTGGTTGATATTTATTGCAATGATATGCATTGACCTCACTCTGAAGAGAGGGCTAGAATCAAGTGGTGGCAAGCACAGCGCCCTGGAGCGAGGAGCTCTCCAAGCTCAGTTGAGTGGCCATGGGACCCTAAGCCAAGTGACCCCACCTCTCCATGGCTAACTTTTCTCACAGAACTGTTAAGAGGCCCCATGTTGAGTTGTGTGCAGGGGTCTGACAGGCAGTGGGGGTTGCATGTGATGACCCACGTAAACCATCTGGTCATGGGTCTGGCACAGTCACAGGAGGGGCTCAGGCAGTGGCAGTTGATGTTGTGTTATCATTCACATATGAACAGCTACCATTTACAAAGGCAAGGACTGAGATAAGAAAAGGTATGATCCAGACTGGAGATTCCCCACAGCACCCCAGAATGGGAGGGACCAGGCTTGGGTGCATTTGGAGACAGTGTCCCTGGAAGACTACTCCCCCAGTGAGGAGACAGCAGAGTCTGGCAGAATTGTTCTCTCCGTGGATGCTAAAGCCAGTTTGCCGGCTTGAGTCCCGGCTCCACCACTTAACATCACTCAGTTTCTCTGTGCCTCAGTTTCCTTGTCTGTAAAATGGGGATCACAATAATTCCCCTCTCACTGAGAGGGCTGTTTGTGAGGGTATTATTTTTATCACTGTTTGTGGACAGTGGTATAGACTGGCTCTCACATGGCCTAGCCAAGCCCCCGTCCCCAGCTAGCCCAGTGGAAATAGTGAGAAGGACAAGGTAAGGGCGAGCTACATTTGGTCAGAGATACAATCGGGTTCCTCCCTGGCTCTGCCAGGTTCTTCAGGACTCCGTGTAAGGAGCAGCTGAGGGGTTGTGGGCCTCTCAGAGCAGGCCACGCCCACTGTGCTCGCAAGGTTAGCAGGGCACGTAACCAGAGGATTCATGCTGTTGACAATGACAGCTTTACCCACAGGCATCATTGGTGGTTTCAATACTCCCCTAGCTCTGGGGCTGCAGACTAGCTGCAGCAGAAGCACCTGGGAAGTGTTTTTGTTTTTAAAGCCCCATTCTAGACCCATTGAACCTTGGATCTCCAGGCGTGGGCTGGAATCTGTATATTTAAAAAATGCCCAGGGTGATTATGATGCAAAGCCAGGTTTAGAAACCACTGGCTCTCAGCTCTCAGATGGGAGTTGGTACAAGAATGAATGTAGTGTCAACAGAACCAACCTGAGGATATGATTTAAAAAGAGCTGCTCCCCAAGTTCTCAGCTATAATGCAGATGCACACATCTGGCCCCCAGGGTTAATTAACGGTAAAGAGTATGGCAGGGCAGGTCACCGTGTGACTGTCAGTTTTGGTGGCTTCTCTTTTCTAGAATGCTATTCAGTTTCCTTTCTAGCATGACCATTTCTCTTTTTTCAAGTCCCAACTCCAATCCTGTTTATGAACCCTCCTTAACATCCTTTGAGAGGAAAGTAAAGAGCAGATAACAGATATAAGTGTTAAAACCAGCCCAACTGAAAAAATTCCACTTCCAGAGAAATACTAGCTTGAGCGTACAAGGAACTGTGACAAAGATGTTTCTCAAAGCACTGTTTGTGATGACAAAAAAAGAGAAATGGTTGTTCCTTAATGAATAAATGGATAAGCAACCTGTTAGTCATTCACGCAGCAAGAACTATTTAAGCAGTTAAAATTAATGAAAGACATCCATGTGTCTCAATATGTGTCATTCTCAGAACAAGTTGTAAAAGGATATGTATGACATGACATTATTTAGATAAATTCTAAAACTACAAAACAATTCCATATATAGTTTGTGATACACCCATACGTAGGAAAAGTCTTAAACTTGCGTGGAAATTGATACGCATGTCATCTTCAAGTTAGTGATGAATGCTGGGAGGGAACAGTGGGCCCTGTAAAAAGATCCGAAATAAATATGGGAAATGTCAGCATCTATTAAATCTCAGTGGTAGATGAATGGGTGGCACACTATTTCCTATCCTTTTAAATCTGTCTGAAATATTTTACGATAAAACTAAAGCAAGCTGGCATCAGAGAAATCAGAGAGGTTTGAGTCATGTAGACTGAGAAGGGAAGGTCAAGGAGGAGTTCCGGAAGATTTGGGGTTCGGTGTGGGTACATTTTGAAAACATGTAAGGAGCGAAAGATGGACCTTGTTGTTCTGAAGCTAAAGTCTTTATCTTTCGATAGAGGCATTAACCCAATTTTATTTACTTCACAGGTGATAGATTTGGTCTTACTTCTAACATTAAAAATGTTCCCCTGATGGTGTAAGTCTAAAGTTCTGGCAATGCACATGAATGGGTCAGTTGGGGCACAAACACATGGTTGTGCCCCAACCCGGCAGTTCCCAGCTCCACCCAGGCACACGAAATGGGAACAGAAGATTTGGGGTGGCACGTGCCCCTTATTTGGACAATCGGGGTTGTGTTAGTGACAGGCCTTTCAACCAGAAATCTCTGAAATCGCAATGGAATTTAAAAGGAGTAGTCCTCATCCTGAAGTAGATGCTGTCCCATCCCTCGGGACCCCACCAAACATATTGCTACAGGACATTTCACTTCGAGAGGCAAGGAGGCGTGATGGCAAGAACACAGATCTTGGGTCAGACACAAAACAATCCATATATAGTTGCCACAGCTGGACACTTGCTCCTTCTGAGTGGGTGCGTGACTCAATTCCACTCAGATGGCAGGTGAGAGACGGGCAGCCGGGGTTTAAACTGCATGTCTCACACTTCCTAGCAGTGGACAAGTTATGCCATCCCTCTGACTTCAGCGCCCATCTATGGAACCAGGACAGGCCTACCGACCACTAGTGCTGGTGGTAAATGGAGCGAGATAACTAACATGAACCCCTGACAAGTGGTGGGCCCTTGGCAGATTGTGTTTTCCCTCTTCCAGGCCTCGGGTACTGACATACACCATCTCATTTCACTCTCCCAGGAAGGTAGGCAGGAAGTGAGTCCCAGAGAAGAGTTGGTGCTGGCCCTGGGGCCTAGTCATCAGACTGGCCACCAGGCTATTATGTCTGTGGTTTCCTGACCGGTCCACCGATGGCTCTCAGGAAAGGCAGGGGGTTTCTGACTGTTCAGAGGAAGGGAGCACCCCTCCCTCCACCACCAGCCCCCATCCGGGGAGTGTCAAGTGGCTCTCCGGTCGCTGCCAGCTCTCCTCCCCAGCTTGCCTCAGCACAGAGGCGTAGCATGCTGAGGCCTGGCTGGGCCGGCTCCACGCTCCATGTGCCCTGGCCCCCATACACCATTTGTCGAGCAGCAGAACAGAATTTCCTCATAAATAAACAAGATCTTGGGTTTCACGTTGGGGAGGCGATGACAGAAGAGGGCCTGGGGCTCTCGCCGTTATCTGCACCCGGGCCTGCCAACTCCTCGCCGCCTGGAAGGGCCGAGAGGAGAGAGGAAGGCGAGCCCGGCCAAGAGCACATTTTTTGGTTGTGGAGTCACTGCCTGGCGGCTGGCCGCAGCTCCTCTCATTTCCCGCGACGTCCCTCACACTGGCCACTGGGGACTCTGGGCTCTGCAACCACCAGAACCCCTGCCCAGCCAAGTGTGAGCACCTGAACTTGGTTAGTAGGGAGGTGGCCGGAGGGCGGCCGGAGCCTGGGAGAAATCGGGCCTGTAGGAGAGGGGTCTGGCAGTCTCTAGTCTAGACCACCTGTCCTGTCCAGAATGAATTCTCACCTCAGCCCTATTTGGCCCAAAATGGTGCCCGTTGTGTCCCACGCCGAGCATGGTGCTTTTGAGGGGAAACTGAGGGCAAGTCCGCCTCATTTCTAGGGGCAGTGCATTCTGTGTCCATGGTGGAGGACGGTCAGGTCACAGGCAGAAAACAACCACCTCCCAGCACAGGGAGCAGGGAAGAAATGGAATACTACACGACAGCACAAAAGGACGAATCATACACACATCAGGTTGACTGAAAGAAATTAGACACAAAATATACACTGCGTGATTCCATTGATATAAAGCTCAAAAGCAGACGAAAGTAATCTATGATAATTAAAGGGGATTGACTTAGAAGGGGTCCAAGGGGGGCTTCTGGGCATGAGCCTGTCTCTTGATCTGGGTGGGTTTACAGCGTCTATATCAGGAAAGGACCCTGCATTGTACTCCTGGATGAATGTGCTGTTCCACTTTACCTCATGTAGATTACACCTCAATGAAAACGTTTTTTTAAAAGCAGATCCTGAAAAGAATGAAAGCAAGTCAGATCATTTCCATCCATGATTAAAATCTTACACCAACTGCCCATTGGTTGGAAGATGAACCCCACACTCCTCACCATAACCTACAAGGCCCTCGTGATCTGGCCTCGCCAACCTCTCACCTCAATACCACCTCCCCAGAGAAACTGTCCCTGACCACTTATTTAAAATAGCCACACGCCTAATAATTGACTACATTGCCTTGTTTCCCTGTCATCTTAGCAGTTATCGCCATCTGAGGTAATCTTCTGTATTTATTTATGTGTGTGTCATTGGCCTATCTCCGTGGGATGTTAGCCCACCCAGGTCCTTACAGAGCTTCCCTATTCACCCCAGGATGCCCACTGCCTGCAGGTAGGTGGTGCAATAGGCTTGGGGTGTTTACTTACCCGGCATCCAATCCCCCCCATTCAAATTGAGGTTCCACCTTTTCCCAATTCTCAGCCCATGTGGTCTGGGGAGCGTTTCTGGAGAAGACTTTTGCCCTTTCTGGTTGTACTTGAACTTGAATGGATGTGGGTCTGGGGCTGCAGCTGTTGCCAGCATTGCCACAGTGTGGAGGGAAGCTCTGAGAGATGCAGAAAGACTCAGTCTTGAAAATATCACTTGAGGCCTGAATCAAACTGTACCTGAAGCCAGGGCTCTACCTGGACTTTCCAGTTATACAAACTATTGTTCCCATTTACTTAAGCTAGTTTGTCTGTGTTTTCTTGCGACCATTCTGTGCTAAGCCAGATCCTGGCTGCAGAGGAAACTAAGGACAATCCCACCCAGTCTCTGAGGGACAGTATGCACTGTGTTTACATCTGACAAACATCAGATTACAGACAGTAAACAACACAACTTGCCAACAGTAGGAAAGTACCTAGCTGCTCAAAATATTCACTGACTAAATAAGTAAATGGGTGGATGGATGGATAGATGGATGGATGATGGGTGGGTGAATGGATGATGGGTGGGTGGATGGATGAGTAAGTAGATGGCTAGGTGGGCAGATGGATGGGTGGATGGGTGGGAGGCTGGATAGGTGGCTGGATGTCTTGGCTCTTGTATAAAGGTGTCATCGCAAGGCAGTGGAAGTAGAAAAAAACCTTAGATCCCAGATGGGAGAGGTCAATGGGTCTGGAGGGCCTCCCGAAGAAGATGGAACTTGAGTTGGATACGTGAGAAGTTCAGGAAGGGCCTGAGGACTAGTATTTCTTGGTACTTTCACATATTTAAAACTCACACAACCCCACGATGTTGGTATGAGTACCGTCCCTTTGAAGAGAAAGAAACTGAGGCTAAGAAAGGTGTAATGGCTAGCCAAGGCACAGAGCCAGAGAGTGGCAGCCAGGATGGATACCCAGGTCTGGCTGACACCATGGCCCCTATGTAGGACCCGTAAGCCTGCTGCCTGGGACCTTCTGTCCGCAGTGTCAGAAAATGAATCGGGAGGACAGCAGTCTCAAAGGCCCATCCCGGCGGTGCTCAGGGCCCCCGGGGAGGGCCAGGCCGGATCCTTCCCACCTCTCGGAAACTCATGTCAGCGGCCTGACAGCTGTGTTCCACTGGCCGGCCACAGCTGCCACTGAGGCCCTTGTTCCTGCTGCTGAATGTTCCACCACTTTTTCCTGGCACCCCAGGCCTGACGGCCGCTCAGGAAAGCTACTGTACTTGTGAGAAAAGTGAGGTCAGCGCATGTTTCCATTTACTCGGAGGAGGAAAACAAAAACAAATATTCTCGCTACTGAATGTGCTTTTTATTCAGCAGAATCCATCCCCAGAAGGCTTAATTTATGGTTTACCCATGTGTCCCTGAGTGTATTTACCAGGGGACATCGTGGGGAAGGCTGGAGGGGCCTGTGGCCCTGGCTGCATCCTGGCAGAGACTTCACGTCCTACAGCAACGAGGGGGGCATAGAGTGACAGAGAGAAGATGGGGGTTCGGGATCCTAGAGAGTAGGCTTAAGCCTCGGGAGCATATATAGGAAAGTGAGAAGGAATGGCTACTTGCACTTCTGCTTTGCATATGCTGTTCTGTGGCCGGGAAGACCCTTCTATTTTTCAGTCTGGCCAACTCCTACTCATTCTTCAAAGCCCAGCTCCAGCCTTCCTTGAATGTTCCAGGCAGAGTTGGCCCTGCCTCCTGCAACTCGTTGAGCCCTGTGCCCATTCATCTTGGGACAGACCACCTGGTATGTCTCTCTCTAGACAGGGAGCTCCTGGAGTCAGGGTCCTTGACAATACACCTCTGAAAGGCCAGCCCAGGGCAAGGTACAAAACATGTGGTAAGTGAGTGGTATAGTAGGAGGGCAAGCCCGGGATGTGGAAGAATGTCGCTTTCAGAGTGAGGCTGGTATTTTCTGGGGCCCCGTAGGATGATGGACTGAAGGAGAGGTCTGTCAGAGCTGAGGATGGGGCTGTGTGACTTTGAGGGCCAGGATCAGGAGGCATGCTTTCAGGGTGGGAAAGAAGGCCTCGCTGAGAGGGGAGGCTCCTACTTTAACATCCAGGCTTACCTCTCATTGCTCAGATATGGACGTGAGGTCCAGCAGAGGGCTGCCTTGTTCAGCTCATTCTTACCTGGTGCCCCATTCATACCCCCACCATCCTCAGATGCCCCCAGCCCACTCTGGGTTCCTGCTTCTGCCCCCTTCGTCCTCTCCCTCAGGACCTAGGAAATCTATGTTCTTCTGCTTTCTGGCATTTTCTGGATGTCACTCCCTCCTCCCCCTGAGCCTCAGTTTCCTCATCTGAGACCAAGGTTGCTATCACTGCCTCACTGGGTCAGAAATGAAGTTCTATATGCAAAGTACTTGGCAAGGTGCCTGGAAGAGAGTAAGAGCTCAGTTCCTCCCTCCCTCCCTCCCTCCCTCCCTCCCTCCCTCCCTCCCTCCCTCCCTCCCTTCCTTTCTTCCTTCCTTCCTTCTTTCCTTTCTTCCTTCTCCTTCCTTCCACGAGCTCTGTTTGACCTTTCCTCCACGGATTGTGAAGTCCACCCTCTTCTGCCCACTCCCACCCAAAGCAAAGGTCTGTCCGACCTTGGAGTCTTGGTGGCCACTGGTCAGTCCTGTCCCCAGCGTGTGCATCCACAGCAGCCTTGTGACCCTCATGATGGGTGGCTTGGGTCAGGTGGGTGTCAGTTGGCAGCCTGCCCCATCCCCCTGCCCTCCAGACAAGAAGGGCTGGGAAACTTGACTTCATTTATTTTCATACATGAAAGACAGAGAGAGAAAGTGAGAGAAGAGGGGGAGGAGAAGGGGGCAGGAGGGCCTGGGAGAGAGTAGGGAAGGAGCTGGAAGCCTTGTGTGCCTCTTGTCTCCTGGTCACACAGGTCTGGCTCTGGGCCTGATGACCAGGGTGAGCTGCAGCTTCAGCAAAACACGCTGACAGACTCATGACACAGCTGGGGGGGGGGTTGGCCGGGAGCTTCAGAAGCCACACCAGCCACTCACAGTGGACGCAGGTCTCTAGTCCTCCTCCTCTTCCTCCTGGGTGAGTTTCACCTCTGGAGGCTGGGGAAACGTCGCCTATAAATTACTCTCCTTCACAGACAGTGCGTTTTTCTTTATGAATCATGCAGGGTCCGCCTCCAGCTTCAGTGTGTGTGAAACAACAAATCAGGAGAAATTTGACTTGACCCAAGCAGGGAAATTTCCATCCATCATAAGAGGAAAATGTTGGAGCAGCAGGGAGAGGCACAGGCTGGTGACAGCCCGAGGGGAGCGGGTGGGAGGGGTAGGGGGCCCAGCCTGGGCTCTCCCAGTCTCTAGGGTGGGTGGGAGACACGCACAGGCTCTAGGGACATCAGGTTCTGTGGCCACCCTCATTCGCTGGCCTCTCAGTCGGCACTCCCCCACTTCCCTGGGGCTCTTCTGGGTCCTGCAGGTCACCTGGATAAGTGACCCTTCCCACCTTGCTCTCCCTGCTCCTCCTTACGGAACTCCTGAGAGCTTCCAAGCAAGCCTGTTCTTTACCTCTGTCTTTGCACATGTTGTTCTTGCAGCCTCAAACAACATCCTTCCTTTCCAAAACCTGACTCATGGACACGCCCACGGGGATGTTTCCCAGACCCCTCAGGCGGAGTTGACAGTGCCTTCTAGGGTGCCATCACTCTCTTGAGTCAGTGAAATCATTTTCTATGTTTCTGCCCCACCACCACGTTGGCTGCTCCCATGTAGGCCAGGCCAGGCTCTTACACGTCCCTGTGTCTCTATGTGGTCACTCCACTGAGGCTGGAATCTTGCCCGTATGTTCTTGGTTTTATCCCCAGCACTTAGCACACAGTAGATGTTCAATGAATAATTCCTGCACAGGGGTTGGCCTATGCTCAGTGGCCATGGATCTGACAGAGGCCCCTCTCAGGACCTGAAGCGTGTTCGGGCTAAGGAACATAAAATGGAACCGGCGAGTGGGCAGTCGGGGTCAGGAGGTAAGGTTTGGGTTCCTTCTGCTGGTGGATGCTTTGGCCCTGACTGCCTGCTGCAGCCCAGGAAACCAGCCGGCCTCGTCGTATTCAGTTTCAACTCACTCATAAATAACGTGTCCCAGAAATTCCAGATTTGCTTTCTGTTTTACAATGTGTGTATCTAAAATTCATCGATGTTGCTGTAGTTTATTCATTTTAACTGTTGTAAAATCATTATCTGTGTATAAACTACAAGTGATTTACCCATTCTCCTGTTGATGGGCATTTAGGGTACTTCTAATGTGCGTCTCTCACGTGGATACATGGATAGGAAGGAATAACTGGCTTTAAGATATGCAAAGCTCAGTTTATAAGATAGAGCCAACTCGATTTCCAACGTGATTGTACCAGTTCTTAACTCTTCATCAGCAGTACCTGTTGATACACCAACTGCATTGTCAAATTGCTTGGTTTTGCCAATTTAACAATAGCTAATTTGCATTTTCCTGTTACTAATGAGATTGAACACATATCCATATTTTTCATGGCCGTACGTATTTTCTCTTCTTTGAAATACCTTTTCCTGTCCTCGTATGTCCATTTTTCTAATGATTTGTTTTTTTTATGGACTTGTAAAAGTTCTTGGCATTTTTGATAGAATAATAGTTTCTCAATTATATATGTTTTGAAAACTTGTAGTCTGTAGCCTGTCTTAGCTTTTTTTAAGTGTCTTGATTTACAGAAGCTCTTACTTGAACATAGTCAAATTTATCAATCTTTTCTTTTACGATTAGTTAGGGCTTTTGGTGTTTCGTTTTAAAATATTTGTCTCCTTTTTAAAAACAAAGTTTTAAAGTTTTGCTTTGACATTTAACTCCTTAATCTACCTGGAATTAATTTTTGTATATGGTGTGAGGTAGGGATCTGATTTCAGTTATTTCATATGGATAAACAATCTTCCAGCTTCATTTATGGAATAGTCCCTTTTCTCCCCACTAACCTCCCATGTCAGATCTAAATAGTGAAATTCTATCATTGGGATTTTCAGCATAGATGATCATGCTATTTACAAATAAAGACAGTTTTACTTGATCCTTTCTTTTGTAGGCCCTTTATTTCTTTTTCTGATAAAGATATCCAAAACAATACTGAATACAGAGGTGATGTAAACAGCGCTTAGTTTTTCACTAATATGTATGAAGTTAGCTGTAGGATTTTTATAGACTCCCTTTATCAATTTGAGCACATGTGCTTCTATTTTTAGAATTCTGTGCTTCTATTCTGAGATTTTTTTCAGGAATAAGTATTGAATTTTGTCATATGCTTTTTTTTGTATTTACTGTGATGAGCATATTTTCTTTTTTAATTAGACTTTATTTTTTCAGTGCAGTTTTAGGCTCACAGCAAAAGTGAGGGGAAAATACAGAAATCTCCCAGGCACCCCGTTCCCCCATATAAGCATGGCCTCCCCCTTTATCAACGTCCCCACCAAGAGTGGAATATTTGTTACAACAGATGAACCTCATTGATACATTATCACTCAAAGTCTAGAGTTTATATTAGGGTTCACTCTTGGTGATGTACATTCTATGGGTTTGGACAAATACACGATGACATGTATCCATCATTATGGCATCATACAGAGTATTTTCATTGCCCTGAAAATCCTCTGTGATCTGCCTATTCTCTCCTCCCCATTCTCCCCCCACCCCTGGCAACCACTGATCATTTTATTGTCTCCATAGTTTTCCCTTTTCCAGAATGTCATACAGTTGAAATCATGCAGTATGTAGCCTTTTCAGATTTCAAAATATGTAGGGATTTTCCAGATGTTTTTCTGTTATTAATTTGTACTTAATTTTTATGTGGTCAGGGAACATAATTTATTTTTTAAATTTATTCTCTCTCTCTCTCTTTTTTTTTTTTTTTTGCTTTTGAACTAATTACAGGCTTATAGTAAAGTTGCAAAATTTATCTAGAAGGATTCTATATATCCAAATTCCCCCACTGTTAACATTTCCCATAACTATAGTACAATTGTCAGAACAAGGAAATTAACATTAGTCCAATACTATTAAGTAAAGACCATATTCTTACTTCACCAGTTTTTTCATTAATTTCAATTTTCTACTGCAGAATCACTCTCCAGGTGTCCACACTATACTTAATTATTTCTTCTTAATTCCCTGCAATTCCTCAATCTTCCCTTTTGTTCCATGACTTTTACAATTCCAATCAGTACTGATCTGATTTTTTGGGGGGGATCAAATATATTAATAAGTGTTACATCTTCATTTTACATTGACGCTTTTAGTGTTAAGATGTGTCCTTCTTTGTCATGTTTAATGCTTTTTGCTTGAATTCTACTTTGCCTGATATCAGTATCACTTCCTCTGTTTTTTGTTGTTGTTGTTGTTTGTTTGATTCCACTTGCCTGGTATATTTTTGTCCATCTCTGTTTTTAGCTTTTTTGAATCCCTTTGTTTTTTGTGTGTGTCTTCTGCATGGCACATAGTTGAGTTTGTTTTGAGCCAAATTTTAAATCTTTTTTGTTCAAAAGGTGACTTAAGCTCATTCACATTTATTTTTATACCTAACAAGTTTGATCTCGGCTCTATCATAATATTTTATAATGATGTAGATTTTGTTATATTTGCTATGTTTCTTAGAGGACATTCTTTATATGGTTAAATCCACTTGAAATTTTAAGGCTTATTTTATGGCTCAGCACAGGGCTTATGAAGCTATGAAAATTAAATAATGATAATAACAATGGTCAATGCTTAGTTGTTTGTTTTTACTTTATCGTATTCTGGAAAATAGTTGTGGTAGAGTAATACTCACAAATAATAGAAAGATCATGAGTTAACTCTCAGGACCAGAAAAAGGACCGTTCAAACAGAGGCCAGTGTGGGAGAAAGAGAAAGGTACTCAGGACATGAAGTCTGAAAAGGTACGATGATGGCAGTTTAGTTATAAACTCATTCCTGAGCTTCCTGGCAGCTAGAGCAAAAAGGGAAACACAAATATTCATATAATTCTCCATTGTCCACAGAGAAAAAAACATCCTCCTTTTCAGGAGAATCAAAACTCTCCCTGGCACAGAGTTCTTATGAAAATTTGTCAGCTGGGACAGGTGACAAAGCCATTACGCAATAAAAGCCTCTACACATATATAGCCTCCCCCATTATCAACATCCCAGATTTCTTTAAACCATGTCCCTTCAGTCCACTTGAGTGTTTTCATAGTATCACTTCTTGCAAAGCCTGGACACATGACACATGGTAGGACACCCACATGCAATAACACAGTGAAACAGTGGCAGTTGGTTCCATTTCGATGGTGCGAGCTTTGTTGCCCCGTGCCAATCCTTTCTTCCTCTGAGCCTCAGCTTTCTCATCTGAAATACAGGACACATGATTTCATTCTAAATAGTACTGGCACATAATGGGAGAACAAAGAAAGATTATTACTGTCTTTATACTTCAGCCCTTAGACTGTGACCCGGGGATGAGCAGCTGGAAGCATGTTCTTCCTGAGTTTGTCTAAGAGATGGGCAAACTTTTGATGAATCCACAGGAGATGTGCCTTCTGTTGGCTCATTTACTGGAACGCTGCTGGGGGATAATAGCCGCAGGAAGAAAAGGTTTGATTTCCCAGGATGGGGCGGTGAGGGAGGTCTCCTTGGACGTGGAGAAGAAAGGGTAATTATGTGTCATCTTCTTTTAGAACGACTTGCTGCTGTGGGTCTGCCCACCTGGGGTCTGAAAGCGCTGACAACTCCAAGACCAACTGTCATTTTCCCAGGTGTGAGGGTATCTTTAGCAAACACTCCTGGGAAACTGTCACTCACACTCTGTCTGGCCCCACAAAGGATCTCAGGAGGAAGAGAGAGACACAGGGCAGCATTGTGTCTGTCTGTCAATGCCTTACTTCACCCAACCCAGGCCGGCGAGAGCCTGGGCAAGCCGCTGGAAGGTCTGCATCTGTCTCAGTGTTCGGGGCAGGTCACCATCTGACCTACCTCTGGCTTCAGCCTGGGGAGAGCCTTAGGTGAGAGGGGGCAGGAAACATGCAGAGAAACAGATGTCTACTGAGTGGCCACCATGCACCGTTCCCATTGCTGATTTTATTCTAATTCCCCACAGCAAGGTAGGGTTTGGAGTTACATGCAGATGAGAACACAGACATTTAGAGAAGCACAGTGCCTTGTTCAGAGTCACACAGCCAGCAAGCAGTGGAGCTGGGACTTGAACCCAACTCAGAGATGCCAAAAATCTGTGCTCTTTTGTGGTGGGGCCTAGAAGGGAGAAGAGTAGGGGGTGAGAGAGAGGAGCAGGACAGCTTGATGGAAAAGGAAGACGAAGAGAAAGAGAAGGAGCTGGAAGAGAAAAGAGGGCAATACAGGGGGAGAAGGAGAAGACAGAAGAAAGACCAGTGGAGATGAAAGAAAAGTGGGGAGCAGAACAGACAAAGGATGTGTATTAGTTTCCTGTTGCTGCTATAACAAATTGCCACAAATGTAGTGAATTAACTAGAATAAGTTTATTCTCCTATATTTATGGAGGTCTTATGCCTGAAGTGAGTCTTAAATTAAGGCTCATTGTCATGCAAGGTGTCTGCTCCCGCTCCCCGCACAAGAATTCAGGATATGATGTGGTCAAAAAGGAATCCCCACAGAGCCATGGATGGGGGATTCATACCACTATATTCTCGCCAGCGGCTGGGTTGGAGATATAGGACGTAGGAGCCACATGATCCGCAACCTGCCATCGGCCTCTCTGCGAACCAACCAAACCACTTGCTAACTGCAATCCCTATTGCTAGCTCAGCCATGGCAGTTATATCAGTGGCTAATGGCTAACCGCTAACAGCTGATGGCCAACTAGTCACAGCTGATGGCCATCTACTACCCCAGCCAGCACCTTTCCACGTGCGGCTGAGAGCCTGGAAACTGCTCTCTGGGACTCTGTCTTCACACTCATTAAGGCTAAAAGTAAGGTGTCAGCAGACTGGTTCCTACTGGGGGTCCCAGGGGAGGATCTGCTTCCTTGACTTTCCGTGTTTCGAGTGGCACCAGCATTCTTTGGCTTGTGGCCCCTTTCTCTATTTTCAAAGCTCTGGTCTCAGTGTCCAACCTCACATGGCCTTCGCCTCTGACTCAGACCCTCCTGCCTACAGCTCATAAGGACCCTTGCAATCACATCAGGGCCACCCAGACAATCACGGACAATCAACCCATTCCTAGAGATTTAACTTAATTACACCTGTGAAGGCTCCTTTGCCATTCAATGTAACAGTTACGGATTCTGGGGATTATAATGCAAATACATTTGGGGGCCATTATTCAGCCTACCGCAGATATGAAGGAAGAAAAATAAAATGTGGGAGGAAGGAAGATATAGGAGAATATGAGGATGGAGATGAAAGGAGAAAACAGGGGTGGAGGAAGACCTCAAGCAGGGCTTTCCCTCTCCAGGCCTCAGTTTCCTGCTCTGTAAAACGGGCAATGTGCACCTCTACTCCTGGGGCTGTGAGGATTCTGCAGAATTACACGGCCCAGGTGCTTAGCCCAGCGACCACCATGGTCCATGTTTTCTCCTTGCCTCTCTGGCAGCCAATCTCCTGCCTTCCAGGGTCTTCCCCTAGAGTGCCCACTTTCTTGCTTCCCACTGGGAGCACGCCCTCCCCTTGTAACGCCACCCCCCACCCCCCACCCCCAGACCCTGGACTAATGCATTGCAGCTTGAGCCTACAGACTGCCTGCTGGCTCCTTCCCCCTGCTCATTCCCCACCCAGCCCAGACCGTCACTTCTAATAACTCCAATACAAAACATTTCTCCAGATCCATCTCAGCTGCCCAGCAGCCTTGCCTGCTCTTGAGTGCCAGCATCTGGCCGTGAACTCAGACCTGTAGGACAGATGTATGTGAACTCCAAGGTCAATGGCTCACAATCCCCTCTCCGTCCACGGCCTTGAAAAACATCAGCCTATGCATGGCACCCTCCCTTGACCATCTATCTGTATCCCCTTTCCTTCTCTCTCCCAGTCACAAGAGAAAGCCACCATGGACATTAGCCACCCAGGGTCCCACGAGGCTTCACTGTTTATGGGGCGGGGACTGTCATTTCTTGAGCATCTCTGTGACTCAGGTCCTTTGCAGATATTAGCTCAGATCATCCCTACAGCACCCCGGGGCAATGGAAAGGCGTGAGTCTCTCCCCAAGGGCATACAACATTCTTCCTCACTTGACCCCACTCTGTGTCTATCTACCCACCCACCATTCCCAATTATTGAGCACCTTCCATGATCGTGAACTTTATGGGTGGTGTATTGGGTTGTGCCCGCATGCCGGGAGAATCCTAACTCCTGATGCCTGTGAGTGTGACCTTATTTGGAAATAGGTCTTTGCAGATGAAATCAAGTTAAGATGAGGTCGTACTGGATCACAGCGGGCCCTAGTGCCATGACTGCTCTCCTTATAAGATGGAGATTTAGACACAGACACTCACAGAGGCAAGAACACCATGTGAAGGCAGTCAGAAACTGCAGTGATGTCTCTCTAGGCCAAGGAATGCCCAGGACTACTGGTCATCACCAGAAGCTGGGGGACAAGGAAGGATTCTTCCCTGGGACATCTGGAGGGAACGTGGCCCTGCTGACACCTTGATTTTGGGCTTCTGGCCTTCAGGATGTGACAAAAATAAATTTCTGTTGTTTTAAGCCACCAGTTTGCGGAAATTCATTATAGCAGTTCTAGGAAACTAACACAAACAGAATTAAGCCTTGCCACAAGCTGAAATGAGAATTACTTTCCATTTAACAGATGAGCAAAGTGAGGCTTGGAAAAGAAAAATATTGTCTCTGAGGTCCCACAACCAGTTGGGGCAGATGTGCGGCTTAAACCCAGGCCCAGCAAACCCCCAAGCTGGTGCCCCCTGCTCCCCACCAGTAATGGATCAGCAAACCTGGATGCACCCAGAGTTACCCGGAGAGCTGGTTAAAATACTGATTCCCAGGCCCCACTGTCATGAAGACGGTGAAGCTGTTGGCTGGGGCCCTGGCCAGCACTGCATTTTAACAGCACCCCTGGAGTTTCTGAAGCTGCCGTGTTGGGGAAACGTCACATCTCCTCGTGCTGCTATCACTCAAAGAAGCATATTGTCAGGAGCTTGCAAGTTGGATCATTGGTGATTGGTCACAAGGAGGAAAAGGTGTGGATGGGGGGAAGGTAAGTTGAGGTGGTAGTGGAGAATGGCTGGAGTGAGGAGGACGGGCCCTCCACACCCACTCTGGGAAGCTCAGCCCTCCTGTCAGCCATCTCATCAGACCCCAGCCACCTCAGCCCTACCCTAACCCCTTCCCGGACCACAAGCCCTGAGACTTTTGTCTTTCTGGAGCCTTCCAGAGTCCCTGAGTTCTAGATCCGGAAGTTGTCCATGAGGATCCCATCCAGCCACCGCCACCCAACTCTCACCTTCCACCAACCACCATGTTACAGGTGGGAGAACTGGGGCCTCAAAACACATGTGTCTCAAAACACATGGCCAACCCCTGACAAAGCCTTGCTTCAGAGTCTGGTCTCCCAACTACGGCAACATACCACGTTATTCCTGAAAGCAGCCCCAGGCAGGAGTCAGGTCAACAAGGGGCAGACAACCAGCCTCTGGAGGGAGAGGTGGGCACACATGTGAGGGGCTGGAGGGGAGCATGCTGGGTGCCAGCACTGGGCTGCGCGCTGCGGGTCCATCATCACACTTGATCATATGACCGTTTCTGTCCATTTTACAGATGCAGAAACAAGGCCTCAGGAGGTTAAAGACACCTGCCCGGCCTCAACCAGCTCACAAGCGCCGCAGCTGGGCTGCGAACCCAATTCTGCCGACCTCTCCAGCCCCCTGCCTTCCTCATCCTGCCTGTCTACCTCTCCAACCCTTCAGCCCTGTTCCCAGACCACACCCTCCCAAATATGAAACCAATTTGCAAACCAAGTGTTCAGTGCCATTGGCAAGAGGCACAGGCCTCGGAGCTATTAGTACGCAGCAAGTGCTCAGCTGGGCTGCACAAAGAGGCATCCAGTGGGTGTTGGCAGCAGCCCCCCCACTCCCAATATTTCAAGGGAGAGATTGAAGCCACATGTTTGGAGGCCATGCGCTGATCCCTGGAAGGACGTTCCATATAAACAGCATGAGGCAGAGCCTGTCACTTGGCCTTACCTCTGGTCCCCTACCCGAGCTCCAGCTCCCAGAGCCAGCTATCGCCAACCTCTCCTCTCCTCAGACACTGGCTCCAGACGCTGAGGGTCACTGAGGACTGGCGAGCTGCGAAAGGGTTAAGCAGAAGGCAGCAGGTGCAAGGGTAGAGAAAAGACAGGTTCTCCTGGGCCTCGGGGTGGGTAGATGGGAAGAGAGAAAGCCAGACAGTGGGGGGCAGGCTGTTCTCCTCCACCCCCTCCCACTGCCTATGGAGTCTGGGGTCATGTTCCTACTTGGCGCTTTATCCTGAGCACGCCATGTTCTCTTCTGAGACGCAGAGGTTGTGGTCCTGGGGACCTCTCCCAGGCCCAAGCTCTTCAGGTCCTGGAGACTGGGCCAGTTTCCCCTGGCAGGGTCTGACCGACCCGTGGAAAGCAGGCCCTTCAGAGCCCCAGGTGATGTGGTGGGGGCAGGGGCGGGGGAGGGGGGACTGCTGGGCCACACGGGCTGAGGGCTCAGGGTTACCAGAGCCAAGGCAACACACGTGTGTTTCAAATTTTCTTTCAAGTCTTCTCAATGCCTGCTTGCTCCCGTCCCTCCCCCAGCCTCCTTGTTCTGGGCTGTAATCAGTTTGGATGGAGAACAGCAGACACACTCGGGAGGGGGTGATGTGTGGGGAGCAGTTGGGGCTGGGAATCATTTCGGGGTTTTGTTACCTGCCAGCAGCTTGCAGGCTCATGCGAGGGGGAGGGGCACAGAGATGTGGACACCAGCGGTGCCCTGGTGGGCAGAAGGGCTGGTCATGGGCCTGGGGGAAGGGCAGGAGACTCAGCCCCTGCACCCCAGCTGCGGGCCTTGCCTGAGGCCCAGGAATAGGACAGCCGGGACCCACATCCTGGCTGAGTGGCCATGGTGGTGTTACTGACCTCTCGGAGCCTCTGTGGCCTCATCTGTGAAAAGGGGCCTGGATGCAGATCCTGGCTGTGAAGATTAAATAAAATAAGCCCACAGAGGGCTTAGCACAGAGAGGTGGTCTGCTGGCATGGACCGCTGCTCTTTGGTGGAGTAGGGTAAGAGGAATGGGCCTCACAGCCAGTCCTCAGATTGCTGAGGCCATTGGTGCAGCGTAGCCCAGGCCTGAAGAGCAAGTCACACTTTCCGACTGTCTGCAGGTCTCGTTGAGAGGCAGGTGGCATCTGTGGGGGAGCCTAGAGGCCTTCCGCACCCCGCTCCTAACGCTGTTTCCTTCCCCAGAAGGCTGAGCCCCGCCTGGGCCTGCCCTGTCCTGGGCACTGCTACCTGCTGTCCCCAGGACCTATCAGCCAGCATCTGTTCAGACACATACAGGCTGCTTGCTCCCACTTCAGGGACACCCCAACTTAGGGTGTGAGAGGCATAATTGTTCTTTGTGTCCCCTCAGTCTGGGACTGTCGCTCTAAAAGCCGGGTAGGTCTCCTCCCAGGTTCGAGGCAGCTCATTATGGACCTTTTCGTCATAGCGTCCCTTGAGAATCAGATGAAAACTCTGCTCCCTGCTTCTGGGAAAATGAATCCGTAAAAAAAATCTCTGTCCACAATGTCAGGGGTTGACAGACCCCTCCCCAGAGGCTCTAAGTTAAGAACCCTGCTTGAGGATTTGAACCCCATTCCCGCTAGAGAAAGCCGGTGCTCAGGTTGAGAAGCCCGACTCTGAGCCTACTCTCGGGGAGACCCAAGGGTGTCAGATGGTCAGACCTTGACAAAGGGGGCTCGGGAATTCTGACATGCAATCCCCAGGAAGGGCAAACACTCACCTGTCCTGGCCAGGGGCTGCCCTTGAATCTGAAGGCCTTCCCCTCCCCGGACCTCAGGGTCATGGTCACTTCCACACGTCAGAGCCAGATGCACAGGGGTATGCTGGCCCCTCCACCCTCATTTTACAAACGGGGAAACCAAGACTCGGAAAGTCTCCCTGGGTGAGCCTAGGTCACAGGGGTTTCTTTCAGCTCTTGCTTAGGTGTTGGTGTCTGAGGCCCAGAGCACTCGGTGGGCCTGAAGCAGGGGACCTGGCCAATGGAGGGTCAGCCCGGCCACAGGGAAAGAGTAGCCCCCACTCTCCCCACCCCTTTTATTAGCAACTGATGGAAAGTGGCAACTCAGAAAGCAGAGGTTTCCGGCTTGCCAGATCATAGCTGGGAGAACAGATGGCCAATTCATCCCACCAAACTTGGCACCTCAAACAAAAGAAACAATATGTGTTTGGCTCCCTAATCTTTTCCTCAGGTTCCCAGGCAGGTGACTGGAAAGTCTGATGACAAGAAAGCATCAACTCACTTCTCTCAGGATCCAAACCACAAGCTGGGCCTGACCATTGTTTCGCCTGCTCCTTCCCCATCTGCCCTCCCCCCGCCCTTCCTGGGGCTGGCCAGGTCCTTGCAGCAGCAGCTCAGTGTCTCCATAAGAGTCAGTCCCCTGTGAGAATGGGGTAGAGGGTGGGGAAAAGGAGGCAACCATTCTCTCCTTTCACCTTCACATTACCCTATTATTATCCTATTTTGCAGAGGGGAAACTTAAGCTCCAAGGGGTTAATCAAAAGCTTACCTGGTCTGGACGTGGCAGAGCCAAGAGAGATAACAGCAGCTGATGTGTATTGAGCTTCTCCTGGGGAAGAAGAAGGGGAGGTGATCACTATCACCACACTTACCCCCACCCTCACACCCCCCGTCACAATCACTACAATCACCACCACCACCACCGCCATCACCTCCGTTGTCACCACTACCATCACCCCAGCATCATCACCACCATCACCACCACCATCACCACCGTTGTCACCACTACCATCACCCCAGCATCATCACCACCACCACCACCACCACCATCACCACCGTTGTCACCACTACCATCATCCCATCATCATCACCACCATCACCACCATCACCACCATCATCACCGCTTTATAGATCTGCCCCCACTTTCTAGATCTCAGTGAGATGATGTGGCCTGTGCTCTGGTGAGCCAGGCATGGAGACACTCTTGTGAAAAAGTCCGATGATGTGGCCAAGGTTTCCTGCAGAGCTGTGAAGTCGGGAAGGCGGGGGTTCCATTCTAAGACCTGGGGCTGCGTGACTACAGCTGTCCTTCACTGAGCATCTATTGCATGTCTGGCACTTGGTAGGTACTTCATGGGCTTCCCCTAACTAGCTCTGATTCGAGTGTACAATTGTCCCAGTTTTACAGATGAAAAATCAGAGGCATGGAGAAATGATTTATCAAAGCCACACAAGCAGTTAAGGGCCCGAGCGAGGACTCTTTCCACTGCCTCAGCTGTTTCTCTTTGCCCTCCACCCCCCACCCCAGCCCCAGGGAGGGTATTAATGAGGCCGGTGCAGGGAGAGGCAGGGGAAGGAACTATATCCGCAGGTGCCAGCAGGTCTTCCCGTGGTGGCCAGACCTGGGCCTGGCGCCACTCTGCTTCTGTTTGTCTGCTCTCCCCATGTGGGATGGTGGCTGGTAACCCTCTGGGGTGGAGTGGGGTGGGGGCCCCTCACATGTCTGGGCCCTGCCAAGACCCCGCCCTGGAGACCCAGAGTCTGTTTCCCAAAGACAGCAGTCATTTCCATTGTGGGATCCCTGGGTGGGGCAGATGGGGCTCCAGGGTCCCAGGCCTGACTACAGGACTGCAAAGCTGAGTACAGTAGCGGAGGTGGTGAAGCACGAACCCCAAGGCCTTGGGGACCTGGTCTCCCTTTGTCTTTGTACCACCTAGTTGGATCTTTGACTCTTTTCTTCTCTGTGTCTGGGTGACTCAGGGGGTCAAAGAGTTTGTGGTGTGATGGGAAAAGCCGAGATGGGAAGTCAGGAAACTGAGCTTTGGCCCCAAATCTGTTGGGAGACACTGGTATATCCTTTGCCCTCTCTAGGCCTTGAGATGCTGGACACACCTGCTGACCACAGTTTAGAGCCCTCAGACACCTCACGCCCCAGTGTCCAGGCCATCCCAGGGCAGTGAGGTGCTAAGAAGGCAATGTTTGTCTGTTTTCTTCACAGAGAGAACAACTGAAAAGCAGCTCCTGGCCCTCAGCGGAAAGGAATTTAAAGGGGGAAACAAGTGTGGAAGTGCCTCTTACTGACAAGCTCAAGCCCTGTTAGCTTGGCCTCTGCTCCTACTGTGCCTTCCCACCCCCTCTGTGGCTTTGGAGTCACTTCTCAATCACCCAGCCCCTTTCTATACTATCCTCCTCTCAAACTTCTGCTCAGGAAAGTCTGCTTCAAAATGTGGGGTCTAGGGAGGATCAAAATGACAAGGTTATCAACCGTAAGAAGATGGTGAGCTCAACCCAGGAAGTGACTGAGCTCCTACAAAAAGTATCACCACCACCATCACCAGCATCACCACCGTCACCATTACCACCACGACCATCTTATTACCATCACAACTACCTCCACCATCATCACCATCACCATCACCACTACCACCATTGTACTATTGCCTTTTGCTGCTGCTGTAACAAACTAGCACACACTTGTTGCCTTAGTCTGTTCAGGCTGCTATTATAAAATACCACAGGCTGATTGGCTTATAAACAACAGAAATGTATTTCTTACAATACTGGAGGCTGGGAAGTTCAGTATCATGGGATGACAGATTTGGTGTCTGGTCCAAGGGCTTCCTGGTTCATAGATGGCCATCTGCTCACTGTGGCTTCACTTGGCAGAAGGGGCTAAGGGCACTCTCTGGGTCATTTTTATGAGAGCACTAATCCCATTCATGAGGGCTCTATCCTCATGACTTAATCACCTCCCAAAGGCCCCACCTCCTCATACCATCACACTGGGCATTGAGACTGAATATACGAATTTGGTGGGGGGTGGGGAATGACACAAACATTTACATTATAGCACTTAGTGGCTTAAAACAATACAAGTTTATTACCTTACAGTTCTGGAGGTCAGAAATATGAAATGGGTCTCAAACGGCTTAAATCAAGGTATTGGCAGGGTTGTGTTCCTTCTGGAGACTCCAGGGGAGAATCCGCATCCAGTTTCTAGAGGCTGCCCACATGCCTTGGCTCATGGCCCACTTCTGTCATCCTCAAAGCCAACAATGGCCAGCCAGTCTTTCTTACGCTGCATCACTGTGTATCTGTCTCTTGTCCCTCTCTTTTGCTCTAAGGACACTTGTGATTACACTGGACCCACCCAGATACTCTCCCTATCTCAAGGTCAGCTGATAAGCAAACTTAGTCCACCCTTTCCAGGTAAAATAACATATTCACAGGTCCAGGGCTTAGGATATAGACCTCTTCGGGGTGGTGGTGGGGCATTATTCTACCACAGTGATTATCATCGTCTCCAAAACTATCACCACCAACCCACTTCTATCATCATTGCCACCACTATCACCACTATTATTGTCAGCAGCATCACCATCGCCGCCACAACCATGTTCCCCACCATTATCACCACCACCCCTCCACCACCGCCATTGTTTTCATCACCACCACCCCTACCAGGACCACCACCTCACCTTTACTACCATGTTTCCCCGAAAATAAGACCGGGTCTCATATTAAGGTTCGCTCCAAAAGATACATTAGGGCTTATGTTCAGGGAACGACATCCTGAAAAATCATGCTAGGGCTTATTTTCCGGTTAGGTCTTATTTTCAGGGAAACATGGTACTTAGATCTCAGCTCAAGCATCGCTTGCTTCCTTATAGTGGTCTTCTCAGACCACCTTATCTAAAGTAGGACCTCCTTCTGAGCCTCCCCCTCCATCACACACACACTGAAAGAGAACTCCTTGAGGGCAGGGACCTTGTCTGATTTGTTCAGTGCTGCATTTAATGCAGAGGAGGCACTCAAAAAATATCGAATGAATGAATAAATGAATGTATTTGAGCCTATAATAAGGGATTTGACGTAGTCTGGAATGCCAAGGAAAGTGTCTCTGAAGGAGTGACATCAGAGCAGAGATCTGACAGAACAGTGGGGGTTAACAAAGTGAATACAGACCAGTAGGAGCAAAGCTGGATGTCTGGAGAGAGTGTATTCTGAGAACTAACAGTAAGGACATCGGGGAGGCTGAAGGGCAGAGTGCAATACAGGTGAGAGCGACCAGAGCAGCAGGCAGGGCCCTGTAAGTACGTCAAGACTGTTGCTTTTTGTCCTCAGAGCAATGAACGCTTTGGAGAGTTTTAAGGCTTGTGATCAGATACATATTTCTGGAAGATCCCTCTGGCTCACTCTGAAGAGTGGGTTGTTGGGGCCAGGGGGTGGGGACAGGAGGTGTGTGGCAGCTGCTTAGAGGCCTCTTGCTGTTGTGGAGTGAAGGGTAGAGATGGCTCTAGCTTGGACCAGAGTGGAAGGTGTGAAGGTGGAGAGACGTGAACAGAGTCGGGAACTACCGTGATTCCCCGAAAATAAGACCTAGCCAGACCATCAGCTCTAATGCGTCTTTTGGAGCAAAAATTAATATAAGACCGGGTATATTATATTATATTATTTTATATAAGACCCAGTATTATATTAAAATAAGACTGGGTCTTATATTAATTTTTGCTCCAAAAGAGACATTAGAGCTGATGGTCCGGCTAGGTCTTCTTTTCAGGAAAATACAATGTGGGGACAGAGCCCCAGAGAGCAGTTTCCAGGCTCTCAGCCGTACGTGGAAAGGTGCTGGCTCGGGTCGTAGATGGCCATCAGCTGTGACTAGCTGGCCATTAGCTGTTACCGGTTAGCCATTAGCCACTGATATAACTGTCGTGGCTAAGCTGGGGTTGGTTGGTTGGCAGAGAAGCGGACAGCAGGTTGCAGATCATGTGGCTCCTGCTTCCTGTGTCTCCAGCCCAGCTGCCAGCAAGAGTATAGTGGTGTGACTCTCCTAGCTATGGCTCCGTGGGTGTTCCTTTTTGGCCTCACCACATCCTGCGTTCTTGTGCGGGAAGCGGGACTAGAGACAGTGCATGACACATGGTATAAGAGATAAAAGTCAAAAGGATTTGGAGTGAGGAACAGGATGTGGTCTATGTCTATCATCCATAGCTGGATGGCGTCAGCACTGACAGGTAGCTGGAAGGAGGGGACCAACGCCTCATGAGGATAAGAGTGCTCCCATGATTGTTGTTGTTGATAGTAGTGATATAATAACAGCAATAACCAATATTATTGGAATGCTTCCCGGAGCCTATGCATCATACTAAGTAATCTGCTGAAGTCACACAGGTTGTGTCTTCATTTGGGTTTTGCAGAAGTCAACCTTGGAAAAAGGATTCAAATGCAAGTCGTTGATTTGGGGAGGGAAATAGCAAAGTGGGGAAGTGAGGCAGGAAAGGGAAGTCAGCCAATGAAGTGTGTCTTATCAAGCAATTTATCACTGTGGGAAAATGGAGGTTAATCCTGCTGGGACATTTGGGATCCAGTGAAGAATATCCAGCCCAAAGTCATCCCACCAATGATGAGGAAGCTGGGGCATTTATACAGCAACTCTGGCTGGTCATTGGTTGGAGGCCACCCCAAGGGGTGTTAATTCTGCGTCTCCTCCAGCCTTCCACACATAAGGGCAGATAAGGCTCAGTGGCAAGAGGAAGCCCTTAGGCAAAAAGATTTAGGTTCTGGCAGTTAGAGGTCAGACTTGTGTGTGCTGAGATGGTGAGGAGTGGATGATAAGGAAAGAGAACTGACATCCTCTGCTACTGGCAGGAAATGGTGAAATAAGCGTCTATCCAGGTGTTTCAGATTTCAAAGTATATAAATAGATGAGCATATGGATGGTTAAATAGATGAATAGACAGATGGACAGATATATGAACAGGCGAGCAAAATGATTGGATGTTAGGGGTTCAAAGAAACGGATAATTAAGTGGGTGAGCAATGGATGGATGGCTGTTTGAGTGGGTGGGTGGATGAAATGAGCTTAGCTAATTTCACTGCATTGCACCTCACCTCCTATTGTTCCAGGAGGTCCCCAGTCTCTGAGTGTCAGAGGCATCCCAGCTGTGGTCTTATATTGATACCCAAGCACATCAGGAATGCAGTTCAGGGAACAGGGCCGATCCAGGAGGGTTGAAGCAGAGGGTGTAGCAGAGGGAAGCCCATGAGAGGGAACTGGAGGAGTAGGGCGGCACCCACTGGGGCTTGTACCTAGAATGGTGCTGCCCTGCCCAGAGCTGGCTGGCACTGGTCCAGGAGACAGCAGCATAGGGCTGGCTCTGGAACATTGGTCCCAGTGCCCAAGCAAGGCCATGGCTGCAGAAAGGGAAGGCAGCTCCCGCGGTGTGAGTAGTGCTGGCTCAGGAAGGCTGGGAAAGGAAGATGACATCAGGACAGGGAGTCCCATCTTCCTGGCAGAGCGGAGTGGAGCCCAGGGACACCCAGCCCAAGCATAGCTGATAGGGCTCAGCTCTGCCAAGTTTCGCTGCCTGGGGCACATTTTTATGACTGAGGAATAATGAGAGGCAGGCATCCTAGTCCTGGCCTTTCCCTGGTGCAGTGTGTGTCTGTGCACGCACGCGCGTGCACTTGGTTATATATGCTAGGACATTTAGCTCATGTGAATTTGTGTGTGTTAGCATGCTCGTGTGTATATGCAAGTGTGTTTGAATGTGAGTAGATATGTTTATGTGCATGTGAACACATTTGTGTGTGTAATTGTGTGTGTTTGCACACGTATGAGCATATTCACATTGGCACGAGAATACATGTGTCTAAAGGTATTCACATCTGTGTATGTGTTCATATAGTTGTCGTTTGCCTATGTGGAAACTTGTTTGTGTACGTGTGCTGCACAAGTGGACCTAAATGCTCACCAGGGAACGGACATCCTAGAATGAAAGACCCCACTCTTTGGCTGCAGGCTTGTCTCTTACCAACCCCCTCTCCTTCATACAAACTTCAGAAGCTAAATAATTAGTGTTTCCCAAACATTCTAGGTTGTTTCAGGCCTCCGTGATTTTGCAGGTGCTACCTGGAATGCCATCTTCTGCCTTTCTGCTTAGTAAAACTCTTGTGCGTCTTCCATGTCAAGGTTTCACACCTTCCGTGCTATCTTCCTGGTCACCTCAGACTCCGTCTTCTGGGCTCCCTGCTGCCTCTCAGGCATCCCTCTCTTATAGCCGTGAGGTATGTTCTGCTCTCCCTATGGACTGGGAGTTCTTTGAGGGCAGGATCTGGGTCTAATTCTGTCCTGGGTCCCCAGGGCTAGAATAGGATGTAGCATGCAATGGGATGAATGGATGGATTTGGGGTGAGCAGATACATGGATGGATGGATGGATGGATGGATGGATGGATGGATGGATGGATGGAGAGATGGGTGGATATACAGATGGACATGAGATGGATAGATGGATGTGAGATGGACAGATGGACGGATGGAAGGTGAGATAGATGGATAGACGGATGGATGAACCGGTAGGTGGATGCACGAGTAAAGGACTCAATGTGGCTCTTCTGCTCTAGAATCCTGGATTCTGAAAGGAGACTGCTTACAGCTCTTCCTCAGCTTTCGTTCTCTCTGCTACAGAAGAAACAGTCTCGTTGCTTGCAGAGGAAGGCTGCAACCTCAGAGCGAGCCTGCTTTCTCTCCTCTCGCCTGGCTCCCAGGAGGGCTGGCTGCAGATTGGCCACCTACTTTATATGAAGGAGCAGATTAGGCCTGAAGAGACATTGCTGAGTGGCTTAAATTAGCCCCCGTTTGTGCTCCGGGCTTTCAAAGGCTGGGGAGACTGCAGAGGAGGGGTCTGACTTCAGGGCCCAGGGCTAAGTGGGCAGGGATTGTGTGCCCTCCAGGCCTTGACTGCAGGCAGCTTAAGGCAGAGCCCTAGGAATTTTGAGACAGGAAAATGGTGTTTTGTGTTGTTAATGCATTCACTTGGCTTTGAACTGGAGAGTAGTCAGGTGTCCCAGACGGCTGCTTTGTGCTGGTGTAGGGAGGGGGCAGGGCAGAGTCAGGCCCGGATTACAGAGGCCTTCCCGGGGGAAGGGGGCCTTTTGATGGGGCCGGGTCTGTTGTCCGGAGTCTGCTTTGCTGGTGGCGGGAGCCCCTAATGAGGGGGAAAGGGCTGTTCTGAGGCATTCCCCACTCTCCCTTGGGCAGCAGGCGGAGGCCTCCTTTGATGTTGGAGTCCTTAAGCCAAGTGGGGACTAATTGCCACAAGGTACAGAATGTTCTGGTTTCTTGGGGGGTCTGCAGCTTGCTCTCAATGCCACAGCCACCCTGGGGCAAGGGGAAAGGCAGCGCTCTCCCTACGTGAGAACTCAGGAGGGTTGGGGGCAGTTTTTTGTTTTTCTTTCACGAACACAGACACATGCACACTGTACGCTGCACAAACACACACGTATCTTACTCCCCCGTAAGTCTGTGACCAGCATTATGTTCAGAAGCATACACTTTTTAAATTTTTAAAATCAATGAGTCAGTGTGGTGGGAGGCAAGGAAAATGGCAGAGGAAAGAAAGCAGGCTTTAGCAGGCCGACACTGATAGTCTCCAATTCAGTTGGGCCACTTGTTAGCTGGGCCACGTCTCTGAAGTTCCCAGAACCCCAGCGTCCTCCTCTGCCACATGCAAGACTCTGCCTGACACCCTGTAGGTGCTTCCATGTATCTGTTCTTTCAATTGCTGAGGCAACTGTATTCTTGACGCAGCTCACTGAAAACACATTGGTCTGCTTTCTTGGCAGGCACGGAGGCAGGTGGAGAGCCTGGCTGGCAGACATCACTTAGATGGTTCTCATTTGATGGGGGAACAGGGAGAGGATGGTGTCCTTTTATTTTTACTGTTTGAGCCCACGTGGTTCCCACCTCCAAGGAAGATGGCCTGTCCTCCCTGTATTTTGCGCACCCCCACCCCATTGCCACCTTGGCCTCTCAGTGGAATGTGGTGTCAGACACAGCCATTTTTATCATTAAAATAAACAGTTAAAAAAAAAGAAAGAAAGAAACAGTTGCAGCCAATTCTGTGTTTTGACTCTATACCAGGCACAGGGCTTGGTGATCTGACTACATTATCTCCAATCTTAAGAGTGACACTTTCAGAGAGTTGGTAGCCCCACTCGACACATCAGGAAACCAGGACTCAAATGGCTTGCCTGATGTCATCCCAACATGGGAATGGAGCCAGCTTGTTGATTGGCCCGACAGCAAGGCCCCCTCAAGCCTGCCCTTCCCGGCTGAACGTCCTGATCAAGCTTCTCTGAGCTTCACTTCCCCCTCTCATCAGTGGGAATAATCACAGGACACCTTGCCAGATGTGCAGCCCTGTAAGTGAGGCACCCACATACACAGCAGGCACACTTGTTGCTTCCCTCCTCACCGCCCTCGTCATACCTATGTGCCCTCTCTCAGTCTCTCTCTCTCTCTCTCTCTCTCACACACACACACACACACACACACACACACCAGATAGTCCCATTTCCTCTACTCTTTGGAATCTGGAGAAGGGGCAGATCTGGGTGAAACGGAACAGTGTCCATCGAGTTTTCTTCTAGATGTGGTGCCCCTTCTGTGCGGTTTGCCCTGACCTCTAGCCTCTGGACAGGGGTCACCCATCCCCCAGTCCCCCCTGATGACATAACCCTCTATGGGGAACTTCCAGGACAGAGGTGAGTGGAGGGCCTATCACCCGGCTGCTTCCCCAGTGAGCCCCTGAAAAGGAGGAGGGTGGCCCCATGTCTAGGGCATGGGAGCAGGCAGAGAGCATCGGGAACCACGTTTGGTTCTTTTGAGACTGGAGGCCAGCATAAGAACCAGGTGAGCGGGAGGCCAGCTGGGTTTGGATAATACATCACCTGTCCTGATCCTAACACCACACAATCTAGATAGGGTAAGCCTTGGTTACACAGGAAAGGAGAGGTGAAGTGGTACAGCTGGGAAGAGGCTGAGCAGAGCTTGGCACCCAGTTCTGGCTGACTTTGAACTCTGAACCAAACTCCAGGATCCAAGAACCCGAAAATGGCTGAGAATGGGCCTCAGACATGGCCTGAAGTCATCGACAACTGAGGCTGGACCTGAGGGCCCCAGCTGAGAGGGGATGCTCCCGAGAACCTGTCCTGAGACAGATGTCACAGCTGTCCCCGGGATGAGTGGGCAGTCCCAGGCCTCTGCTGCCCCGGTTGCTCCCGTCCTTGGGGAAGAGTTGGGGTCTCCCTGGCCGAGCTCGGAATACCTTGGAGAGGGGAATCTAAGACACTCTGGCTCAGTTCCTTTCTTCTTTTACAAGACCAACATGGAAAGGGCTTTATTGTTTTGTAACAATAATATATTCTTGTTTTTTAGTGTCAACAATACAGGTAGGCCAAAAAAGGAGAAAATAAAAGTGCCCGGAGGTGGCCGCTGGACTCGGTGAGTGTAGACACACAGGGCAATGGGGGCTGGCTTTCCCCTCATAATATGCCGTGGGCATCTTTCCCACGGCATATATACACTTGCGCACAATTTTCAGTGTTCACGTAACATTCCAAGGACCCATGCAGTTTCTTTAACCAGGCGCCTACTGTAGAGCATTTCGATTATTTCCAGTGTTTTCTGGTAAGATATCTCTACCTGCACAGCTCCGCCTGAAGCTCTGTTCGGAGACGTGGCATTGCTGCGTTGAACAGTATGGGCATTTTTGACGTTTTTGATAGCCAAGCTGTCCCTGGGAAGATCTGTCACTATACCACCACCTCCAGTGTCCAGAGGGCTGTTTGCTGTCACTAGGGCCAACAGTGGCTAGGAGCAATCGCCTTGTGATCTGTGATGATCTGACAGGTGAAAGTAATACCTGTTTCCCTGTGAATGTTCGACTACTCCCTGAGCGTCCTTCATCTATCCATTCACCAGAAATGTATTGAATGGCTACCCTGTGCTAGACATCCCCTATTGCAGGACGGGGGCGGGGGCATATTTGAAGCAGAAAATCAAACAGACGATCTCTCCATTACGGTTGGAGCCAGTGTTCTGAAGACTGGAGGGCTGGGAGAGATGGGCCAGTGGGGGTGTTAGCCCCTCCATAATCCCTATGGGATTTGACTTTCCTTAATATGGAAAATCAACCCTTCTCAATCACATATGAGGGGCTTTGTAAATTCATTTCACTCTCACCACCCCACCCTTCTAACCAGGTGCTCTAAGCTCCTCCATCACAGACATTTAGAGTGACTCTTGTTAAGGAGAAGAAGTACAGTGAGCTGTGACTTCCCTGGTGAGACAGTCTAGACACCATCTTAGATCCACTTTGGATGCCAGTTTCTCCAAAAAGGCTCTGTGGGTTCCCCCAAGACAAATCCGCCTCCCTTGATTAGCACAGAGATATAATCGAGGACAAACTGGTTTCCCCCACAGCTGGTGGCCAGGATCAGTTCTCTGTACCCCCAGGAGCACAGCCGCAGGGTGTGACATGGGGTAGGTGGGTGGTCTTATGTATCTGTCGTTTAAACATCTTTTAAAATTGGGAGCGGCTTTTCATGATAACTGAGGCTCACAGCACACTTTCGGGGTATTTACTTGAATCCCGAGAAGTGAGCATTACATTCACTTCACAGAAAAGAGTTGGGGGCTTGCCGAAGGTCACATAAGCAAGAGGGGGCTGGACGTGAAGCCAAGGCCCCTGGACTGCACGGCAGGACACTTGCTCCTGCATCACGGCCAAATTCACACTCCAGGCTTCCTTCCTCCTCTGGACCAAAACTCTGGTGAGTCCCAGGCCTTTCAGATTCTGGAGCTTCTAAGGAAGAGATCTTGTCGGCGTGCTCAGGCCTGGGGCTTATTGGTACCCCCAATTGCAAACCAAGTCCAGAAGCCCAGAATCCAACTGTCCAGGTAGGTATCTGGGCACTACCCACATGGGGCTCCACTTGTGACGGGTGACAAGCTAGGCCTGCCCTCCCTAGTGGCTGATGTCACGAGCTCATTAGAGCAATGGGGTTTCTAGTACAAGGCAACTGTCCAAACAATAAATTAAGCCACACAATTTAGCACTTAATTATCCCCTGTCTTGTCGACTCTGCTCTTGTTCCCTAGGTGTCTGTCTGGGCCCTCCAGCTAAATGGTAAGACCTTCCCTCTCAGTCAATCCATCACAAGCCCTGTTGGTGCCATCTCAGGAACATCTCTCAAATACTTTCCCTTCTCCACACCCAACGACCAGCTCCCACTCTCTCCCGTGGAGCATTGCCACCTGGTTTCTCCTGCTTTAACTCCCCTCTCTGCTCTGCCCAAGTGACATAAAGGTGGCTTCCCTTGGTCTGAAATACACAGTCCCAAGCCCCCATCTTGGTGTTCAAAGCCCCCGTGACCAGCGTGTCCTGTCTGCCTTACCAGCCTCCTCTTTCCAAACCCCACACTGGCTACCCTGGCATCCTGAAGAGCCTGTGGCTCTGCCCGAAGGAGGGCAAAGCCTAACTCCAGCCACTTGGGCACACTCTCTATGAGGGTGACCCCCCCACACTCAGCCCTCACCACTCAGCTAGCAGGCTGGTGCTTGTCCCAGTGTTCAGCTTCAGAATCGCCTCGTTCGAGACGCCCATAGGTATTTTCTTGGCAACCCCACAGTGGAGACTCCTTATTTCCTTTCCCCTGAAGGGCTGTCTCTTAGGATGCACAGGCCCAGGGACACCCGCCTGGGATAATGACGGCAACAATTAGACTATTGACCTGTGGCGAGCACTCTTGCCCATTCATTCTGCACTCCTTGTAGTTAAAGCCTCACAATCAAGCCATGGGAGCCATGATAAAGGTCCTTTCCCAGGTGAGGAAACTGAGATTTGGATTCCAGAGGCCAGGTCCCCATCTGGCCAACTTGGCCTAAGTCTAGAAGGGCCCCGGACATTGTGCCTGGGCTCAGGGAGAACAGGCTGGAGGACCCCTGGGGTACCATGGGGGGTGGAGAGGCCCGGGGAGGACGTGGGGGATGGCAGAGGGTGATAGTTTGGAGCAGGGCAATTTTTTGACCCAAAGGAACTTGGCACCCCCACCGAGTATTCCTTTCCGCTCTCCCATTTCACAGTTGGACAAATTAAGGCTCGGAGAGAAGGAGGGAGGAACCAGGAACAAAGTTATAGAGGAATAGAGACCAAGTTAGAGCCAAGTGTTTGAGTCCCAGTCCAGCTGACCCGGTGGCCTGGGGGTCTGGGGAGACTACACTATCACCCCTTCTCTCCCTGTTCCCTTCACCCACTGCTTCCATCAGACACTCCTGTGTGCTCCTGGGGGCCAGGGTCCCCACTAGTTGTTAAAGGTACAGAGGGCCCTGGTCTGGTTTGCTTGTAGCTGTGCTTGCTTGGCACACAGTGGGCGCTCAGTACATATGCGTTGAGTGGCTGAATGAGTAAGTGAATGAGCACTGGGACAGCAGCATCCTTCTCTTCATTCCCAGAAGGACCAGAAGAAATGGAGAAGCACTCACCTGAGTCCTTTATGCCCACGGTCTCCTCACAGCCACCCTATCCAGTCGGCATCATCATGTCCATTTTACAGACAAGCACACTGAGGCACACAGAGCAGACGAGGTTCACTCAAAGCTCTGCAGTTAGAAAGCAGTTCTCAGGCACCCTAGGAAAGAACACATTACCCATGCTATTTTTTTTTTAAAAAGGATGTTTTCCTTCTGGTGTGTAAACAGGAGAAGAGCTCCCTGAGAAGGCCATTGTAAATATCATCACTTCTCCTCAGGGCCCTGTCAGCTTATGTTACTTTATTTATCAACATTCCGCAATGTGTGGATCCAAGAACGTGTCCTCCAGTGAGACACCACAGAAGATGTGTGCGTTGGGGGATCAGGCTGCAGCGCTCTGCAAGCGTGACGCACAGGGCTGGGTAGGAGTTGGGAGCTGGGTCCAGGCACAGGGCGGGCCCTTCCCAGCATGTCCGCCCTGCCCGGGTGGAGCAGCAGGTTGGAGTTTCAGCGGCTTGTCCCTCATTTCCATAAGGGGGAGCTTGTGCACAGGAGATTCCCTCCAGGCTCACACGGCCTCGGTGTCCTGGGACCTGCTCTGGCAGTGGCCCTTTGGGTGTCGTGGCAGGCATCTGACCTGAGCCCTGCCTCCTACCCTGGGGGAGGGTTGGGGTGGGCAGCCATGGGGATATGTACAGGCTGGCCCCCTCCGCGTTTATCCATCCAGGGAACTAAGGAAAATGAAGAACAAGGTCTCACATGGAAAGAACACAGCTTTGAAGTCAGACAGAATGGGGGCTTACCTTAGTGCATATCATGCACTGGCCACATGACCTTGGGCTGGTCACCTCCCTTGGACCTCAGTTTCCTTATCTGTAAAATGGAAATACCAACTTTAGAAGCATTACAGAGAGTGGCAACTACAGGGCGTGGAGTGCAATAGACGCTTCCAAATAAAAGGACTATTACTGTGATGCTGATTGTCTGGATTCTTTATGCAAGTCCTCGTTGCTACCCTAACCCTCCCAGTCATTTCTGCTCATCATTCTTAGTGAGACTTTAGGGTAATTTGCACAGGGCTGTGGCCTCCAGACACAGAAAAACTTTTAGGCCTTGTGTTTGCAAACGCAAAACCAGGTGCGTCTCTTAACAGAAATGATGACAAAGCAAAAATATTTTAAAATATTTTAGAAGGGGGTAGAGAGAGAGAGAGCGAGAGAGAGAGAGAGAGAGACTTCATATCTTAATTCTTCACAAAACCAGGTTCTCTTCTTGAATGCAACCCCCCCTAGTCCACACAGATGTTGGGGGCGGGGGCAAGGACGCTATAATCCTAGTGACTATACCAGGTGCTGTTTTATTCCTGACTTGCTGTGGTCTTTGGTCTGAATCACTCCATCTCCTTTCATTTAGTTTCTGCCAGAAAGCAAAGCATACATATTTCATGGTCTCCCTTCCCTGGGAGGAGGAATCTCTTCACAGGCCTCCCTTTGCACGAGCTCACAGAGCTGCATTTGGGGCGGAAAGAAGGGATGGCAACACAGTCTGCTGCCCTTTGGCTGCCTTCTTAAAATTTTTATTTTTTTCTAAAATGGAAATAGCATTTTCTTGCTGATTATCAAAGTAACACATGTGCATTATAAAAAATTGGGCCGTACTGAAAAGTGCAAAGGACAAAAGTCACCCAGAGAAAAATCACTGTTAACATTTTGGCATGTCTTCTCAGACTTTTCTCTGTCCGAGCACATACGAACCCAGTTACAAGAGAATCTCACAGGATACATTGCTTTATATATTGATTTTCTTGGTTTACCTGTGTGGTTTTACTTGCTTGTTCTAAATGGTTCTGCCTCATTGTATTCCGTGGGTGTAGCACAGCTCATTGTACCAATGCCCTGTTGTTGAACATTTAGGTTATTTCTGGTGTTTTTTAAAACTTATTTTGAAATAATTCTAGATTCACAGGAAGATGCAAAGATAATACAGTTTCTGTGTACCCGTCACCCAGTTTTCCCCAATGATTACATCTTACATAATAATAGCATAATATCAAAATCAGGATATTGACATCGGCACAATCTGTGTGTAGTTCTACTCGTGTGTCATTCCATCACATGTGTGGATTTGTGTAACCACCACCACAACCAAGATACAGAACTCTTCCATCACAAAGACCTCCCTCACTCTATCCCTTTAGACTCTAAAGTTTAGAGTCACTCCCACCCCTCTCCCTTTCCCCTTCCCCAAGCCCTGGCAACCACTCCTCTGTTCTCCATCTCTATACTTTTCTCTTTTCTCTTTTTGAGAATCATATATACATACATATGTATATATTCCACACATTCACTCAGCATAATATCCTTAAGAACCATTCAAATTATTGCTTGTATAAATTGTTCTTTCCTTCTTATAGGTGAGTAGTATTCCATGATATGGGTGAACCACACCTATTAACCATTCATCTATTTTAGGGCATTTTGCTTGTTTCTATTTTTCAGCTATTACAAATAAAACCGCTATGAATATTCTTGTAGAGTTTTTTGTGTGTGTGTGGACATATTTTCATTTCCCTGGGATAAATGTCCAGAGTGAAATTACTGGGTTATTAGGTAAAATGTATGTTTAGTTTTGTAAGACTGTGAAACTGTTTTCCAGAGTGGCTGTCCCATTTTATACTTCCACCAGCAACGTAGGAGAGATCTAGCTTCTCTAAAACCTCGCCAGCTTTTGGTATTGTCACCATTTTTAATTGTACCTATTCTAATAGGTGTGCAGTCTTATCCTGCGGTTTTAACCTTCATTTCCCTGATGGTTTATGATGTAGAACATCTTTTCATGTGCTTATTTGCCACCCAGCTGTCTTCTTCGGTGAAATGTCTCTTCCTATCTTTTGCCCGTTTTCCTATAGGATTGTTTGTGATATTATCGTCATTCCAAAGATGTCCACACACAAATCCCCAGAATCTTATGAATATGTGACCTTACGTGGCACAGGGGATTTTGTAGATGTGATAAAAGGAAAGATCTTGAGATGGGGTTATTACCGTGGATTACCCTGGCGGGCCCAGTGTCATCACAATGGTACTTATACAGGAAAGAGCGGGCAGGAGAAGGACAGGTGAATACGGAAGCAGTAACTGGAGTGATGACACTGATGGCTAGAAGGGACCATGAGCCAAAGAATGAGGGCAGCCTCTAGAAGCTGGAAAAAGCAGGGCAACAGATTCTCTCTTTAAGGATCCAGAAGGAATGAAGGCCTACTCACACCTTAATTTCAGCCCAGTGAGACCCATTTTAGACTTCTGGCCTCCAGAACTGTTCGATAATAAATTTGTGTTGTTTTAAGCCCCTGAGGTTGTGCTAATTTGTTACAGCAGCAAGAGGAAGCTAATACAATCCTTTGTTGAGGATTCTTGTACTTGTACATAAATCTTTGCATACTTTCCCACCTATTTCCTTAGAAACAAATCCTAGAATTGGTGAGTCAAAGGGTGTGTACTCATTTACACGTCAGCATTAGCTTATAAGGCTTCCCAGGTCCTTCTTTCAGTCAACATTGGATCTGACATGTATACATATATTTGCAGTTGCCTTGATTTTCTCATGTCTGTAGAGCCTGCCTGCACGTATATAGGAGGTGAGGGGGAGGAGCGTGAGAAGGGCAAAAGTTTTCTCTGGATCATCTAAACTTGCCCAGTCCAAGATGGCAGCCACCTTCCACGCGTGGCTCTTAGGCGCATGAAATATGACTACTGTAAATTGAGATACCCTGTAACTAGAAAACAGACTGTATTTCAAATCCTTAGTACTATAAAAAAAGGAAAGGAAGGAATGAAGACAAAAGGAAGAAGGAAGAAAGGGAGGAAGAAAGGAAAGAAGGAAGGAAGAATCTCGAGTGACGTTTTCTATTGATTATACACTGAAATTATAATATTTGGGCACATATTTGGTCAAGGAAAATGTATTAATAAAATTTAATTTACCTGTTTTTGTTTATTTTTTTAATGTGGCTACTAGTAGAAAAATTTCAATGACATATGTAGCTTGTATTTGTGGCTCACATTGTGTTTCCATTGGTCAGCGCGGGTCCAAACTCTCTCACCCACAGCCCTTTATGATCAGTGGTGGGCAGTGACAGTGTAGCAGCCAGCGCCAGGGGCTCAGCTCTCAGCCCCCGCAGGAAAGTCAGCCAGGCCCTGTGGCCCTGGTCTCAGCCGTCAGTGCCCAAACCACAGACCCCACAGGGTGGTGGAAAAGTGCTTGGGGTCAGAGAGACCTTGGTTTGCATTCAGCTCCTTTGGACTTTTCTTGTATTTGGCCCTTCATCCATTTTAGTTTCCTTACGCATAAAATGGGGGAAATAACCCCATACCAGTTAGGGAGACATTCCTTTATTCAACCAACTTTTAGCAAACCAGGCACTGTTCTAGGTTCTGGCAAAGCAGCAGCACACGGCCCAGAAGGAGCCTGGCATGTTCGAGCACTCTTTCCTGCCTCTATTGCCAAAAAGGACTTTGGGAGGAAGAGTACATCCTACCCAGCACCTTTCCTGAGCCCTCTGCTTCTCTGCATCAGAACAGAAACTCCAGGCATGGGTTGCATTCACCCCAGACATCACTTTGTGGCTTTAGCTAAGTCATTCTCTTCTCTGTTTCCACTTTACCTATCTGTAAAATGGGGCTGATAACATCACTCACCTCACAGGGTTGCTGTGAGTGATAAACAAGGTAACACATGTAGAATAGGTGCTAAAAATGGTAGCTGCATTTCTTCTTCTCCTTCTTCTTCTTATTATTAATGCTATCATTTTCTTCACCCTAGACTCTCAATGATTTCGGGGCACTCTGAAGAGAGATGACTCAGGAACAGAGAAGAAAGGAAGAAAGGTCTGGAAAGACTCGATAGTCGGCACTCCATGAGATAAGCCCTCGGGCTTTTAGCCAAGTGACGAATATATTGCTGGACATCTCCTGGCGCATGTCAAGAAGGGCTGCCTACTCTTGGTCGCACTAAGAAGATCAACTCTTTTCTTTGGCTGGAAAGAGCTCTCACTGCTGGCTGCCCACGCAGGCTCTATCCTCTGTTTCAGATGCTGCTCTGCTCCTCCCATAGTCCCTTCAGGGTTCGCCTCCACCTGCAAACACCTTCCATCTTCTGCCCGGGGTTATTTTCCTACCTACGGGAACTTACAAGGCCTGTACTCAGGGCCAGAGTGCTGCGTTCAAGGGACCGGAAGTAGCCCTGACCACTAAGGAAGTGGGTGCTGGTGGAGAAATTCCTTTGCTTCTTCAGCCCTCGGTCAGGGCACCTCCAAGGTGTGTCTACACTGTCCCCAGGTTTCTCAGTGAATTGAACTCCACTTACACATGGTGGGAGCTGGCCTCCTTCATTGCCTGTCTTCCCTTCTCTGTCCCACTTCCCCATTTTCCTGCTCGTTCCTTAACAGTTCAAGTTCTGCTTCCAGAACAACCCAACTGAGACACCCTTCTCTCTTCTTTTCAAGAGAACCCTATTTTGGATCCATTCTTTACCCTCCTAAAGAGCCATATGCCTCAGGGAGATTGACACCCCCTCAAATTCCAGGCTAGCCCCATGGGTCTTGACAATAATTGCGTGGCGACGAAACAGATAACCGAACTCCAACCAGGTAGATGTGAGGGCAAACCTGCTGCAAGACACAGTTTTCTTCCTCCTAATAGTGAGCTGCAGGAAGGCACGGGTCCTTTTCTCTACAAAGATGGCTATTTTGATGTTTCTTTAGGAAGGAGCGTAGCAGAGTGCTTTCTTATCAGATCGATATCATGTGTATGCAATTTTTAAAGATAAAACTTGTAAGCTTTTCAGATACTGTTCTTTGGGCTGGTGACATTTGCTACCAATAGACATGAGCAAGTGACTTTGCTTTTTCAAGCGCTTCCCTCTGCTAAGTAGCCTAATTTGCATGGGCTAGTGCTCTCCATGCCAGAGCCAGAGTCAGGGCCTGTCTTTCTGGAATCCTGGGAGGGTGTTTTTCCAGGGGAATGCACAGAAGACTCCACAATTCACACCATCATTCATTTAAGACAATCAGTATTGCAGAAGGGCTATCAACTAACTAGTCATTGGGGCCAGGTGTTCCCCTCTCTTGAGGACTCCACCTTCCCAGAAGGCTGCTTGATGTTGGGGTACCACCATTATGAGACGGATTGGGGTTCCTGATTTTAAACACAAATTCAAATTTAAGAAGTGGAGCAATGGAGAAGGGCTATGTAGTGAGTTGAATGGTGAGCCCTCCCAAATGAAAGTTTCATGGTCTAACCTTGGGAACCTATGACCTTGACCATAATTGGGAAAAGGATCTTTGCAGATGTGATTGAATTAAAGATCTCAAGATGAGTTCATCCTGGGTTATCTAGGTGGGTCTTAAATCCAATGACAGGTGTCCTTTTCAGAGAAAGGCAGGAGGGAGATTCGAGGCAGAAGAGAACTGGAGAGAGGGATTGCTTTTTGAAGAACAAATACCAGCACCGGTGTTTGCTACATTTGTCAAAGTCTTTACAAAGTCTTTACGAGTATTTTGGAGTCATGTCTTTGTTCTCCGTACTAGACCTCAGCGTTACCTGGGGGAGTCCACTGTGTGGCTTTGGACATGATGGTTACCCTCTCTGAACCCGTTTCTTCTACTCTTACATGAAGATCATCGTGGTACCCGCTGCCCAGGGCCACGATGAGGGTCAAGAAAGCATGAGGCATCAGAGGCTGTACAACTCACAGGCCGCTTCAGGACACAGACATTTTTGGTTTGTCCCACACAATTTTTCTTTTTTTAAATTTGAATTTGTTGCTAACCTTCGATGACCAGGAGACTTTACAAACAATCCCATTTCTTGTGAAAGTCAACAAACCTGCCAACCTAACATCGCCATGAAATAAATGGCTGGAGCTGACTCGCAGCTGGTCCGGCCTGGTCTCCTTACGTCACCATGGTCCCCACCTCTGCCGGTCACACTGCACGCTCCTTCCTCTCACCTGGCATCTGCGTTTGCAAGCTCTGTGCAAGAAAACGTTCTGTAAACTGTTTGCTAATTTCATTGCTGTTCACAAAAAAACAAATTCCAAGCCAGCGTTCTCTTTTAGGAGAGTGTCTCCAGTAGGGAGAGGGACTGATGAAAACCTCTGTCAGACAGAATTTTTCACTTAATAGAATTTGTTGTAACCAGATCAGCAAGCTCCTTTAATCCGAGGCTTCTGACTTGTGGAAATCTCTTTGTTACCCAAAACTAGATACAAATGATGGTACTTGTTAAAACCAGGCGTGCTGGTGGAGAGAGACTTCCCTTTATGCCTGTTCTTGCCAAGACTTTGATGTTCCAGTCCCTCTCTGGTTTAACAGTTACGTGAAGGTTCATTTTTGGAGACTGGTTCAAACCAGTTCAAGAGGCGCTTTTAGGAAAAGCCAACACCTTTGGTTTGAATTTTGTCACCAAAGCTAGTGCTGATTTTCTTGGACTTCAGGGTTCACAAAGTGAGTCCTGTTTATGGAATCAGAATCAAAATTTGGCTCTGCCTTCTGCTAGCTGTGTGACTTTGGGCTGTCACTTAACCTCTCTGAGCCTCGGTTTCCTCGTCTCTGAAAAGGTCAGTGTTATAGCCCTTACTTCACAGGATTGCAGCAGGAATTTGAGATGATGTATGTCAGCTTGAGGCAAAGGAGCCGGGACACCAGAAATAATTATTATTCTTATTACGATTAATCACTTTTTTATGAGGCTGCCTTGGTTGTAGCTTGGAAAGTAGAAATGCAGATTGTGAAGATTTTATTGTTCACACGTACCTATAGCAGACTCCTGCCTCTATCTGCAAGCCTTACAAGTAACATGATGAGCTTGATAATAACTACGAGGGTAATATTTTGGGTGTTTCCTCAGAACAGATAGAATCCTCCACCCCATCCCTCCAGCCCCCCTTGTGCGGTCTCCCCTTCTCCATCGTGATTACTGGCACTGTGAGTTGGTTGTACATCACCATGTGATGTCTTGGAAGTCGAGAATAACAAAATATCTTCAAAGCCTATTGATTGTGTACCAAATCATATACTTCCTAACTGTAGGTGCCAGCCTTGTGGGGTCAGATCAAGAGTCGGTGAATGGGGGTGCTGTGGGCGCATTGAGGGGACACTTCTCCAATCCTCAGTTCTATCCCTTGCATGGCAGGAGATTTGATATTCTTGGGCTCCTGGCATTAACGTTGGTCATTGCAACAGCTGAAAGGCCCCGTCATCTGAATGGCCTCCGGGGAGTTTGAAAACCACCGTTTCAAACGAAGCCAGCTGATGCGAATAGTCCAGCTCTCCTAGCCTTGCAAACTTGGGCCAGACTCTCCAGCCATCTTTCTGAACCTCAGTTTTCAGGCCTGTCCAGTGGAGAATCATACCCATCTCGCAGAGCTATTGGGGGTGGATGTGAAGGAGGGTGTATGTGAAGCGCCCATTGAGACCCTGGCACACAGTAAGTGCTCAATGCCCAGGGGCAAAGCAGGGGGCAGGCCTGACATCAGCAGGCCCTGGCTCCCCTTTTCCACGGGTTGTGTCTCCAAGTGACAGGCCAAGGGGGGCCTTCAAAGCCCTCCAGACTTCACTCTGCTCTAATTGGAAGTCATTGTGGAACGAAGTCCAGTATTTAATTTGGCCTGTGTTTGACAGATCCTGTGCGCACGGCTAACAGAGCTCACACAGGGCCCGTGATACGGGGGATTCTTGGCCTGGGCTCAGGGCGGATTGGTGGAGAAAATGTCGCATTCAATTAAGGCTGATTGGCCCTGACAGTTGTCTGGGTGAAGTTTATAAGGTACATCTAATCTGGATGCATCTGGTCATAAAAATGCAAAACAAGCCATTCCCACCCAAGTTCTAACTCCAGATGTGGGTTGATTCTCAGTGATTGACACCATATTTTTTGCAGCTGTCCCACATTTCAAATCTTTTTCTATTTAAAATATATTCATCATAATTATGGAATGCAATAAACAAACTTCAGCCTGATGACAAGCTTTAAATATAAGAATGTTTCGGCTTAAAATAAATGCCGTGATTTCTCAGCCCAGGACAGAGACAGCACCGACAAGTGTTCTCCAAAGGAGCCCTGACCTTGTCACCATGAACCAGACAGAGTTATTTTCTCTCAAGTATTGACTGATATTTGGGGGGGCGGGGGGAGACAGGGGTAGAAAAATCAAAAAGCTATTTATATCACACAGAAAAATGTGCATAAACCATCAGAAAGCCACCCTTGCAAGACAAAGAAAAATAACTGGATTCAACCTAATCAGGTCTGAGGACTTTCTGTTGTGCAAGTTCTTCCCAGGGCAGGGGAGAGTAGTGGTTAGCACACTGGGGCCAGGTCCCTGTTTCGAATCCCAGTTTCCACATTCCGTGCTCTGTTACCTTCAGCATCACCTTGTCACCCAACCTCTCTATGCCTCAGTTTCCTCATCTATAAAATGGAAGGTGATAACTACTTATTTCATAATGTAGTTGTGAGAATTAAATGAGTGATGATAAATGCTTAGAACAGTGCTTGGCACATCACAAATGCTTGAGACCTATTAGCGATGGCAGCCATCAGTATCAGCTGACCTCACCACATTGATTCTCTAAGGAAGAAACTGCAGGTTTTGGGGGTTAAGTAACCTGCACAAGGCCGCTTACAGTACCAAGTGTGCCTATGTGTGGTCATGTTAGCATTTTCTGTGTCCATTTAACGCTTCTGAAAATCTTACTGATCGCCAGTCTCCTTACCGGTGGCTAGTCATGCATTCCAATAGTGTCCTTTAAAGCCTGGACAAAAAAGCATCCTCCTGTTTCTTCTTCTGTTCCTGGGGCTCATCTTTTCTTTGTAATGCAATTTAAATGAGTCTGTGATTGAGATAGTTAAATAAACAAACACTTAGGTTAATTATAGATAGGTCAGCCTGTGATCACGCTGCTGGATTTTTCTAGCCACTGATGGACCTCAGCCACGACTGCATTGTTCCCCCATGAACGGCGTGTACAACTTGGTTCCTCGAGAAAAACGAGAACTACCCGGAGTTTGTGTCAACAATCTGCTCCTCTTTAAAGTGAGGCCATAAGTCACAAACCCTCTGAGTTCCCAAAAAAGTGTCTGGAGCTAAATTTGTATCCTGACTCGGATGATTGTTCTATTAGGCTGATGAGAGAATTAGCAGAGCCAGGGCCTCCTGGGGCTGTGCCCACAGCTTGGGCCAAGATGGAAAAGACTCCTCCGTGAGTTTTCTTTCTGAGATGTGTAAAAGTCTGGTCCATTGCTGGGTCCCTGGGCACATGTTCAAAATCAGAATAGTGTGCACCACCTCTCCCAGGAGATGGACTCTGGTCCTAGCGGGCCCTCTGTTTCCAGCGGAAATGAGAAATCCTCATTGCTGGAAAAGGGATGGGTGTGTTTGAGTTCTCCCAGAACCCTCTGGGTGGCCCTGGTGATGTCTCTGAGCCTTGCTTAACCTGCTAGGTTCCTGTTTGGGGGACTGTGGGGGCAGAGCCCCAGAAAGTAGTTTCCAGGCTCTCGGCCTCACATAGAAAGGTGTTGGCTCAGGTAGTAAATGGCCAACTGTGATTGCATGGCCATCAGCTGTGGCTAGTTGGCCGTCAGCTGTAACCAGTGAGCCATTGGCCACTAATATAACTGCTGTGGCTACGCTAGCGAAAAGAGAGGAAAAGAATGGGGACTAGCAAGAAGATGGCGGCCGGGCTGGCAAGCGTGGATGGCGGTTTGCGGACAGTGTGGATCCAGCCTCCAGTGAGAGTATAGTGCTGCCAGCGAGAATATAGTGGTATGACTCCCCCATCTATGGCTCCGTGTTCCTTTTTGGCCTCACCATATCCTGCGTTCTTATGTGGGGAGTGGGAGCAGAGACCCCACAGGCCGTCCCGCATGACAAATGGTGCAGCAAGCAGGGTCTCCTGCACGACAGGGATGAAGTGTGGGACCATGGTAAGAGCGTGCCCTTGGGAGACAGGCCCAGGTTCAACTAGGGGCTCCATCATTTGCAAACTGGGTGAACTGGGGTGAGCAGCCCGGCCACCTTGGAAATAGAAATGATCAGCTCTGACTTGCAGGTTTGTCATGAGGTTTAGATGAGATAACGTGGGGCACGCACTAGGCTCACAGTTGGGGCTTGATAAGCAGAGGCTGAGGTTTTACTTGTGGGATTAAGAAGCCACTTAATGTGATGTCTGGAATTGGAAAGTTTGTTTCTCCTTCTGTAGTCGGGAAAGCAAATAGACTGTACCTCTCAGTTCAATATCAATCAATTGGAGATGCCTGCTTGAAGTGCAGTAATTGATTTGTAATGTCTGCCGCTGACTAGGAGGGTGTGGTAAGAGTGTGAATTCCATGCATTGCTATCTCCCTTCTAGTGCAAGTTCTGAAGGCAGAAATTGGGTCTGAAGAATAAAACCTTATCTTGTACACGCTACAAAGAATTTTTTCCATCTATTATCTCATTGCTTTCTCTAAAAATCCTCAGACATGGCATACTGTGACCCCAATCGCCTGGTATTAAATCCTGTGACAAGCATCTCCATTTGATGCATGTGGGAGCTGAGGCCAAAGATCATATGAATGATGCTGGCAACTGACAAAACAAGATTCAATTTTTCAATTATCTGCAGTATCCCTCTACAAAACTGGCACTGCCTGTGGTCTCTCACTAGAGCCTTGAAACACTCATCCATGAAAGGCACAGGAGACATGGAGTCTAGCCTCTGCCTTTCTGTTAACCAACCAGGGAGCTCAGAAAAGTCATCTACCTTCCCAAGTCTCAGTTTACCTGTTTGCAAAATGGACATAGTAACTACCCCATCCTCCCAATCTCAATTAGCTGTGTAAAGAGAAAAGAAAGCAGTGTGAGGGGGGTAAATAAGGCCTGGATAAAATTCCCCTTCTTGCTGTTATTTGAGAGGTAGGGAAAGACTTTGGTGTGCAGTGCTGACTGTACTTATCAAAGGGGGTCTTTGAAAGTTTACTTCTGGGGTTCAGAAATGGCTGCAAATTTCCCTGGACTGCTACATAGAATGCTTTAGCACTTGGGATTTCATGGCTAGACTGACTTTGTGACTTTGGGCTAGTCATTTCTCCTGCCTGACCAGCAGGTTCTTTATCTGCATGACTCCCTGTGGATGATGTCCTTCCTGGCAGGCTGCTGTGAGACCCAGAGCCAAGGTAGAAAAGTCACCTGGAATGCAGAAAGCACTCACCAAAGGCCAGGACCCCTTTTCCTGAGGCCCTCGTAGGATAACCTTGCCAGAGATTTAAAATACAGAATTCTCTTTCCTTCAAAGAAATGGCAATAAGGAAGTGAGTGAGTGTGTGTGTGTGAGAGTGAATGCATGTGTGTGTTAGTGTATGTGTGTAGGAGGAGAGGCTGTAGAGAAATCAAGTAAAGGAGGGGAAGAAACAGCAGAGCATTTTAGTGACTTGCAGACGAAAGCTTCTTTTAGCTGGATTCATTAGCCTTCTAACACCATCTTAACTGTGTTTGGAAAAATACTTAACTTGCCATAGGATGCCAAGTCATGAATGCGTGTGTGTGTGTGTGTGTGTGAGAGAGAGAGAGAGAGAGAGAGAGAGAGAGAGAGAGAGAGAGAGAGAGAGGAGACGAGAAGAAAGGTCAGCAGGAGGTAGGGAGAGGGGAAAGAGAAGGAAGGGGCATCAGGATAGACAGTCAGAAGAAAAGGATGGACAGACGAAGGGATGTGAGATGGAGTGGGTTCCAGAGAGTGAGGACCCACCCACCCCCTTTGATCTTGAACCTGCATTGGTGGACGTCAGGTTGACGTCCTCTGTTTTCAGACCTTGAAGCTTCTCTTGGGGCCTGCCTGCCCTACCAGCTGCCCCATCGGTTGCATCTGCAATGTTTAAAGTGCCCAAGTGGAGCCAGATGGTGGAGCTGAGCCAGCCCGTGTTTGACAACCAGAGGCTGAGTTCCCACAGAGGGGTCCTCTGGCCTGGCTGCTGGCGGGGAGCTGAGCAGTACACCAGCTTCATAGTGCACCAGTCCATTCTCCGTGCCTGGAGCCTTGGCCAGTAGGAGGGTCCGAGAGGCTGGCGTGATCAGGGACTTGGAATCAGACCAATCTGGATTGGAATCATTATCTACTCCTTACTGGGGGCTCTGGAAACCTGGTTTCGAGCCTCAGTTTTGTCCTCTGTGAAATGGGCCTAACCAAATAACCTGCAGGTCTTGTGGATGGTTAGAGGATTAAAACAGAAACAAAGTGTAAAGTGTCTGGTAGAGGGAAGACCAGAGGTTGTAAACCCAGGTCGAGTAGGCTGAATTCAACCTAAAGAGGGCGTCAGTCTGACATCCTTCAGGCTTCAATGTTTTTAAATTAATGTCCATGCTAAAAAAAAAACCCAGGACATTTCTCATAAAAATCCACTTAACTGGTGTCTTACGAAAGACCCCAGTACCAAAGGCTGGAAGTGAGCAGCAGGCCCCCTCCCTGCCTCAGCCCCCTGCCCATGCTGTGCCCCCACATCCGCCTTCCCTCATTTCCAGTTTCTTCCTGGCCTCTGAGGTCATTTGGCCCTCACTGAGTGGCCACATTATTTTTCAGTCACCCAAGTTGGGTCTGGATTTCTGCGCTTGACATGGCCTTTCATAGAGAAAGGAAAGCACAACTCGCTGAGGGTGAGTTGTCATCTCATCCTTAGAACAAAGCTCGATTTCCAGGCCGGACTTCTCTCGGCCCCATCAACACGAGGGGCTGGACCGCGGAGAGGACGCGCAGATCGAGGTTCGAATGAGTGGCTGCGTCTTTTGGAAAAACATGTTTCAATTCAGTGTTTAACTAACATGGCTTTCAATCCAGCCATGGTTTTGGGCTTTCCAAGAATTTTCAAGTATTTAGGCCTCAAGGAGGTAAAAACATGTGCCTCTCCTCACCCTGAGGAGATGAGTCTTGTAGCTTCTCAAGGCCTGGACACTTGAGGATATACACACAGAAGGATACAGCAAGCCAAAGAGCAGGGGGGGTCTGGGCTGACGGAGGAAGGAGCCTGCCATAGGCTGTACCTGTTGTGTCCTGCAGATAGGAGGTGGCCACCCCTATGACCTGCTCACTTGGAGTTTAGAGCCTTGCACGCGAGGGCAAGAGGTAAAGAGACCATTACTTTCCAAAGACATGGGAACCAGCTACTAGGGGAGCCATGAAGAAACACCCAACTCGGCTTGGAGGAGAGCAAGTTGGCTCCCTGGGGGAGGTGAAGCCCAAGATAAGCCCAGAAGGGCAAGTAGGAGTTGGCATGGGCAGGGGTGCCGATGGGCACGCCAGGGAGGAGGTGAGAATGATTGAGGTCTGTCTGGGGGCCTGGAAAGACCGTGGGGCACTGGAACATATTGTGGAAGAGAGGTGAGGGAGAAGTGAGAGGTGAGGCGGGGTGCGAAACAGGGTCCGGTGGGCAAGGGCTCGGAATGCCTTGCTGTGAAATTTGGAGGCATCAGAGGTAACCCTTTAGGCAGTGGGGAGCCACAGTTTTAGAACAGGGGCAGGATGATGAGATGTACGTATTAGATAGATGATTTTTGGAGGCTGTGTGGAGGTAGCTTAAAGGGGGTGAGTCTGAAGGTAGGACGACCACAGAGGAAACCGGTGGTGGTGGCCGCCATGAGAAAAGAGTGGAGGCAGTGAGCTTGGGAAATCAATGTTGCCAGAAAAGCCACTAAGACTTGGTGACAGCTGCAGTGTCCCCAAAGGACTCTGATTTGCATACATTCTGGGTCTCTGCAAAGTTCCACCCCAATTGATGGGTGGTTAATTGAATTCATTCATCCAACAGCAAACATTTATAGATGCTCACTCCCCTGGGGGCCCCGGGTTCGGTGGAAGAACGACCAGCAGATTCCTGCTCAGGAAGTGGCAATCCGTGGAGAAAGCCACAGCAGCTGGCAACTGCCCCTGCCCCCTTCCAGCTCCCAAGTCCTCTGGCTCAGGAAGCATGTGACGCGGCTGCTGAACCCTGACAGGAAAAGCCAGCCCTCATTGACAACTGACCATGTCCAGGCTCTGTGTTGAGGGCTTGCAACGACTGTATCCTATGATGAAGCTTAGGGTTTGGCAAACTTTCTGTAAAGGGCCAGGCAGTCAAAATTTTAGGCTTTAGGGCCATCCGGTCTCTGTCACAACTACTCAGCCTGCCACTGTAATGTGAAAGCAGCCAGAGACAATATGTAAATAAATGGACTTGGCCGTGTTCCAATAAAACTTTATTTACAAACACAGTCTGGGGGCCACATTTGGCCCACAGGCCAGATTTTGGCAAATACTGATGGAGTTCTCAGGATTCTACTCATGCCGTAGGTGGAGAAGCTAAGTGTGTCAGTCAGGGCCCAGGGAACAGATGGTCATTCAAAGGGGGCCATTGAGGAGAGCTTATTGAAGAGGCTGTTTACAAGGTGGCAGGTTAAGGGGAAGCAAGGGGCACCAAAGTCCTCCAGGGCTAGCAGCTGTTGGAGAGCTGTTGAGACCCCAAGACTTGAGGGGCAGCAGGAGGTGTGGTTTCCAGAACCCAAGAGAGACGTCCAGCTGGAGGAGAGAGCCACCCAACTGAAGCTGTGGCCCCCTTGGTAGAGGGAAGTTGGGGGGAAATACTCTGGCCTGTTTCCCCTCCTGCCCTCCAGGCTCACCCCATGTTGGCTGGACCCAGCAGGAAGCCAGGGGCCAAGGGAGCCCATTGAGGCAGTCCAACAGGGCAGCTTCCCAGGGCAGCAGGCAGGATGGAGAGGGTGGGTGGTAAATGGAGGGAGTCTAAGCAGTTTCCCGAGGTCACGCAGCCAGTGAGTGACAGTAGGTGGGCAGCATATTCTCCAATCGCTATATTATCATTGGGCAGAAATTGCCATAAGAGATGGTGTGGCAAAGGAGAAGCAGCCAGAGGGCTCGTCACAGGCAGGACCTTTCCTTTGATGGAAACAACCCCAAACGTGACCTTGTGCTAAGGCTTTGGAATCAGACAGGCCTGGTTCAAATCCCAGCTCTGCTGCTCACTCATTCTGTGGCCTGGAGCAGATCATTATACCTCTCAGATTCCTCATCTGTAAAACTGGGGTGGGATTCTCTCTATACAGAATGTTTCCCAGGGGTGGCAAACACACCTCCAATCCAGACCACTGGGGTGCTGGTTAAAAAGCAATTCCCAGGCCCCATGTCAGATGATGGGAACCCTACTCTGTGGGTGGGATCAGGGCATGTGCACTCTGACAAGGTCCTGGGGACAATTCTGATGCACCCTAGGATGTGAGAACCAGTCTATTGGCTTCTTGTGAAAATTAAATAAATCAGCCCCACAGTCGCGGGCCCGTAGTTGGCACATCCATCATTTATGGAGCAGTCCCTGTGAGAGACACTATTGACCTGAATCAATTCATTGAATCATTGTGGCAACCAGAGAGACATTACTTTCATTCCCATTTCACAGATGAGAAAACTGAGGATGAGAGCGATACAGATACTTGCCTGAGTTGGGCGGGACTCAATAATAGCCAGTTCCTTTCCCCTTCCTCTCACGGTGGGAGGCAGAGTAGTGTGGGCAAAGGCCAGGGGACCCCTAGAGAAAGTTCAAGGGCTAAAGGGGAAAGGCCATGTACTCACAGGAATCTGCAGAGAAGGGGCCACCCAGGAGGGCCTGGCAAATTCATCTGAGCCTGAGTGGCCTCAGGAGAGCCACACAAGCTCTGCTGAGCTGTGAAACCTCAGCGGGCGGTATTAAATCAGCCGGGGTGTGTAATTCACACAAAGGGATCACAAGCTCCAAATGGAGCTTTTTTTTCTTCCTTATTTCAAATCAGGCAATGGGATTTGTCCACAGTGAGAGGTCCTAAATACCCTGACTCCTTCTGGGAGGGGGAAGTGTGCCTTTGTGAGATCAAGGAGTCTTTCATTGGCATCTTTGTGTGGAGGTACCTAGAGATATATTTTTTAAAGCTAATAAATCATAAACCTTGTTTGAATCCCAATCCAGAACAGATGTAATGCATATGGTCAGTAGACTTGGAGTTGCAAATAAATATGTTTGGAAACCAAATATTTGAAAAGCAATTCTTCTTCTCAGTCTTCTCTTTTTTAAGTGCCACTGCCAAGATCGGTTCAGGGATTTGGTTTCCCCCAAAGCTGTTGCCACAACTCTACATTCCCTCAGCCAGACCGGAGATAAAATGCCCCAGGCTAGGACTGCACAGAGGTTTCAACTTGCATGCCAGTTCGGGTTGATTGGTTGTGGCTGCCTGGAGTGCAGGCTCAGTTGGAAGGAGTGCCATGATCGATTAGCAATGTCTGCCCTAGGACCAGTAATAGCAAGTAGAGGTAGAAGTGCCACATAATTGCCATCCCTTTCCTGGGTGTTTTAGAGTCAGCCGACTTTGGACTACCTGCTTCTCTAACAGGACTGTGCTTTGTTTATTTTGAGTGTAGTACAATGAAAGTTTTAGGGCACAAAAGAATCAGGGACAATGAAGAGTTTCACCTGTGCTTGAAATGCAGGGCCCAAGTAATATTGAAGCAGTTCTCTTTCTCAGTTAGCCCTTTATCTGAAGGTAGGAATCTAAGCATCTGAACAGCCTTTTTCACAAACAGCAGGTCTTTTGTTTATTTTCCCTTGTACTTCATTAGTGCTTGTCTCTCCCTAGAGTTTTAGCTTCATGAGAACTCGGACTTTGTTCTTTTCATTGCTTTGTTCTTCACATCTAGCTAGAAGGGACTAGATAAATCTTTGCTAAATAAAATTCATTTCTCTCTCTCTCTTTTTTTTTTCATTCCCTTGTCTATGTGCTTATTTATGCCATCACTACTCTGGGCTCAGCCCAGGGCTGGATCTATATAGATCCAGATACATTAAGACAAATGAGAAACCTCCAGCCTGAGGAGGGAGACAGATGTGTAAGTTGATGATTCTAGAACAGCATGAAAAGGGCAATGATAGAAGTAGATGCTGGCACAGAGGTGACTGTCATCATGGAGAGATGGTGGAGTTGGAGCACCAGGAAAGACTGCATAGAGTCTTCCCATTGGCCTAGGGTTTTGAAGGATGAATAGAAGTTTTCCAAGCAAAGGGCTGGATGTGATATACTTTTACAAGAATATAGCAGACTCCCGTCTTAGGTAAGAATGACAGTGTGATGCATAGTATACGATAGAAATGAGCAGTGGAATTGTCTTAGGGTGAGACACATAAAGATTTGAATCTCAGTACTGTCATCGTTCAACAGTGTGACCTTGAACAAGGCTAGGAGTTTCTCAGAGCCCCTGCTTCTACCTGGCAGACTGAGAATTCAGAGGAAATGGAGATGAAATGCCTGACATTATCCCCAATACTTCAGAGGATGCCAATTAGGACCCCTCTCCGACCCAGTGTGGGGATGGACTGAAGCTTCCTTGGTGCGACTAGAAAGGCAGATCTCTCTGGCCCCAGCCCAAAGGGCCTTAGTTAAGGACATCCTACCAGGATCTGTTGGCAGGGGAGCCTTGTGCCCAGGGGAGCTCCATTCTTCCTTCTCCTGCCCCCTGCCCAGGGTACTGTCCTGGCTGCCTCCCTGCCCCACCCAGGGGCACATGCAGGCTGTTTTTACAGCTTTTCACTGAGCTGAGCCTGAGAAAATGCCAGCTTGATCCATTTTTCTTTCTTGTTCTTCAGACACACATGCAGGCAAAAGCGCTGGCTCAGCAGATGGCTTCAGGTTCAGCTTCTCATCAGTTTAAAGACCCACTCTCTTCAAATGTAATGATAATAAAAATAACAGCAGTGACAGCTACAACGGATGGCATGCTCACTCTGGGCAGACACTGGCCATGCACTATTTTATGATTCTCACCAGGACCCTGTAAAGCTGCTATTGTTTTCTGTAATTTCTGATATGAACCGTAGTCCAAGTTTACACAGTGAAGAGTGACAGGGCCAGAAAAAAACCTAGGTTTTCGGTCTCCCAAACTCACACCTCCCCCTTCCATTTATCTGTTTGTTTTTCATTTCTTTACTGTTGGTCTTCCTCCACTCAAAAAGATTTGAGGCAACTAGGGGAAGTACAAACAGCAAAAAAGAATAAAACCAACCAAGGAAATCAGAGCCAAGAGCTCCAGGAAGAAAATATCGGAAGTAAATTTGTAGATATTATCCTTAGTAATATTTTTACTGATATATCCCCTCGGGTAAAGGAAGGAAAAGAAAAAATAAACATATGGGATTACATCAAACTAAAAAGTTTTTTCACAGCAAAGGAAACCATCAATAAAACTAAAAGGCATCCTACTGAATGGGAGAAGATATTTGCCAATGATACATCTAACAAGGGGTTAATATCCAAAATTTATTTAAAAAACTCATATAACTCAACACCAAGAAAACAAACAACCCAATTAAAAAATGGGCAGAAAACATGAAGAGACATTTCTCTAAAGAGCATGTACAGATGGCCAACGGATATATGAAAAAATGCTCAACATCACTAATCATTAGAGAAATGCAAATAAAAACCACAATGAGATACCACTTCGCTCCAGTCAGAATGTCCATCATCAATAAATCAACAAACAACAAGTGCTGGCGAGGATGTGGAGAAAAGGGAACCCTGGTGCCCTGTTGGTGGGATTGCAGATTGGTGCAGCCACTGTGGAAAACAGTATGGAGGTATCTCAAAAAATTGAAAATAAAAATACTTTATGACCCAGCAATTCCACTCTTAGGTATCTATCGAGAGAAATCCAAAACACTAATTCAAAAAAATACATGCACCCCTATGTTTATTGCAGCACTATTCACAATAGCCAAGACATGGAAACAACGGTAGACGACTGGATAAAGAAACTGTGGTACATTTATACAATGGAGTATTACTCGGCCGTAAAGAAGAATGAAATCTTACCATTTGCAACGATATGGATGGACCTAGAGAACATTATGCTATGTGAAATAAGTCAGTTGGAGAAAGACAAATACCATATGATCTCACTTATATGTGGAATCTAAAGAACAGAATAAATGAACAAACTAAACAGAAATAGACTCAGAGATATAAAGAAAAAACTGGTGGTTACTAGATGGCAGGAGGGTGGGGATGGGGAAGAAGGTGAAGGGATTAGAAAGTACAAATTAGTCACAATATTGCCACATGGATATGAAAGATAGTTTGGGGAATATAATCAATAATGTCGTAAAGATTTTGTAGGGTGTCAGATGAGCACTTGTCTTATTAGGGAGACCACTTCAGGGACGGTGTAGATGCCTGACCACTGCACTGTACACCTGAAGCTAAAGCTGAATAATATTGAATATCAACTATAATTAAATATAGAGAGAGTCACGGGATGTGGAGTACAGCGTGGGGAATAGAGTCAATGGATTGTAACAGCTATATACGATGTCAGGGGGGCAGTAAATTGGGGAGGGGCGTTATCACTTTGTGAGGGGTGTAAATGTCTAACTAGTACATTGTTTTGTACACCTGAAACTAATAAAAAGAAGTAAAACAAACAAGCAAACAAACAAACACCAGAGTCAAGCAAATGTAAGACAGGAACATTATTAACACGTTTCCTGCAATGGTTGGGTGCAACGTTCTACAGATATCAGATTGGTCATGTTTGGTAATCGTGTTATTCAGATCTCTACCTTCACTGAGTTTTGGCTGCTTGTTCTATCAGTTACTGAGCAATTTGTGTTAAGATCTCGCACTGGGCTTTCAAATCTGTCTCTTTCTCCTTTTGGTTGGATCAGTTTTTCCTTCGTTTTCGAAGTTTTGCTACCAGGTGGTTGCATATTTAAAATTATTGTGTCCTGTAGTGGAATGATGCATTTTATCATCATGATAAAGAATCTCTGGTAATATTCCCATCTTACAGTCTCCTTTGTTGCTAACATAGCTTAGCAACATTTGCATGGTCTGTCTCTTTCTATCCTTTTATTCAATTGACCTTTCTGGGTTCTTATATTTAAGACATGTCTCTTGTAAGCAACATACAGTTGCTTTATTTTTAATCCTAGCTTAAAAATTGTAGTCTTTTAATTGGAATATTTAGTTCATTCACATTTAATGTAATTGCCAACAAATTTGGTTTTGGATGTACGATCATATTATTTGCTTTCCATTTGTCCCATCTGTTCTATGGTCTTCTCTCTTGACCTGTTTTTTTTTTTTCATTAATCTTTTATTATTATGATTACTATTTAATTTTTATGCTCTTATTTTGTTAGATTACATTCTTATACTATTCTTTCAGGAGTTTTCTTAGCAATTACAATAGGCATTCTGGACTTAATTAAAGCCTAATATAAGTCAGTACTTTTACCATTTATGAAAAATAAAATAAAAACATTTTAATTTTAATTTATTTAAATCAAATTAAATCTAATTTTATACTTTTTGAATTTATATGCTATTGCTGTCAAATATTTTGATTTTATATATATTTTAAATAAGACATCATTATTGTCATCATTTTATACAAACTTCATCTAGATTTATCTACATATTTATCCCTTCCATTGCTTGTCAATCTCTCCAGCATCTCTGTGCATCTTTCTGGAATGATATTTCTTTTCCTTGTAAAAGCTCCTTTTAGTATTTCTTTTCGTGCAAGTATTCCGACAGCAAATTCTGTTGTTGTTTGTCTGGAAATGTCTTTCGACTTCATTTCTGAAGGATCTAGTCACTGGGTATGAATACTATGCTGGCAATAATTTTCTTCCAGCACTCTGAATATGATATTCCATTGTCTTCTGGTTTACATCATTTCAGTTTCAGTCTTAATTTGCTTCTTTGATGGGAAAGTGTCAGTTTTCATTCTGCCTACTTTTAAAATTTCTTGTTTTTAGCTTTTAAGAGTTTTACTGTGATGTATTGAGATATTTTTTGTGTGTGTGTGTATTTATCCTTCTTGGGGATCATAGAGATTCTTAAATTTGTGGTTTGACATTTTAATCAGTTTTTAAAAAATGTTCAGTCATTATCTCCCTAAGGATTATTTCTCCTACTCTCCCTCCTGCCCTCCTAGTTCTCCAATTATATGTAGGTGAAAACTTTTTACTATTTTCATATATGCTTTATGTTCTTTTCTGTATTTCTTTTCTTTTTATTTTCATGATTCCTGGATATTTTCTATGAACCTATTTTTCAGGTCACTAAACTTTTCTTCAGCTGTGTCGAATCTGTTGTCAAAACCATCCCTTATATTCTCAATTTCAATTATTGTACATTTTTTATTTCTAGAATTTTCACTTGATTCTTTGTTTTAAAGATTCTAGTTCTGTGATAAAACTTTTCACCTTGTCATTTATTTTCTTGCATATATTGATATCAGTTTTTAAAGACCGTATCTGATAATTCCAATATCTGGATCACTTGTGGATCTGTTTCTAGTATGTATTCTTTCTAATGGTCCTGTTTTTGGTATGCCTGATGAATTTTGATTGACTGTGGTAAATTTTGTATTAAAAAAGACACAGAGGCTCCAGATGATGTTATTGTCCTCCTGAGAGAATTTTCTTTAGCTTCTGGCAAGCTATTATAGTAGAAGTTCACTCCAATGTAATCAGAGACAGAGATGATTCAAGGCTGAGTTTTAATCTTTGAAAGGCCTGGCCTATTTCCAGCTCACTTTTACTCCTACGGTGTAGATTGACATGAGTCTTATCTGAAAGCCAGTTCAAACTAGCTTAGGGGGAAAAAATGGAGGATGATTAGATGAATAATATTACTGTGGTACACGGTAGGAGTTCAACGGGGCATCAGGGACCACAAAGATGCAGGGAGTTGAACACTTGCTTCCTCAGCTGGCCTGGCTCTTTCCCCACCCCACCACCCTCTGCTTCCTGATCTTACTGTCTCAGATAGGCTGTGGCTGGGAACATGGTCACCTACAACTGTCAGGAGCACAGCTCCACGATTTTCTACCAAGGGAGGACTAAGACTTGCTCTCTCTCGTCTCCAGGTCAAAAATCTCAAGAAAGAGCAGTGATTAGTTCAGTGTGGGTCAATCACTATAGCTAGGTAGGAATATTCCTGGGGAATATGGACCACTCTGCTGGAACCACAAGGCTCATGTGGAGAAAGCACTGTTTCTCGAAAGAAGGAAGGAGGATGACTGAGAACAAAACTATCTTTGCCTAGTGCAGCCAAGCACTGAGGTCAGATACTTCCCAGGTAAGTGTGCTGCTCTTAGACTGCAATGAAACGAGTTCCCTCTAGTTAAAGCACTGTAAATACTGAAGGGTTTTCCCAAGCTCTTAACAAAAATAAAATAAAATAAGGCAGACAAACAACAACAACAACATGAAACTTCCCTGCGATATCTCCTGTGATAAGAATCATAATACCTGCTGTCTCTAAACAGCCGGGTCCTGGGCCAGGGGAGCCATTTATACACATTTCCCAGGAACATTTCCCATCTGCTTGCAATGTAGATGTAACTATGCCAATTTTCAGAAGAGGATCCAGATTTAGAGGGACTGAAGCTTACAAAATTACAAATAAAAATTAGGTTCAAAAGGAAAATTTTTTTAGTGTGAGAAAAGTAACCACACACATACTTTTAAAAGCTGATGGACACACATATATAGATGATATATTATAGAATTGTACACTTGAAACTTATATAATTTTACTAACCAACGTCACCCCAATAAATTTCATAAAAATTTTAAAAAATAATTTATGGGCTTTGTGTAAGGATTAAGAGATATAATACATGTAAGGAATTTATAACATGTCTTCAATAAATGACAGCTATTATTGTGTTTTTAAAAAAGCTGACAGATACCACAAAGATCACGAAAGTTAGAAATGTGCACATAATATTTTAATTAAATTACTGTCTCTTACTTTTTTTTATAATACTTTCCCCCCCACATTTTTTGGCTACATATTTGATCATTTTTTTCATATGATACGATGTAGTATTATTTCCTATGGAGAGAATAGAAATGTAATTCAGTCTTTCCTCTAGTATGGCTGGGCAAAACTTATTTCTTTATTGAGAGTAGAAATGCAAAACATGCAAATTCACATAAGATTATACCAGCTGTTCGTAGTTCTTGAGGTTTCTGCTCTACAAACAAATTTAATAAATGATATGTCACATGGTTCCGACTGAGAAAAGAAAAGGAATAGTGAGTTTATAATCATATAGGCTGCATTACTAGGCATATTTCTAAGAAGAGAGCATTTCTATTTTAATTAGGTATCTATAAAAACCAAATCTGCTGCTTATAATTTTACGTGGCTGATGATGGGAAGTATTTTCCACAGACTAGTTTCTGGCTCCATATGTGTCAAACTTTCTCTTCCACTACTCACATACTTCTGCTGCAAAGTACTCTAGGAAACTTTCATATTTTGGGATGGCTCCTGGCACCTTCACGCCAACACTCCCGTTTGGGGAGATAGGAGTATTCCAGGGGAGGTAGGAGTGTTTGGGAAGCCATTCCTCCCCTTAAAAGGTAACCACATAAATAAATTCCACTCGACACAGGACAAATGCAGCCCAATTCATCTTCACCTTAGCTTGATCCCCAAGAGGCCTATGGCAAAGGGTGACAGAGAGGGTATCAGTGGAAAGAGACAGTAGTCCTTAACCAATTGTGACTAGACTATCTTACTTTTCAAATTTTACCAAAACATGTGAACACATTGCCAGGGCTCCTTCTTTCCCAGGCTTTAGAGGAAACCTCTGCAAAGGGAGGGATCCTGAAACTTAAGCTTCATTAGCTCCATGGAAAATGGGTCATTTCCATTTTCAGATGAGGAATCGGAGGCTCAGAGAGATGAAGTCACTTGCTCAAGGTCATGCAGCTAATAGATGATGCAGCTGGGAAATGGCAACCATGGTCTTTGAAAATTAAAGGAGGTTCAAAATGTATAGGTTCCCCTCTGTCAGTCTCCTCCCCTCCATTGAGCCTGGGAGAAAGTGGGGACACAGAAATGATGAAGTTTGCCAAGGTCTGATTAAGAGTGAGTTTTTCAGCAGCACCCAGAACCCAGGGTGCCTGGTTCTACCACCACAAATATCCTCTGTCTGGACTTCAGCCTAAACTAGTGGTCTGATGGAATCTGCGGGGACCCACCAGGGCCGGGTGAAGAGTCAGAACTCTGTAACCCAGGCCTAAGCCACCCTTCTGATCTTTCCGCTTCCTTGGGGAGACTCTGCTCCCTCCTTGTGCCAGAATTTCTCCACTTCCTTGTGGGAAGCTTCCTAACCCTGAAAAGGTGCACATGTGCAGGATGCAAGACCCTCTTAGTGTCCTCCTGGTGGATGAGGCTGGAATGGCTATCCTAAGAAGTAGAACACAGAGCGATGGAGGACGTGTACCCTCTTGTACACAGAAGACGAGGCTCTTCATCTCTTTAAAAGCAAAAACGCAGGGCAATGTTGTAATGAGTGGGGTCACTTGCTTTTCTAAACCCTTCATTGCATCTGTGTTGAAAGTTGGTGCTCATACACCCATCCCATCATGCCTAAGGAGTGAGCAAGATTTCAAGATAGAATCTTGAAGAGCTTCGTACACGGCGTCATTGGAAACAGACATGCAAGGCACTGTGTAGTGTTAACACGCAGGAGGTTAAGTGCAAGCTCTCAGGCCCTTTGATGTATTAAATACCAAGGACTTTAACATAATAGAACTGTAAACCTCAAATCAGAGCTAATCACACTAATTTGCTGAACTCCAAAACCAAACCAAAATGTTCATTTCTTCTTACACTGAACCACAAATCCAAGTTGTTTTGATCTACAAATCTATCCAACAAAAAGATTTGAGGTGGCTTACAAGAAATACATGCAATAAAACAAAAATCTAAGTAGATAAAAACCAGGATTGGGGGGGAAAAAAATCAAAACCAGAGGGAATAGTATGACACAGATATGCAAGATCTATCCAGTAATTGGAGTTCCTGAGCCCCCTGGCAGCCAAAGCAATATGGAAGATACATTAGTTACATGACATCCATTATCCACAAAGACAAATAATATTAAAATAACAGTTAACTGGTTTGAAACCAAATTAAGCCTCAGATAGTAGGAGGAAAAGGTAACCAAACAGTCTCTGAGTCACACTGAAAGTACTTCATTTGGTTTAAGATCTTGTTCAACACACATAATGGTTTCAAAGACACTAATTTCTTTATCATTTACTTTTTATGTCTACTGGCTCTCAAACCCTACTTAAAGATATTATAATTCCCATCAGCCCAGTGTGTCCAGATTTTCCTTTTCTGCATTCTTGCTTTAAACTCTTTCAAGCTCTTGCTGTATTGGTTTTGTACATGGCCTCATTGTTTTAGCAATTAAAGAATAAAACTTGCACGTGTGTCTCCAGGGAAATGGGAATTCAAGAGGTTAAGTGTCGGCCTGGCACTGCAGAGTGTGGTTCCTAACCCCGGAGGGCTCCTCTAAATTGTTTGGATAAACTGAGGAAATGTCAGGGGGAGTTCTGACACTGAGCATGACATTAATCTTCGTAACCATTCCTCCAGATGTGCACACATGTTCTGAGGATGCTGAACATCCAAGTTCACGGAGGCAGCCCACTCTTCTCTGGAACGGGGGCGGGGGTGGGGGGTTAGATGAGGTTGGGGGTGGGGCAGCCAGTTGGTTCTCTTTCCTAAGTATTCTCAAATTTTGCGAAGCTATGTGTGCTTGTGTCTGCAGAGATGGTCATCTTGGTGACTGGAAAGGATATTACAAGCCATGAGCAAATGCTTAGCACCCATTGCTAAATGTAAAAGCAGGTCATAAAACAATATTTGCAAGTGGACACGAGTAGATAGCTATATCGATAGCTACATGTAGCTATCGATATATTGGGTGTATATACACTCAAATGTTAGCAATATTTATAACATTTATTTACAAAAACATTGGTTATCTCTGGGCAGGAATTTTTACTCTTTACACTTTCTAAGTTTTCTATATCAAATATATACAGTTTTTACAATGGCAAAAGAAAATAAAACAACACCCAATAGCTGTTGCTTTTATAAGCATTAGACTCAGTCGTTTCCAAATGAATATCCAAAAAGTCTCATATCTATTTGTGGCAAAAAACAAACAAACAAAAACTCTCTGTACAACCATGATGTACTTATTTTTTCCTAGTGGCCCTAATCAGGTTGTGGCCAATATTTCCTTGGGGACCTTTGCACTCCAGGCAAGGCATGCTTGAAAGATGTTTAAATAGCCCCACCTTTGAGAAAGATTGGAATTGGGTCTCAGATTGTACGCTTTCTCTTATTGCTTCTGGGGGGCTCAGATCAGTTTGCAAATATTGTTGAATTTAAAAAGGAGTTTTAATACCCACTGTGTAATTTGTCCTCACCCCATCTGTCGACTGAAGAAACAAATTAGCTTCTCTCCACATGGCCTGCCACTCCCCTGTTCCTTCCCCATCCCCCACCCCCTGGCTGCAGCCCCTTTCCAAGAATCCCAGACTTGGGAAGAAAAGCTGAGTGCAAAAAAGGCAAGAACTTGTCTTGCCAAGACAATCCGCAGCGTGTGTGTGTGTGTGTGTGTGTGTGTAAGTGCATGCACATGTGCATATATATAAATGTGTTTCAAAGTGTCTGTGTGTATGGACATTTATGCAGGTAACCAATATGTCCACTTCTCCAACTCAAGGCACAAAAGAAGGTCATAGTTCTCTTAATGGCCAAATTATAACATCTTCTGCTTATTGAGAAGTCATCTCTCCCCAGAGGCCCTTCTACGATGATCAAGTGGTCCAGGAGATAACACCTAGTTACTATCTTCTAGAAGAGGAAACAGGGAAACCTGACCATGCCTTTGGCTGCAGCTGTCACCACATGGTGTTTCCGCAGAAATAGAGAGACCCTGGCTCTGAGGCAAAGTCCCCCACCCCACCCAGCGTGGCAGGAGCTACCACCCGCCACCCAGGAAACCAGGAGTGTGTCCGGTTTTATCTGCATTGAGGGCTTCAGTAGCTCAGGCCCCTCATGTCAGCATTTCTCAGTGTGGGGTAGGGACAGGAAGTCCTATTTTTCTGGTGATATACTCCACTATGGGTGTCCACACCAAAGGAGGTGATGCCAGTGGCTGGACCAGAAGAGGTTGTGCCCAGAATTGGTACCCTGGCCTCCCTAACCCACCCCCGGTTCCCAGGCCAGACCTCCTTTCTGGATGGAGAGAACTGGTCAAGCGCCCTCTGCCATCACAGGCCTTCTCGGAGCTTTGAATCTCAAAGGTGAGTATTGGGATCTCACTCCCCTTTCTCCCAGAAGTTCTCTTGGCCTGTGTGCAGATAGGCTCACCTCCCTCCCAGTGACCCTGGACCACAGTGGAAGAAGGGGTAGTTAGGAGGAAACGCAATCCTCTAAAAAGCCAAGGCCCCAGGCTCTGAAGAAGATGAATAGCTACCCGCCAACCCCCCCCCCCCCCCCCCCCCCCCGCGCCAAAACCCAAACTCAACCCCAACAATGAGCGTCTATCTGGCATCCACAGAATTAGGAAGACAATTCAAGTGCTTTTGGCTTGAACACAAGACTGCTAACAACAGAACTGGCTGACAATTTTTAAATGACAGTTTTTGCTTTAAAAAAATAATAACATAGAATAATAATAAAAAAACACCCATAATAACTCCAATACATGTATATGTGAATATATGTCTCTAATAGTATCATTTTATGAGTGCCATACATGTGCCAGGTGTTGTGCCAGGCACTTCGTGGGCAGTGTATTCTTTTGCTTTCCAAACAACCCAGTGAGTTGAAAAGTATCCTTTGCCTTCTACTGAAAACAATGAAAGAGGCTAAAAGGAGTAAAATAATTTGCTCAAGGTCACACAGCCAAAACTTGTACTAAAGCCAGCATGCTAACCCAAGCTATCAAACTCAAAGTGTTTATGTATGTGTATGATTATTTTAAATTAACAGACTTTCTTTAATTAATAACCTTTCTTGTTTTTGGAACAGTTTTAGATTTACAGAAAAACTGAGCAAATAGTACAGAGCCATCTCTACCACCCCCTCCCACCTGCGGTTTCTCCTATACCTTCTTACATCAGTGTGGTACCTTTGTTACACCTGATGAACCAAAACCAGACGTCATTATTAACTGAAGGCCATAGTTTATTCAGAGCTCCTGAGTGTTTACCGAATGCCCTTTTCTGTTCCAGGATCCCATCCAGGATGGCACATAACATTTAGTCATCATGTCTCGTCAGGCTTCTCTGGGCTGTGACAGTTTCTGACTTGCCTTGTTTAGGGTGACCTTGATAGTTTTGATGACTCCTGGTCAGGTATTTTCTAGGATGCCCTTCCATTCGAAGTTGTCTGCTATTTTTATGATTAGACTGGAGTTGTGGGTTTGGGGAAGAGAGATACTGGAGGCCGAGTACCATTTTCATCACACCCTCTCCAGAGTGCGTACTATCCACACAACTCGTGACTACTGATGTTGACCTTAACACCTGGCTGAAGTCGTGTGCTGGTGTGATTCTGAGACCCAGGCAGAAGGAACTCAGGCTTTAGGGGATGGGATTTGTTGGTTTCTGCTCAGGTTCCTATAAAACCTTCCAGCCACTCTCTCCGTAGGGCTCCAGGCAGCAGGACCAGGCCCCCGTCTCCATACCTAGAACTGAGCAGGATTGTCCTAGTGCGTCCCAGTCTCACCTTAGAATTCGGTGACTTCTTTGATTATTGCAGACATTCAAGCCGAGACACTCCAGGGTTCAAGAAGGCAGTGAGGAGGTGCTAAACTAGCCCCTAACCCAAGGCAGGGTGCCTCGGCTGTGGCCTAGAACTGTTTCACCTCCTTGCCACCACTTTTGTTATTTTGTGCCCATCAGACAGCTGAGGGGCAGGTACGGGCATCTCTGAAGGTGAGTACAACCTGGGAGTGTGAGCACGTTCTTGCCTAATGTGTGCTCTTGCTGGAAAGATGAAGTCTGGTAGCCAAGTGGTGCTTGGGTTTACGATGGTGGGTTCAAGTTCTCAGAGTTACATGCTGGTGCCCATGGGCCCTCAGGCCAAATCCAGGCCACAGACAGGTTGTTATTCATGTTTTTAATTAATAGACTTTATTTTTTTAGAGCAGTTTTAGGTTCACAGCAAAAATACAGAGATTTCCCATACATGCTCTCCCTTCACACACATGCCTTGTTTCCCCCAAAAATAAGACCTAGCTGGACAATCAGCTCTAATGCATCTTTTGGGGGGCAAAAATTAATATAAGACCTGGTCTTATTTTACTATAATATAAGACTGGATCTATAACATAACATAACATAACATAACATAACATAACATAACATAACATAACATAACATGATATAATAATGGAATAGAATACTGGATATAATATAATATAATACTGGGTCTTGTATTAATTTTTGCTCCAAAAGACGCATTAGAGCTGATTGTCTGGCAAGGTCTTATTTTTGGGGAAACACGGTACAAACTCCCCCACCTTTGACATCCCCAAGCACAATGGGACTTTTGCTACAATTGATGAACCAGCATAGACACATCATCATTACCCAGAGTCCATGGTTTACACTAAAGGGTCATCCTTGGTGTTGCACATTCTATAGCTTTTGACAGATGTATGATGACCTATATCCACCATTATAGACTACAGAATCACTATCATGCTGAATAGTTTCACTGCCCTAAAAATCCTCTGTGTCTTACATATTCGTCCCTTCCCTCCCTCTAGCCCCTGGCAACTACTGATCATTTTACTGTCTCCATAGTTTTGCCTTTTACAGAATGTCATATAGTTGGAATTATATAGTATGTGGCTTTTCAGGTTGGCTTCTTTCACTTAGTAATATTCATTTAAGTTTCCTCCATATCTTTTTATGGCTTGATAGCTCATATCTTTTTAGTGCTGGATGACATTCCATTGTCTGGATGGACCACAGTTTCTTTATCCGTCACCTACTGAAGGACATCTTGGATGCTTCCAAGTTTGGGCAGTTACGAGAAGAGCTACTGTAAATATCTGTGTGCAGGTTTTTGTGGGGATGTAAGTCTTGACCTCATTTGGATAAACACCGAGGAGCTCGATTGCTGGATTCTAATGTAAGAGTATTTTTAGGTTTGTAAGGAACGGCCAAACTTTTTCTCCAGAGCGGCTGTACCATTTTGCATCCCCACCAGCAATGAATGAGAGTTCCTGTTGCTCCACATCCTCGCCAGCATTCGGTGCTGTCAGTGTTTTAGATTTTAGGCATTCTAATAGAGGTTTAGTAGTATCTCATTGTTGTTTTAATTTGCAATTCCCTGATGACATACGATGTGGAGCATCTTTTCATGTGCATATTTGCCATCTGTGCGTCATCTTTGGTCAGGGGTCTGTTCAGCTCTTCCTCCATTTTTCATTTGGGTTGTTCAGTTTCTTATTGTTGAAGTATGAGTTCTTTATCAGAGATGTCTTTTGCAAATATTTTTCCAGTCTGTGGCATCTCGTTCAGTCTTCTCATTCCCTTGATGTTATTAACTTAGACATTTTGAGTTAATTGCCAATATTTAAAACTTAGAAAATTTCATGTGAAAATCTGGGTCTCTAACTTTCCCTTGAAACCCCGAAGAGCTGGCAACACGGGCTGCACATTCCGACATCGTAGCCCATGGCCGGACGTCTAGTGGCTGCACCCTCTGGGAGGCAGGCGCTCTCTGATACAACTCAGTCTGCACCCCTCCCTACTCCCTCGAGTGTCGGTTCCCTTGCTCTGTCTGTCCTGACCCTGGACCTTCTTAACTCATTTATGTCACTGTCAGGCTTCTGAAGGCATTTGAATTTGAGAGTCTTAATGCCTAATTGTTTAAAATTCCAATCCTGTCTCACTGCCACAAACACGCAATTCTGGAGGAAGGAAATGAACTTGTTTATTGAGCACTTACTATGCTTCAGTCACCTCAAGTGTTGGATGCATTCAGTTCTCACCTCACCCTCCCAAGGGAAGTATTGTTACTTCTGTACTGCACCTTAGCAAGCTGAGGCGCAGAGCGGGCAGTGATACGTTCAAGGTCACACGATTGGGAAGTGGTGGAACAAGGACTGACATCCAAGTCTGACTCCTAAACCTCTGTTTATTCCTCTAAACCAAGTAGATTCCCATGAAGACAAGGAAACTTGACCTTCCCAGTGAAGGCGCTTTCATTATCAGACATCAGGGGCGCTCCTGACACCCGCGCCCCCCCCCCCCCCCCGCCCCGTGGTTTGCTTGTTCATCAGCATCTTCTCAGAACCATCACCCGGGGCTCATCCCTCATCCCATGGCTCTGATCAGAGTTGCTATATTAGTACCATGTGGCCATAACTCCAGACCCTGCTATTTGGTACAGGATGAGCAAGTGACCTACACAAGGTCAAACCCAACTGTAGCCTGTGAATTCCACATTTGGAACTGACTGGTAGTTTTGGATGTTCAGAGGCTGGCAGCTGTTGGAGCTAAGTGACTAGAGCTAAGTCCCAGAAAGGGCAATGCTATGAGGAGAAGGTTCTGTGAACGCCAAACCCTGAAGGCCCATGGCTGTCGGGTCCTCCCTTCCTGGAATTCATTACTTCATACCTCTTTGACTTCTATGAGACCCTTCGAGTATCCTTCCCAATTGAAAAAAAAAAAAAAAAAAAAGCTACATACAACAACAACAACAACAACAAATTAACTCATTCATCAGACTATCAAATTGCCCATGAACCAGACTCTCATGTACAGGAATCAAGATGCAATGAAACGGGCTAAAATATCTAGGAGACTGGACGAAAACAGAAATCAGATCCGTGTAGTCAAGTCTGTCGGCGTGCTGAGGGAGGAGATCCAGTCCTTACCCTCTAGTCGAGAAGAGCAAACTGAAAACCCAGCAACCATAAAAGGAGAATTAAGGGTTAAGTTGCAGTGGCTAAAGGCACAATGAGAGGCTGATTCCTTGAACAAGGACTGAAAAAGGAGCTTCTTTGTGGGTCTGCAGCTGGGCCCTGGGGATTCAGATATGAGTAAGACATTGTCACCGTAATTATGATCCAAGCAGCAGAGATTTCCATAAAAACACTCATTCATTCATTCATTCATTCATTCATGAAATGTCACCCAACTCCTACTACATGTCAGTCCTGAAGCCCAGGGCGGGCCTGGAATGGCGCAACAAAGGGTCGGCCACCTGGGGCTCTTGCTAAGGTTGCTCCATCCTTGTACCTTCTTGGGGAAGTCCCTCTTCCTCTCTGAGCCTCAGTTTCTCTATCTGTAAAATCAGGTGACAAGACCAAATGATGGCCCTTCCATTTCTGGCAACTGAGACAGAGCCCCATGAGTGGATTTCAGTGGAAACCTAATCCTCAATTTCCTCATCTGTGACCATGGGTTTATAACCAACAGCACCTAGTGCATTGAGTTCTGGTGAGAATTCAATGGAAGAATACATGTAAATGATTAAGTAAGTGCCTGGTACCCAATCAATGCTCTCCACTCAGCAGCCTTTAGCATGATTGTTACTGGTTACTAGTCTGGCACCTGCCTTGTGGCCCTCCCTGTGCAGGCCACTGATCCAGGCATTGTGGGGAGAAGCATGAAAGACCCTCTCGGGAAGGAGGGAATTGAAATCCAAGGTGGAAAGGTGAGCCTGGAAGCCGGCTGGGGGACAGAGTCACATAGGAGAAAGGAGGAAAGGAGGAGGCTTGGAAGGGGGGGCGCGTGGGGGATCTGGGACGCCTCCTGGTGGGGGAGGGGCTGGGCCTGCATCCTTGGCTTCTAGGAGCCCGTGGCGGCAGGGTCTGGGCACAGGCCCCGGCCGGGGTGCCGAAAGGTTGCCTTGCGGGTAAGTCCTTCCAGCTGCCAACAGGTAATCTCGAGCCTTGGAGCCAGAGAGATGATACCCCCCGAGGGCCAGGCCTGGACCCACTCAGGATGCTTTCCCTGTGAAAATGCTCCACGGTGCTCAGTTTAGGAGCGCTCAGGTCCAGCATGAATCATTCCTTTTTGAACTTGTCTAAATGTGTTTATAAAATAAAGCTGCGGCCCAGGGCTGCTCCGGGCGGAGCGGGAAGGTAATATGTTTTTAATTGGAGAGATTGGGGGAAGGAGGCAGCGGGCCAGGCTGAGCTCACCCCGCATGAATGTGGCTGGGCGGAGGACAACGTATGTTCACATTCCTGGACTACATACAGCAGGACCGCTCGTGGGCAATCCTCGGCGAGGCGGGCCTTCCCCGACGCGCACACCGCCCAGGTTAGCCAGAAACCCGGATCCGATGTCAGCGTGGGTCAGGGCAGGGGTCACAAACTCCAGTGCAGTGGGATCCAGGCAGCAGCTGGCAGCCTGTGCAGATCCGGTGCGTAAAGCTGGTGGAATGGAGGTCCGTGACCCTGACAAAGCGGTCAGCTACCACTCAACTCGGCCCTCCTTGTCACCAGATCTCATGATAGCGCAGAAGAAAGCAGACAGCATATATGGGTGTGAAATCTCATTTTAAGTATTGGCTTTATTTGATTTTATCCTATTTTCGTACTTTGGCTATGTGGGACAATTAAAACAGATGCGTGGACCATAGTCAGCCCTGCAGCTGCCCCCAGGAAACCCCTCTTTGAGACTGTGGTGTGGACTTCACTCTGTCATTTACCAGCCATCTTGACTTCAGACAAGTTACTTAGCTTCTCCGAACTTTGCCTTCCTCAGTTAGAAATCTGGTGTTTTAATGCTACTTTTCCTGACTTTTCAAATGACTTCCAAAGTGAAGATATAGGAGAGAGGAAAGAAAGTAATACCCGTATTCACTGGGCATCTACTCTGTGCCACACATGGTGCTAAGTGAGTTCCATGTTTTTGTTGTTGCTATCGCTTTTTTTTTTAAATCATCACAATGATTCTCTAAGCTACATATTATTCCTGTTCTACAGATGAGAACACAGAGGTTTGAAGAACTGAAATTAGAACTTTCACAAGTGTTTCCAATTTTGAGAACTTGAAATCATCCTCCAAATTAAAGGAACACTTGTCAGGATAAGACTGGGGAAACTGAGTCAAGAGTTTATGCTGCACCACCATGCCTAGTAACGGCACTAGCTATTTTGGATCCTAGCTCAGTAATAATAATTCACCCATTCAGTTGGCAACAGATTTTTACAAAGTAAAATTGGCAGAGCTGTCAGGGGTATAGTGAGGGGGGGTAGTCCCTTACACGGCTCTGGCTGTGAACTTTCCAAAAGAAGCGTGGCAGTATGCATTATAAGATTCATACTCTTTCACCCAGTAATTCATCTCGAAGGACTCAGTCCTAAAGCAGTAAAAGAGCTGTGGGCAAAGATTTTCAAAAAAGTATCACAGAAAATCAAATGTTGGTCATACATGAAATAGTTAAATAAGTTATGTGATAGAAATATTATGTAGCTTTGAAAGATAAATGTTTATGGAGAATGTGCAATAATGTGAGAAAGGCTTTTGATAGACTGTTAAGAAAAAAAGTAGAATGCAAAATTAGGTTAAATATATATATATAATACTTAAAGAAATGCAAAGAAAGAAGATAGGAAGGACATTCACCCCCATGTTAGTTCTCCATGTGGTGGGGTTTTCATTTTCTTCATTCGTTTTTGGAAATTTTTGGATTTTCTCTAATGAGCATATTGCATTTTATAATTAGAAATGTGTCTATTTGCAAGATGTAATGGGCCTCATCTCATCCAGTCTGGGAAGAAGATAGGTCTGGAGCCAGGTATTACATTTATTTAAAAACTAAAAGCCCAGAAAGAAACTCTAGAGGAAAAATATCACATCGTAAAGTGATTATTACTAGCTGATAAGATTATGGGTGATTTTTCCTTACTTCTTCATGCTTCTATGTGTTTTTCAAACTTTCTACATCGAGATTTCTTTGAAATTGGCAAACAAACAGACAAACCATGAAATACTCCCTTGCATTTACAACTGTTCCAGGCAGGCAGGGAGATATTCTTGGCAGTAGAGCTGTCCCAGAATCCAGAATTGCTCTATATCCATTCTGGGCTTGTACCTGCACCCCCAGCTGCCACCACCACCACCAATTCTGAAGGTTTTAATGACATTTGAATCCGTTTAAACCTAAAGAAACATGAAATTAGGACTCTTTTATAGCCTATAGAGGAGTGACCTGGTTCTTTGTTCTTGAAACCTGCCTCCTACCACCTTGCGAAGCTAAACTGGCAAGCGTTGGTTCTATTTAATTGAGGCCCACGTGCCTGTAATCAGGACATCGCTGACCTGGAAGGGACATTTCCCTGACCCTGCTCCAAGATCTGAACCATGTCCTCACTTCCTACGCCCACCCCTTCAAGGAGCTTGGAAGGTCATGACCCCTCCACGTGTCCTGGCTAAGGGTGTGGGCCCCACACATTCTCTGGTCATTGCTGTCTGGACTGCTTTGTGGGATGTTCCCGAGATCCCTCCAGTCTTTGTGGCCCAGAAGGAGTCCCATGTGAACTTGAGCTACTTGCTGCACGTCTCTCAGCCTTTCTTCCATATCTATAGAAGGGAACACAACACCAATTTGACCCAGTTTAATCCAGTTGTTCAGAGGATCACACAAAGCCTTGAACGCAAAATAGATTGTCTTTCTTCTTCCTTGTCTAGCATCTTCCTTCCTTCCTGATTGAGGAGCCTTTTCTCGTCTGCTTGAGAACATGCATTTTGTCTAGTTTCAGCATGTCCCCAAATCCTGATAACTGCACTCTCCCCATCGGGCTGCTGTGAGAATTACCTGAGAGAATGCCCAGACAGCTGTAGACCTGGGCCAGGCAATTGGCACACCTGGATTCTGTTTACACGATCCTCACAAGGACAGTTCTGTGAAGCAGGGGTTACATCATCAGTGCCATTTTACAGGACACTGCAGCTCAGACAGGTGATATGACAAGCCCGTAGGTCTCTTCGTGGGGATTCTGTGTTTATTCACATTTTCCCACATCCTTTCTGCTCAGTCTTCCTTCTTTCCCTCCCTTCACTGAGGATTCTTCCAAGTTCACAAGAATGAAAATCTTCCTAAAACAGGAAGGCCAATAAATGAGAATCCCCATTCCAGGCCAAGTCTCTGGCAATCACCCCATTTTAGACTCAAATGAGTTCTTGGTTCATGCTTACCAAGAGAACAATAGTTCTTGGTCAGTGGGATGGTGTCAACCTCTTTTGGGAGTTTCTAGATCCTCTTTCCTATCTTTTTCTACTCTGGGAACTCTTGAACATTTCAAGGTTTTTTCTTTTTTAAGTTAACTCACCTAAGTCATTCTACCATAATTTCTAGACAACAAATGCATTTTAAGTTAATAACCAGAAGGTGAGGTCATAAGAACCAGAGGGAGTAAGGCTCATGAATGTGTGACCTTGGGCAAGGTACTCAATCCTCAGTTCTCTTCATCGGTAAAATCAGGGTAATAATTCTATCTCATGGGAATGTCTGATGACTAACTTCAGTGTCACAATTTGTGCAAGAGAACTCGACTGTATAGTAAATGCTCAATTATGTACACAACAACAACAATAATCTCTTGAATTAGGGGGAAATGATCACGGCCTTATATGCTTTTACGTCACTTATGGTATCTTTGCTTCTGTTTGGCCTGGAGAAGAGAGAAGCAGCTCAGGGTGAGGGAGAGGGGAATTTGGACGTGTGAATGAGGCCCCCTCCTCTTGCAAATTATAAACCTGCAGTTAGACCCTTCTGTATCATACCATAAACTGAAATGCATTCCAGATGCACTGAAGAATTGAATTTTTTTTAAAAATCAAACCATTGAGGGGGAAAGACTTGAATATTTATCAGACCTCTGGGGAGAAAAGACTGGTTAAACTTAGAAGCATCAGAAAAGATCACAAAGAAAGCGATGGACAGAATTGACTGCAGAAAAATTTAGCACATCTGTACATAAAAAAAAAGAAGGGAGAATGTATGCAGCAAAAATGACAGGCAAAGGCATTGTATCTTTATTATATAAAGAGCTTGTACTATATGGATGTATATATGTATGGAAAGAGATGGAAAAGTTATCCAGACCCTATCCAGATAAATAAACAAATAATTCAAATGCATAATTCACAAATGAAGAAGTATATTTGGAGATAAAAAAGAAGAAAGCAATCTTATGGGCAATTCAAGAAATAAGTTACCACTTTTCTACCATCAAATAGCACTGATTTTAAAAATAATAATAATACCTAGTGTGGAAGAAGGTGAAGTGAAATAGATACACTGGTAATAGGAATGTAAATTGGCCTAACCCATTTGAACAAAATTTTCATAATATCAGGTGTTGTAAAAAAAACTTTATCAATACTATATTGTGTGGGGAAAACTGGAGAAAAATAACACTGTAGCCCTACTTTAAAGCGTATACAAAGGTGGACTGCAAGGAAATTGAAGGTAAAAGTATAAAGCAGGTATGAAAGAGACATTCTCACTCTGACACTTACTAGCAATATCCCCTTGGGGAGGGAATTTTACCCCTCTGAGCCTCAGTTTTCTCATCTGTAAAATGGGGAATTTGCTACCCAATTTACATACAAGGTAATGTATGGAAAGTACCTAGCACAAGTAGGTGTCTTTGACAAAGGTGGTTGATTATTCCTTTCCTCTTGGGTACACAGCTAAATCACCTTCCCTGACCTCTCTTGTGTTGGTATGGCCATGTGAGCGAGTTTTGGCCTTGAGAAGGCTAGTGAAAGTGATGAGTTCTACTTGCAGCCTCCCATGCATGATCCCATTTTTCTCTTTCCCCATCTACTGGCTGAATAGAAAGGATCTGGGGCAACAAAATGGAAGAAGCCTGGGTCCCTGAATCACCGCCTGGAAAACTGCTTGGCCAAGAACTCCTGATGAGACCTATATACATAAGATAGAAACGTCCATTTATATTTAGAGATTCCATTATAGCAGCTAGCAAAACCTATCCTAACTAACACAGTGCCCAGTAATGATTATGCAGTTTGACAAACAAACTCCACTCCTGGGAATCTAATGGTGGGGGTTCATTAAATACGGATCCTGGGGTAGCCCTGGTGGGCAACAGTGGGGTTTCTTAATCCATTCACTAATCAAAGTGCACACTGGAAGGTTTCCAGAGAAGAGGCTAATAGAAAAGTAGATTCTATTGGTTGCCTTCAGGTTTTGTTCTAAATTGTTAAAGTTGGGTTTTGCACATTCTGAGGTTGGGATTGGCTAGAGTGTTTTGAACAGACTAGACTACAGCTCAAAAAATATTCAAAGGAGAAGCCAAAACAAAAGTAGAAAAGGCAAAATATGGAAGCAATCAGATTGTCTCTATCAGCTGATAATAGTCTGTCCCTGGGCACACAGTCAAAAAATATTAACCCTGGCCAGCCGCTCACACACTCCAGGTGATCTGCTAAACCAGAGAACTGTGACAGCTAGCCTGGGGGCAGAGGGCACAGCTCACGGGGCAACGTGATGCACCTAATTCTGACCCTGTGCCTCCAGCCTCGATTCCCAAGATAAAACATGGTGTTTAAGGGAACACTGAGGAGTGTGTGTGTGTGTGTGTGTGTGTGTGTGTCCAATCACCTACTAAGGAGATCATTTTAAATGTGGAAAAATCCTTATGCAAAAGAATATTTAGGGCAGTATTATTTACACAGTGAAAAACTTCAGAAGCAACTGAAATGCCTATGGCAGATACAGCCGGTTTCCTTCCCAAAGGCCAGCCCCCCTTCTTCCACAGAGAACAGAATCCCAGGTTTGTTCTGGCTCCAACCTTGAGTCAGGGTTGTTTGAACCCAATCTTGGTCCTCCTATTCCTTCTTGTCAGTGATTGGGCTAGGAATGGACATATGATTCTGGCTAATGCCATGTGAGGGCAAGTTTGCTAGGGGATTTTCAGAAAGATGAAAAACAGAGGCACGCAGGGAAATGGTCTTTCCTCCCATGCTCCCGTCATTCCCTTTGTACTTTGGGCTCTGCTGATAAAGATGTGACTCCTAGAAATGCTGCTGCCATCCTGCCACCATGAGGGGACGGCCAAAGGACTCACATAGACATCAATGCAGAGCTACTGAGCTTCTAAACCACCCTGGGAGCTTGTCATGGGAAATACTTATGTCTTCACCATTCACTTTGATTTAGGTGTTCTGCTATAGGTTCTCTCTGTGGTGCTATTGGAGTGACAGCTTGTCTGTGGCAGTTGGCAGGATTCCATTCCTTGTGGCCCGGGACTGAGGGTCTCAGCCACTTGCTGGCTGGTTACCAGAGGTCAACTTCAGTTTCTCACCCTGGGGGCTCTCCATAAGTTAGTTCAGAGCATGGCAAACGGAGAGAGAGAGAGAGCCTGAAGCCATAGTCTTTTATAGTCTGAACTCAGAAGTGAAGTCCATCATTTTTGCCACATTTTGTTTGTTAGCAGCGAGTCACTGGGTCTCGCCCACACTTAGTGGGAAGGGATTATGCAAGGGCATGAATCCCAAGAGGTAGGGATCACTGGGGGGCACTGTAGGCAATGCTGTGTTCATTTCCTAGGGCTGCCGCAGCAAATGACTGCAAACTGGGTGGCTTAGAACACCAGAAATGTGTTGTCTCACAGTTCCAAAGGCTAGAGGTCCAAAATCCAGATGCTGGCTGGGCCACGCTCTCTGAAGTCTCCGGGGAAGGTCTTTCCTTGCTTCCTCCTCGCTGCTGCTGGTGACAGCAGTCCTGGGCATGCCTTGGTTTGTAGACACATCACATTAATTCCTGCCTCCACTGTCACATGGCTTTCTCCCTATGTGTCTGTGTCCAAACTTGTCTCATCTTATTAGGACATCTTTTTAACTGGATTATATCTGCAAAGACCCCATTTTCAAATACGGTCACGTTCACAGATACCTGGCATTAGGACTTCAATCTGTCTTTTGGGGCCACACCACCCAACCTACAGCACCTGCCCGTCACAAATGGGCCATGTGCACGGCTGTTCCTGCACAGTGGGACAACGCTGCCCGTCCACTGGGTGGTGATGCCTCACTGATGGAGATGCCTGCACAATCACAGGTGCCACTGAGGGCAGACCAGCCGTCTGGTACTCTGTGCCCCAGCTCAGCCCTCCAGTTACACTTGTGGGCTCAACTCTGAACCCCTGGGCCTTCCTCTGCCACAGTTTTTCTCACTCTGATTTTGTGCTCTGCCTCTTTCTAGTGGTCTCCTTGCCTGAGAGTTCCTTGAGGTCAGGGGTTGCACCTGACTCATTTCTGAGCTCACAGGTCCAGGGCCTGAAACGTCACAGGTGAGTGATGGGTCAATTGGATGAATCAATAAGTGTATAAATGGAAAGTCAGCACGTATGGTACTGAACGTCATACAAACTGAGGAAAGGCTGGGGGGCTTTCACCAATTGGAGGAGACCAGGGAGACCTGATGACTAAATACCACGTGGTATCCTGGCAGGAGTCTGGAACAGAAAGGACTTCATGAAAACACTGGGGAATCAAGTAAAGTCGGTGCACTGAGTAGCTTAGTGAACGGTGTCAATCAATGAGAAGCTGGGGAAGGGGTATGGAAACTCTCCTATTAGCTTTTTAACTCTTTTGTAAACCTAAAATTAATTCAAAATAAAACCCAGAAATATATCAATTTTGAGAAAGAGCAGATGCTACATTTATCCACGGATTTACTAAGTTGGTGAATAAGTTAGGACTTGAAAGAGAAGGTGGAGGAACTTGGGATACGGGACCTGAAGGGAATAAATATCCAATCAGAACCCACTAGAAGGAATGAGCCAGTTTTGCCTAATTTTGGCAAGTCTGCTTAGCTCCCCACCTGCAAAAGGGGTGAAAACCCACGTCAGACGGGGCCTTGGCAGTACGTGGGTTTAGGTAGGGTTGCCTGAAGCCCCCCATCCCATGGATTCGAGCAGTTTAGAACTGTCTAAGATTTCTGCAAATTTTCAGCCCTTTGAGGTTGCGCCATCTACTATGCCTCTTGGCTCCTATACTGTGAGTATATGTGTGTGGTCTGAGAGCACCATTTGCTGGCGCCGTCACACACACATACATACCACTGCGTAGTTTAGGAGAGCATCTGAAAGTTTGGGACTCAGAGGGCAGGGAGACATCTAACACAGCAGAGCCCTCCTTTCTCTCGCAGGAGCCTCTCCTCACCTCCTCCTTCCTGGGCTATCTCTGTGCAGAACAACCCAGCTTTCCTCTTGGAAGCCCTACCCCCCCCCACCCCGCCCCCTCAGAGCCCTCAGCATCCTACCTCCCCCAATTCATATTAAAATACAATTCCCTTCTTAGGAGGAATTTTGACACCAGCTATTAAAATACCATTTGCTTTATTTTAGCTCCTTCCGTGAATCTGAAGCCAGTGCTGCCTCTTGGGCTCATTACAGCTGTGGCTTTGATCCACTGTGTCTAGACAACCTTGCGGGTCAGAATCAGTTGGGAGAAACCTGGCAATGTAATTATTTGCTAACGACACAGCACCGATATTTCCAATGATTCGGGTTTAAAATCATACAACTTAGAGTATAGCCAAGGTTAGCCCTGTGACAATATCATCCTTCCTCATTTGTTCTCTTGAGCGGGAAGGGACGGGATAAAATTTGAAAGTAGCCTATGGGAATTGTGCGTGGGAGAATGCCACGTGTGTGACAACCCTGTCACGTGTGCATCAACAGAAAAGCAGGTTGAGAACTGCTGGGTGGGAGGATCAAGTGAGAGCTTTACAGACTGTAAAATACTTACGCAAAGTTAGCGACTGAGGTTCATATTTGGCCTGGGAGAGCCCTTAAAGGTGAGCTGGTTCAGCCCAAGCTCCTGTCATTTCACAGATGGGGAAACTGAGACCCATAGGGGGAAGTGACAGGCCTAAGGTGATACGGTGAGCCAATGACAGACAGCCCAGGGCTGGATCGCAAGGAGGCCCCTAGTACCCGGTAGCCTCTCTTTATACCTGGAGACGTTCAGATGAAAATGGGATGGCCATGGGGGGAGGTCAGTGGCTGGCCACATGGCCCTCTGTCTCTCCCACTTTCCCTAACCCCAAATTTCTAAGAATGCCGGGAGGCAAGCACTATTCTCAGTCACGCAGGGATAGCATTGCTCTGGAACACTTTTGCTCTCTCCGCTCACTGGAGCGTGTCTAGTTTGACAGTTTCACAGATAATTAGGACCAAACACATGGAGTCACCAAGCTCCAAATGGGAAAAGACGCCACAAGTTGGGAAGGATTGGGACCTGAGATGCCCTACTGCCTGACCTTGGCCGAGTGAGTTAATGAAGCAGGCCTTGCTGTCCTCCTCTGTAGACCCGGGACAGTCGGAGCTCTCTCATAGTTTGAGGTGAAAGTGATGTCCCCGGCACACAGTAGGTGTTTCTTTAGACTTTGTACTGTCTGCCCCAGCCCAGAGGTCATGACTTTGTTGCTTGTGAAACGGGAATGTTTCTGAACCTTATTCTTCCACTTACACAAGTGCATGGGCTAATTTTCTTCCCTCCTTCTCCTCCCAAATAACTCTCCCGTAAGAGATGAAGGCACCACAGTCATTCTGTGCCCAGGGCGACTTTCCAGAGTGGAGAGGAAAGGCACATGAATAAATCGGAATCTTTCTTTTGCAAGAGACAGAAGCCCAATCTGAACCACCATATCCAAGGACATGCCTTCTCCCCCAGGCAGCTCCAGTCTTGTAGAAGACAGCTCTTCCCCACCATCTCCAATAAGAATACCCCAGCAAAGGGACCGATTGGGTCACATGTCCCTTCCTGGACCAATCACTTCTGAGCCTTGGCCACGTCCCAGCACTGGAAGCTGTGAGCACCAGCCTCCACTAGACCCACAGGGCTGAAACGGAGATTGAGGGCTGTTCTGGGCAAACCAGAGAAGAGAAGTCCACTATCTCGAAGACTCGACGCAAGCATCCCATGGCAGCCAGAGCCTGGGCCAACGGCTCAAGGTACTTTCCCGTTTTGCTCCTCACCAAATCAAGGTAAATTGGTTGGTCACTTCTGTTTTAAAAATCAGTAGCTATTATTATTGTCATTTATCAGTTAGGCTATACACTTACTGAGGACAAGCCCATTGTCCTCCATTTCTTTTGAGATTGAGGTGTCTGACTGCAATACGCAGCCACTAAATTATTCAAGGAATTACTAATAGCTAATGTTTACTGAGTACTTGCAGTGGGTCAGGCACAGTTCTAAGTATATTGCTTGTACTATTGACTAATGGCTATTTAATTCTAAAACGACCAAACGTAGGTGCTGTTATTATCCCCATTTTACAGGTGGGGCAACTGAGGCACAGGGAATTTGAGTAACTGGCCGAATAAGTAGTACGAAAGCCAGAATCCAAAGGCAGGTGGCTAGACTCCAGCATCCATTCTCTCAACTAGAGCCCTAGGTGGGCAGGGCTGAATTTGTCCACTGAGTCTCATTGAGCCAAGGCCCCTGCAGGCCCATCCTGGAGTCCAAGTTCCTGCTACCCTCCAAATGGCCAGGCTGGGTGCCAGGACAGCGAGGAGTTGGAAACTTCATGGATTTTATTTTAATCCTTGATTATAATAGTTACCATTTGTTGGCACTGGTCAAAGGCCTTCAATTACATGATCTCATGTTTCTTCTAAACAACTCATTTTGAAGATGAGGAAACAGAAGTTCAGAGAGGGTAAGTAACTTGCCTAAAGACACACAGCTAAGACAGTGGAGATCCAAGATTGTAACCCAGGAGTACTTGACTCCAACGTCTGAGCTCTAGCTGTGTACTTCTCCCCAGAGAAAAGAACCCACAATCTGAGTCTGGGGTGAGGGTGTGGGGATGGTAAGAAGGAGAACCCTGGGAAGGGAGATTCTGTTTCTCTACCCACATTCCCATGTCCACTCCCACCCTGAGAACTGCCATGGCCTCGGGACAGGGCTGAGAGGAGCTGCCCATTTCCTCCCATACTCCTAAACCTAGCTCAGCCCTGAGTCTCCATTGTCCAGGAACAATACCGCCACAATTTAAGGTAACTGTGGGTGTCCTTGTGTGTAAACTGTTCCCACCCCTGGGCTGCACCACTGCCAGGATTGTCTGTGAGTTTTATAAGACTGCCTCCACTGGACCAACGCGTAATAATAATCACAGCTACCACTTATTAAATGCCTAATATAGGCCGGGCACTGTGCTAAGGGCAGTGGAAAGTTCCTCACTCATTCTTTCTAATGACCTTTTGATAATGAGCATTCAGTAAATTGAGACACAAGGAGACAGCATAAGGAATTTGTCCAAGACTGCCCAGTTAGCAAGTGGCAGAGCGGGAACTCAAACCTGGGTTTCAGTGACTTCAAAGTCCCTGATATTAATGCCAACTTTATACTGCTTCTTAGCCTGTGCCCAGACAATAGAGATGGAGACGGAATGGTCCTTTTTCCCAAGAAGCTGAGTCCAGGAGGAGAGACACATGAACAAACAAATTGCAATTGGGTGAGGGTAGAAGGAATGATGTATGTGTTTACTGGGTACTGAGGTCGCAGAAGGGAGAAAGGTGTCACTCTGGATGATGCATTCTTTACAACTCAATGATAAGTGACATGAGTCCAACTCAAAATGGCCTAAGGGGGCAAGGCAGGGATGAGCTCACATTTCTGAGAAGTTAGGGAACTGGCTTCAGGCACGGCATGGTCCAGGAACTGAGGACAACCAGGAGTCTCTCCCCAGCTCAGGCTTTGCTTAGCCACGTTAGCTTCAGCTTTGAGAAGGCTCTGCTCGCTCCAGGTGAACCGTCCACCTGAGGCACCTGGACCGCACTCTACAAGGTCAACTTGTTAGCAACACCAGCGAAACGAGAGTCCTGTTGACTTTTCACTTCAGCCAAATCCCCAGGATTGACTGTCGTTGGATTTTCTGGGGTCATGTCATACTCCCTCAGTCCATTGCCAGGGCCGTGGTCACCTGCTCACTCCTGAAACTGAAAGAGGAAAGCAGCCCATGCGTATCAGGGTGCTGGCACAGGGAGAAGGGGCAGCGGACGCTGAGTGGACACAGACACTCGGTGCCCACCCTAGGTAGTCAGGCAAGGAAGGCTCACGGAGCAGGACCCCCGGGCGCTGGGTCCTGAGGGACAAACAGAAGCGTGCTGCGCAGAGCCGGGGCCGTGAGGAGAAGGGCATTTCCTACCAGAGGGAACAGCGTACACTGGGCACGGACGTGTGAACTGATCGTGTGGCATAGCTGGAGGCCAAAGCCAATGTGGGAGGGGAGAGTGAGAGGTGGCTGCAGAGGGGACAGGCAAGGGCCTGCAGGCCTGGCGACCATGCTCCTAAGTTTGAACTTGCTCCTGAAGGCACCTCCCTGACGGTCAAGGGCAAGGGCCCTGGGCTGGACCTCCTGCCCTGCCGCTTCCTCTCTGAGTGACTCTCGTTCTGATTCTGAGCCTCCCCGTCTGTGAAATGGGGAGGATACAGCTCAACCTTCGCAGAACTGAAGTGAGGGCAAAATGAGGCAGATCCATGATAAGCACAGAGACTGAACATAGGAAGTGCTCAGAAACACAAACCATACTGCACACGGATTTTAAGCCTCAGAGAGGCTCTGGTCTACATTCTAGAAAGCTCCCCACGGGACCAGGTGCAGGATGGAGGCCAGGAGACCAGTGGGAAGAGGTGAATGAAATGGTTCAGGTCCTGGTGAGAGACAGAAGTGCTGTGGGGGTAGAGGGACACAGGGCTGATGGAGAGAAAATTCCACTGCACTTGGCAAAGGGTGTAATGTGGGAAGAGGGAAGAATGCAGGATAAAAATAAACAGGAAGACAAAAATCTACCCTTGACCTTGGATCCCTTAACTTTTCACTTTTGAACAAATAAATTTCCCCAGATAAAATTCAACCAACTTCCCTGGGCTTTTTTTTTTTTTTTTTTCCCCTTTTTAAATATCTCAAAAAATAAAAAATAAAAGAAATACCCCAGACCATTTGTTTCCCAGTTTTGAAATCTTAGAGTCTTGTTTTTAGCCTGAATATGCTTTGAATGTTCTACCTGCTCCCATGAGCCTCACCTGAGAAGTTTGCCCTGTTTTCTAGGCCACGGGTGCTTTGTGTGATGTGAACTTGGGCTTGCTGGGGTGGATTTACAAGCAATTTTATTCACATGATGAATCTAAATCTCAACTAAGTTTTCAGGACTCAAGTTCTAAAAAAAAAAAAAAAGGAAGACGAGAAGGAGGAAAAAGAGGAGGGAGAGGAGGGGGACCAGCGGTAGGACAAAAAGAAACAGCAGCAGCCATCACAAATTCATGAGAAAACAGAAATTTGACCGGGACAGCCCCTCAGTCACTTAACAAAAATTGTCACGAGTGCTATTTGATGTCTAAGTGTAAATAATATTGATGCTGAGACTTCGTACTAAATCTGGTCATTGCAAAGCCATTTTTACAATCATTAGTTAATCAGTAAATGAATCAGAAACATATAGATCATATTTCACTGGAATCACATGATTTTAAATCAGAGGAAAACTGCTTTGGGGAAAACGAACAATAAAAGGGCTTTAAAAAAAAAACAACAAACCAACTTTTTTTTTTTCTTTTTTTTTTCAGGCCTAGAGCTTGGTAGCTGGATGCAGATAGGATCAGGTTGCATGAATTTAATGAGAATATAAACCTGGGTTTCCATTACAGCACCCAAGCGTCTCTGGTGGAAACGCTGGAGGGAAGGAAGGAATAAACAGGTGCGTTTACCTGTCCGTGTACCCAATAAATCTCAGTGAGGCTTTTCCCTGGGGAACCAGCTGCTGGGTACAACACCCCACGTTCACCTTAGACGCTCTAATGTCAAACTGTGGTGGACGTGTCCGAAGGACCCTGAGGCTCGTGGCCTTTCCATGCATCGCTCTCTGCTGGCGGGACATGGCAGTTCCCCAGCCAGCTGAGGCCTGGTTATTAATAATAAAAAATGGTAATAGCTGAAGCCTTTTGAACTGTTACTATGTGCCAGGCACTGTTCAAGTACTTGACATTCATTAACTCATTTCATCTCGTGCCAACCCTACGTCCTAGTTTCCCCTTTATATGTAGTTCAGGAAAGGGAGGTGACGGCTGGTCAAGGCAGTTATCTAAGATCACCGGGAGTTACATGGTGAAAGGCGGCTGGGCTCGTAACCACTGAGCTGGACTGTCCCCACCCCCGAGGATGAGGGGCTTCTGGGCAGCTTCCCTCTTCTGGTCACCAGCACCCACGGGGAGGCTTAAAGCATCCCTTTGCAGTGTTCTCCAGGGTTGTGATGTGCCTGCCTGCAATGCTCCCAAAGATGTGATCTCATGAAAACACCACCTTCAAGGCCAGCCACACCGTCCCTGCCAGCCCTCCAGTCTCGCTGCCCCTGGCTTTTCCCCTTCGGTGCCTTGCCCCAGTTTGTAATCGCACATGTATTTGCTCACTGGCATGTTCATTCTCCCCTTCTTATCTGTGACCTCCAGGAAGCCGGGTCTCTCTTGCACCTTACATAACAACAACAAAAAACTGTATTTAGCCCAGAGCCACATACTGAGCCTAGACCACACAGATGCGCTAAGAAATAGTTATTGAACAAAACAAGTAGCAATCAGCTTCTGACCTCGGAGGGGAGCTCTGAGGAGGGAATTTTCTCTTCTTCACTTTCTATTTTTGGCACTTTTAAATCCTCTGGGAGCTGGACTGGAGTCCTGGGAGATGCACAAAAAGTTATTGTCATGTTGTTGTAATTTGACACCTGCATGGAGCTGGGAAGCTGGGACTAGGCCTTGCCCTCGGGGAGCCTCAAGTCTTGTGGGGGGACTGACTCAGACTGCTCCCAGCTTGAAGAAGGCATCCAGGAAGACAGCTGAGTGTTGGGACTGATGGGAGTGACTTTACCCATCAAAGAAGGGGGAAGGGTGCCCTAGGCAGCACAGGCCAAGGCCGAGAGGTGGGCAAGATCATGCAGTACTGGGGGAACTTCCCATGGTGTGGCTCATGTGGAAAAGGGAGCAGAAGATGAAGCTGGAGAGAGCCAGGTCACAGCCAAATCCTCAAGGGTATCAGGTTTCTGCAGGGGGGACCCCTGAAGGTTTTGCACCAGAGGTGTGTTTGGAACCTGCTATTAGCACAGTGACCATTTGAAGGGTGCAGGCCAGGGGGGACACGGAGGGGCAGGGAGACCAAGAAGGGGTGAGCAAACAGAACCGAGGGCTACTCAGAGAGTAGACCTGACGGGATGGGCTTTTGAAGACAATCAGAGAGAGGAAGAAGAAAGTACAAGACCCTGGGAGGTTCCTGCAGAAGCTATCCCTCTGGCACTCCCCTGAGCCCTGCTGCAGACTCTCATCTGAATAACACTGTCTTCTAGGTCCTGACCATGTTGTCCACTGGCAAATGCCTGGCAGCAGATAGCCCCATCCTGCCCTTGGAGAAAGTTTCTGGAAGACCCCAGAGTGTCAAGGCCTTTCAAATCCATCAATGCCAGACCCAAGCCGCCCAGCTCGCGCCCACAGCAATAACTCTTGGGTTCCAGGGCTGCGGGAGGATGACCTAGTCTTTGGCAGCTGAAATCGTTGTTTCCCTCACAACACAGAACCCCCAATTCACAAGGGTGAGCAGGGCTCCAAGAGCAGAGTACCATGTCTTTGCTCTCGGGTCAAAGCCAAGATTTAATTTTTAATTTTCAAAAACATGAGTGGTCAGACCACGGCTGGAAAATTGAAACCATCCTCTGAGCATCTCTGGGCTCCCACGTGGCCCTTCCGCCAGCAGAGCAGGGCGGAGCTGGGAGGGAAGATCACTTCCCAGTTACCCTGTTCACGAGCAAGAGAGCAGGGGTTCAGATTCCCTCCTGGGGCGGGACCAGCGATACCTGCCCAGCCTCTAAGTCTCTAGCTCTGTGAGACTCTGGGCATGGTTCTGAGCTGCTTCGAGCCTCAGTTTTCTCATGTGTTAAAAGAGAGCACAAATGAGACACGCGTGTTAACTCTTAAGACAGTGTCTGTCATATATTAAGTAATAGTCTAGATTTCTCTGGGTTATAAACTGAGCCATGGCTTTTAATTTAAAGGATCGAAGGTACATCAACCATAACTTTGCCCACTTATGCCCCCACTTTCTTCCCTCTCTGGCCAAGTCTATGGAAACATTGAGAAGAATTGGAGGCTGGGAGGCTGTGTGATTTTTAGCAAGTCTCTGAACCTCTCTGGGCCTTAGTTTATTCGTCTGTAAAATGGGAGCAGTAATGCCCACCAACTTCAGGCTGGAAGTTACTACCTGCCCAGCGCTCAGGAATATTTCCTGATGGAGGGATGAGCTACGTAAAGGATCTGGGGAGGCTGGACATGAAAGAGTGAAAGGATTTTGCCCATTTTCCCTTTCAGGAAGGAAAGGGGGGCTTTGTGCCCTAGAGGACAGAGCTTTCCCCAGCCTATGAGAGAGGTAAGGGGCCGACCTTTCTTTCAGAGATTTAGATTCAGAGACACAAAGAACTGGCTTGTCTGGTTCAAGAGATGAAAGAGAGGTGAGGTTTCCAAGGGTGGGTGTGTGGTGGAGGGTGGTGGGCTCCACAAGCAGCAGCCAGGGGGCTTCCATCTCGTAATGAGGCCTGGAGGAGTGGAGACTCCAGGGAGGATGACACATGGCTGGACCCTTGGAGCAGGGCCAGCTATGTAACACGCAGGGCCCAGTGCAAAGTGAAAATGCAGAGCCCTTGTTCAGAAATTGTTCGGAACTGCAAGACAGTGACAGAGCACTAAACCACGCATGTGGCCTTTGTGGCACCAGGCCTGATACCCATGAAGCTGGCCTTGCCTGGCTTTGGCCTCAGAAGCCCAGTGACGTTTCCAGGGCTCAGGTGGGCACCAAGGGAGTAGACGCCATGAGCAGAGAAGCCCCTTGGGACCTTGGATAACTGAGGAAGGTGCCCGGCCTATGTTTTCCGTCTGTATAAGGTTTCCTGAATTCTTGTACGAGCTTGGGGAAAGCAAGCCCCTCCCACTCCACACCCCTAAAGGGCTGAGACTGACTATCCTGCCAGCCAGATGGATACAGATATGGAACCAGATTTAATGTGACTTTGAAGAATGGAGACATGTGACCATTCCTTGCATCTGAATGGCTGCGGGCTGCTCAGGCCAAAATCTCATTTAATCCCCAGAACATTCCTGCTGGCTCCAAGTCCAGTGCTCTGCAAGCCTGTGTCGACTCAGTAGTAATACTCAGACTCCAAGCCAAGCACTGTGCAAATTGCTTTAGGTCGGTAACCCTCACAACCATGACCCTATGGGGTAGTCACGATTGTTGGTTCCATTCCGCAGATGGGGACACCAAGACTTAAGGTTAAGTCATTGGCCTAAATTCCAAGAACCAGTAAGTGGTGGGGCCTCCAGTCCTGTATGGAAGCTGAGGGAGCGACCGTAATAACATTACTTGTCCCCCTGCATCACTTTCTTGCTCACCTCCTGTAAGTCATGTGCCCAGCCCCTTTTCACCCGACACAACCGCACGAGAGGGAGTGGTGCACATATGGGGAAACCAAAGCTCCAAGAGGTGAAGTTACTTAGTCAATGTCACTCAGCTGGAATTGAACCCAGGTCCGGGTGACTGTAGCATCAAACTAACAAAAGGCAGGGCTGTGTTTTCTGCAGCAGTTAGGTGAAGCAGGAAAAGACCTGCTTTTTCGCATCAGGGAATACATGTTCTCTGACATCCTGCTGTGTGGAACAGTCCCTGCCCCCTCTGGCCTCAGTCTCCCCGTCTATAAAATGGGAAGCATAAAGCCACTTAAAGAGCACATATTCTCCTTTCCGACTTTCCAGTTCACACTCCAGCACTGCTGCCTGTGTGACCTTGGGCAAGTTACTTCACCTCTCTGTGCCTCAGTGTCCTCATCTGTACAATGGGGACAGGGATAGTAACTGTCTACTTTTTGGACTTGTAAAGTTAAATGAGATTAAAATGTGTGCAGCATTCAGTCCAGAGCCTGGCACATAATAGGCACTGAATAAATGTTAGATATTCTTAGCAACATAAAAGGTTGGCTGAGATCTTTTCCAGCTGGGTACTAAACGCCCCTACCCCCAGAAGCCTGGACTCGGTCCCCTGCAGCTTTGGGGCAGAAGCCCAGCTTCTTGTCGGCGTTCCCCCGTTCTCACTGCCCCCTGTGGGGGCACTGGTGGGAGGGGCAGCTGACGCCCTGCACATGAGCCTGGCCAATGACCCAGGAGGTGTTGCCTGGGCATGAGGTAATGGAAGGCTGGAGCTCGCAGCAAGCCTGATGGCACACGTCATCACTCGAGCAGCGAGAAATGAGAGTAACTAACGTGCTGCGGGGCTCTGGTCAGGGGCAGCCCAGCCCTGGTCCGGCTGCGCATGCACACTGGGTCTTTGTGTCCACCTTCCTGCCGGGGACCTGAGCTAAAGCCCAGTGGCCAAAGAGCCGCTGAACCAGCGCCTAGTTCAGGCTTGCCACCTCCCGGCCCCCACCCCGGGAAGGAAAATTGCGATTGGAATCAAGTCAGATGAAATGTGCGAGTGAGACTCAGCGTTCTCATCTGTCACACTGGCGGGTGTTCAACTCCGTGCCAGGCCCTTGAGGTTCCAGAGGTAAGAGGACCTGACTGACTCAGGTATTTGGAGCATGGAGGGGAGACAGACTTCTGTCCCCCAGAGGGAAAGTGCAGCTGTGCTATTTATGACAGTTTGGGGGAGGGCAGAGGTGGGAGCAACCAGGGGAGGGAAATCAGAGAGGGCTTCTCAGAGGAAGTGACCCCTGAGCTGGGTCTCTCACAGTGAGTAGTCTGACAGGCAGTCAGTCATAGATAGGGTGTCCCAGGCAGAGGGCTCTCTGTCAGCAAAGGCAGGGAGGCATGAACTAGCACCAAGCTTTCTAGTATCTCCGAGTACTAGCTGTGATGGATACAGTATGTAAGAGATGGGAAAGAGGAGGGTCTCAGGGGCCACAGAGCCGTTAGTCATCGGAAGCTTCCTGGGAGATACAGGCATCATCTTACTTCCTGTGCCCATTTTACAAATGAGTAAGCTGAGGCTCAGGAGGGCAAAGCAGTTTCTTCAAGATCAACTAACAGGAAGTAGGGACTGGAACCCAAGTTCATCTGCTCTACCAGTTAAGGTCTTAACTACTCTACCCACCTCTTAAAGCCTGGGGGACCCTCAAAAGCCATGGTGAGAAGTTTGGATTTTGCTCTGAGGGCCGTGGATCCTGTAGAGCATTTAAGCAAGAGAAAGAGGTTGTCGCATTTGCAATTAGCAGAGTCACCACAGGGTAGAGCAGAGAATGGACACAGAGAATGCAGAATGCAATAACATCAGCAAATCAAGCCCCCTGAGCCAGTGACACAGCCCCACGACCTGACCCCTGATGATCTTTCTGACCCCTCCTGTCCACATACACTCTGGCCACACTGAGATTGCTTCTGCTCCGCCCTGCTCCAGGCCACCCCATCGTTTCACATCTGCCCAGAACAGTCTTTCTGCTGCTCTTTGCCTAATGTTCAGTCTACTTTCAGGTTCCAGCTTAAAAGTCATTTCCTTCAAAAAACCTTCCCTCACCATTTGCCTCTTCTAACTGGGTCAGAGGGCTGTGTGCTGAGTCACCTGGCCCTCTCCTTTGACCTCGTTCATTGTTCTCCTTTTGGAAAGGGTACGACGCTTTGCCTTGCCCACCTGACTCCCCAGTGCCCAGCACATGGGGCAGCCCTTGGGAATCCAGGTGAAGTGGGGTTTGAGGTAGCAACGTCTCCTTCAAAAATCCTCCATCCTGCTCACCTCTCTCAACAGCACACTCACACGAGATGTTTACCCCGCCCTCATTCGCCAAGTCCCTCTGGTCTGAGAGACATTGTTTAACGAACCAGGTACCTGACAAGAGTTTTAAGGGAAGTTTCCAACTAATAGGTCTGGGCAATTGTCTTATCTCGAGACTTGAAGAAAAGTGAGTCATCCAGGGGTCTTCCACTCTAAGAAGACTGACTTGCCCACTCCCGGTTCAGCCCCCTGCCAGGTGGCGTTGGGGATGCTCCTGGGTTGCTCCAGCACCAGCGCCATCCCTTTGGGTTTGCATGCCTGCCTCCCCCACTAGGCTGAGCGCCATGTCCGAAACCTAGCACTACTGATTGAATGAATGGCTTACTAAACATGGAACATCCAAAGGAACAGTTCAAACGGAATGGTACCCAAGGCTAAACTAGGGCCATGGCAGCTGTCTGGGCTCAGCTTGGACGGACTGGACTGGAGGGACCCACACCTGAGACACCTCTACCTCGGATCAGGGCCCGAGATGGGCAATGCCTGCAGACAACTGCTGGGACGAGGTGGGTGCCTCACTTCTTGGGGTCCCCTGATTCTGGGGACTGGTTGCTTTCATCCTTGGTTCCTACCTGAGTGAGTCATATAGTGTCAGCCTGTCAGGCCGATGACAGGCTGACACTATATGACTCACTCAGGTTGTAGGCACCTGTTAACCTAGGCGGCTGGGCACAGAGCTGACCCCTTATTTTAAGGGGCCCACAGGCCTGCCGTCCTTTATCATGCAAGGTGGGAAGAGCAGGGGTTGCCCAATGCTACCCATTCCTAGAAATGTTGGGACACCCAATGTTTAGAGTGAAGAGTGGGGCCCAAGGCACAGTAGTGAAGTTTTCCATATTAGCAAGAAGATGAGGCATTAATATCTGTTAATACCTCCCAGGTGCCAAACGCTTTACACACTTTGTCTCTAATCTTTATATCAGCCTTATAGATGGCTAGGAACCTCCCCCATTTTACAGATGAGAAAACTGAGGCTCAAAGAGGCAAAGTGGCAGGTCCAAGGTAACACACTGAATTGGTGGTGGAGTCCAGGTTTGAACCAGGTTCTGTTTGGCCCCACAGTGTTCCCAGGGACCCTCAGCTGGCTGGACCCTCCCCAGATAGTGGTCTGTGCCCCTCTCCCATCTCTGGGACAGGGGCACTTGGCCTCCTCCACCCACTCTCAGCTCCTGTTGCCAAGTGCTGGGACCTGATTTGAATTTGGGGTTCTCTCCGCTGCAGCTCAACAAAGGTTTTTATTGGAATGCCCCTCAGATTTCCAGACTTTGAAGATGTTTCAACAATGCAGTAAAAGCAGGTCTTTGCCACAACAAAAGGCAGAAATATCACCGAGGAGTAAACAGAATTCCTTGGCCTCTTCGGAGCATGTGTCAACATCTCTTTTTCTTCCCCACTCCCCCCTTTTTCTTTTCTTTTCTACAGATTCAGAGCTGGTCGGGGAGGGCGCCTTCCTGGCACTGGTGGGGTGGGCCACAGGCTGCCCCAGCTCCGCCTCAGAACAGATGCTGGGCTCTGGTAAACTGAGAAAGCGTAAACTGCTGTGAGATGCTTTCCTGACGACCACAATCGCCCACATGGAAAAGCCATTCAGTCGCAGCCCCCGCACCCTGCCCCCTGGCACACACATGTGGCGGCCGTGGCTGCAGAAACAGGCCTTCCCAGAACAAGAATGTATGTGACATGTACAAAACGACTTGATTTCAACCGATGGCTGGAAATTAAATGGATTTGAAATGTACATGCTTAAAAACAATTTCGGCAGAAAGCATACCCATTTAATATTGCGTCTCTAAATGAGGCCTCGCTCCCCAGGCAGGCTTGTAATGTGATGAAAACCAGCAGTCAGACCCCACCTGGGACCCCCACTCACCAAGGACACAGTACCCAGGGGCAGGGTGTGTGTGTAAGTGTGTGTATGAGTTCGTAAGCGTATGTGTCAGTTTGTACAAGTGCATGGCGGTATGAGTTGTGTGTGTGTGTGTGTGTGTGTGTGTGTGTGTGTGTGTCTGTCTGTCTGTCTGTCTGTCTGCCTGTGTGAAGGGATGGAAAGAGGGACAAGATGCTGCCCTTCCATATTTTTTCAAGTCGGCAAATGCCATCTAAGCACCTACCTTGTGCCCAAACGATGGAAGGGATGGGGAGTCTGTTGATCACAGGAAAAGAGAGGTCGTGGCTATTTGAGGCACTGAAACCAAGTCAAAGAAATAATTGAAGAGCAAGCCAAGGCCACTTTTAAGTGTGAACTGGCAAGGGCAAAGGGAAATCGATGGATGAAGCATAACTTGGGTACTCGTACGGCATCGTGAAGAAGCACTGAGCCCTGAAACCAGTGAGCCCTGGCCATGAATTCACCTCTACCACTTCCTGACTGTGAGACCTCAAGCAAGTCACTCCTCTCTGGGCATCAGTTTCCTGGCCAGTAAAATGGGGCTAATAGAACATTCTGTGTTCATGCCAAGCAGTCAATAAATAATGACTCTTACTCGCATTACAATTATTTCCCTGGATGGGATCTGTGAGAGAGGCATCATATGCCCATTTTACAGATCAGAAAACTGAGGACCAATGGCCTCACAGCCACACACTGATAGAGTCGAGAGTAGAACTCAGAGCCATCTGGCTTCAAAGCCCACCATGTCACCTCTCCCACTGAGCCTCTGACCTCTAGAAATACTGGTCTCGGAGGCAGGAAAGTTGGTTCAATGAGGTAGGAAGGATAGGTCCAGCGCAGGGAAGAGCTTTCCTGGTGGGAGAACATCACACACAGATACCCACACAGAACCTCTTTTACAGAGTGAGGCAGGCAAGTAGCTCTTCTGTGCCAGATCTGGAAAAGGCCCTGGGGGTTCAGAGGTGACCAAGACATAGCCCTGCGCCCTATTAAATATCGTTTCACCCTGGCCATATCTTCCCCCTGGTCATTCAACAGCAGGTATTGGCCCTTCCCCAGGAGAGAGGCTCCAGATCACAGTTAGAAGCCACTGCCCTTTCTAATGTTTACAGTCATCCAAAAATAGAATGGGCTCCTTTATGAGGTAGTGAGATCCCCGTCAACGGCTATTCTAGGATAGAATAGTCTAGAACTGAATAGATTGTAGAGCATGCAGCAATTCAATTTAGTACAATTTAGTGTGACATTCGATAACAAGAGGCTTGATTCATTCAATCAGATATTTGGCGAGCATTTATTAAGCACTGACTATATGCCAAGACCTACGCTGTGCACGAGGTTTCAGAACGAATATAACATAGTCCTTGCCCTCGGGGAGCTTCTGCTCTAGTGTAATTCTATCCCTGCCCATTATACCTTTTCTGATTCTCAATTTATTTTAGTTGTGAACTAAGCTTGATGGACTACAGGTTTACCTTTCTAAGCCCGTGTATTGAATATTGGTATTTATGATTCTTTTTTTTAAAAAGTCTTTAAAACAAGTAATTTCGGTTGTTTTTATTAGCATGAAGCCTCACTGCTTTTCTCCTACAGCAGGGCTCCTCAATGTCACGCTAGTGACATTTGGGGCTGTATAACTCTTTGTTGTGGGGGCTGTCCTGGGGTAACAGCATCCCTGGCCTCTACCCACTAGATGCCAGTCACACCCTTGCACCCAGTCATGACAACCAAAATGTCTCCAGATATTATTAAATGTCCCCTGGGGGACAAAACTGTCCTCAGTTGGGAATGATTGTTTTTAAAGATTCTCTCCACTCACACGAGGCCTAAAGGGGGGAATGAGGTAAATAAGGGAAATTCAGGGTCCCTGCACCTCAAGAACTCATAATCCCATTGGGTCTTTAAAAACTAACCACGTGGAACACCAAGCCTCATCAAGGACCTACTGTGTGCTGGGCACCACCAGGCAAAGTGCTGCTGGAGAGGAGAGAGGCCAAGTTGTAAGTCAGACCATCTGATCATTGAATCCCACAGAAAGGCTTTGGGGTTCGGACACCAGTTCCCTCGTCACTAAATGGTATGAGTGTGAGCATTCGAGTGAAATACAATTTGAACAAAGCACGAAGTAGGTACAAATTAAGTGTCTAGTTGATATGAATCCCCTCCCTTTCTCCAACTCTGTCCCCACTTTTCCAGACCCTGGGGTCAGCTGTAATAAATGCCCTTAGCTAGCAACCTCACTGTCCGTCTCCTCCCTTATCCAGACAACGTGGCAGGTAATGCAGTGTCTCCTTGGGGACCCAGGCAAACAGAGACCCGAGCTGTACCTATCAGGGACTGGAGTAAGCTTATCACCCTCCCCAAGGTGCCCGTCCTTTATTCCACTCACACTGCATCCAAACAACATCAACAACACCAACAAACGGTTTCCACAAGGCCAGGCTTTGAAAGCATAAAATCAGTTTCAGAAAAATCCTGAACCTCAGCTAGCATGTTATTGGGCAAATTTTGAGTGCCATTTGCATTCGTTTCCAACAGCTCTTGGAGGCGTTCTGGGATCCCTGCTGGGCGGTGATTTTCGGTTTCATTAGGCACCAGTCACTAGACACACGGGCATCGTACTGCTCTGTGCACCATGGTTCGTAAGCAGCTGAAAACCTGAGATCAAGTGCAAGGAGGACTGACTCCGGCTGCCAAATTTCAGGGCAGGGGGAAAAAAAAAAGAAAAAAGAAATCTGGAATGTGTTTCTACTTACTGTCCATTCCAGTAAAATGAAACGGTCTCTCCTCCAAACATGTGTTACTGCTTAGGCCAGAAACTGTATATATTGGTCTAAATCCAGAATGGTCTATGTGACATATTACTCCATATGACAAAATTACTACAACCTGCACTCTCTGTAGAAATGCCTGTTGCAACAGTATAGGATGATAATTTGTTGTACAACAAAAGTACATAATAATTTCATGTCAGTGTGGGCCAGGCCTTGGGATTTTCAAAGGGAAATCTCGGATGCATGTGGACCAGTGCTGACTGTGCAACCCCCCCCAATTCCCCCACCTCTACCCCCCACACATGCTCATATGGTGTGTGATCAGGATGGGAGAAAGTGGGGCTTTATTTATAACATACCATATTCCACTTGAAAGTGACAAGAACACACACACACACACATACACACACACACACAATCAAAAACCTAAAAATAAAGTCACATGGAAATCTGGTGTTCTCATGCCTCAGGCGTCACTGGCCAGAGCCAGTTCACCTACCAAAGGGTGAGGGAGGGTAAAGAAGCCAAACAACAGGAATGTCCATCTCTCAGCACGGCGCTGTTGCAGACCCGTCCAGAGCAAAGCCACGTGAATTCCTCAAGACCCCCCAAACCACAGCCTCCTCTTCAGCCCTTGTCTGGGCTAAGGTTTCATTACGAACCCCGGGCCCCGTTCCAATCCTCTCATCTGTCCCTCTAAGCGGCTCCGACAGATCACTCCACAGTACACGGATTCTCGTTGGGATAATGTCTTGGAGAGGAACAACCCGAAATACGATCCAGTCAGAGTGTGTTCACGGTAAAGCATTTCTTTATGACACTTTTCACAAAGCAAGGTTGCAAGCCGGGGAGAAATATGGGACTAGAAAAACTGAACACAGAACATAAAACTGCTCAATGGCTAATCCATTTTAGGGTGACACCGTTTTTCCTGATGTGGAAACTTTGGTTCTAGGAAAACATGAAAACATTCTTTTCTCTTCCCTCCCTCCGTCATTCCCATCATTCTTTCCCTGCCTTTCTCCTTTTCTCTCCTCCTTTTCTCTCTCCTTCCATTTTCTCTCTCATTGGAGACGTTTTCAAAGTGGGAAAAGGGAGACTTTCTGGGGCACATCCTCCAAGTCTCCCTTCCTGGGTGTCCCCAGAGAGAATTAGGACACCCCAACACTGATTTCCCCTGGTTCACATCTAAATTCCAAACCTGCTGTTCTCCCAGAAAATCAGCTGGGTTCTTCTCAGACACACTGACAAGGAAAAGACCCTATGAAAGCCTGTTAGATCTCAGTCGCTTCAAACTCTAACTTAATTTGTCCCCGCTCTCAAGGGCCATGGCTTCAGCTACTGTGGCTTAGGGGCACCTAGCTTTCTCTGCAGTCAGCCTGGGCAGCCAGACCTGTCTTCTGGGTTGGGTGACCGTCGAAAAATCTATCTTCTTAGAGTTTTTTGGTTCAATAAAACCTGAAACATATTTTGCCTGGCATTTTTCCTCAGGATTTTTAAACCCGTGTGCACTTTATGGCAAATGAGATCCATATGTCCCTGATTCATTGATGCTTAAGCCATTAGGACGCTGTTTTGTAAGAACACTTTGATGTCCCAGGGCTTTTTTTCCTTGACAAACAGGAAGTTTTCCCTTTTTGGTGAGTACACAAAGTGAGAAGCCAGCTCCCCCAGAATGCGGGACAGTGGTTCAGGCCCATCAGGATGTGTCTGTCCCACTCGGCCACAGGACAGCCCTGAGACCCTGCCCCTGGGCACGGGGTGGGAAGGGGTCTTGTGTAAGGAGCCTCGGAGCCGGAATCGAGCCTGGGCCTGGCGCCTGGGTCATTAATGGCCTGCCCACACTCCTGGGTCTCCGACCCATTTCCCAGAGTGGACTCCACAGGCCTTGGCATGTTTACTGATTTTATGGGACATCAAAATAACATGTGACAAAACAAACAGCCAAGCACCATGGCTGGGGAGAAGGGTGGGGATGTCATTTGCCCTCCTTTCTCCAGGACCGCTGCAGAGATGGTGGTAACCTGGGCTTGGTTCAGGCGATAGGGAACAGTCAGGAAAGGAAGTTTAGAGACCAGTTCCCTAAACTAGCAGAAAGTATTCCTGGGGCATCTGAAGGGCTTCAATATTTGAGTGTGGTGATCAGAGACCAGCCTGTACCTCACGAGGTCCAAGCGGACCCCACCACCACCAGGGAGGGGACAGAGAAAGAGCCAGGGTTTGGGGCACCAGCAGACCTGGGTCTGGAATACCAGTTCTGCCACCCACCAACTTGGGTGACTGACATCACCCATCAGAGCCTCGGTTTCCCCCTCTACAAGCAGTAATACTCAGCCCTGAGCGTTCTTATGAGAAATCATGCATGCAGATGAAACAGCGGTACCATCTCTCCTGCCTCTCACTCTCACCTACGATGGACGATGGACGCTTGTCACTTGTTGGGCTTTCCAACATGCAATTGCTCATTCCTGTCTGCTCACTCTCTCTCTTGGGTGTTTCCTGAATGGGAGGTGGGGGCTATCTGACTCTCCCAAGAGACCAGAGTCTCCTGGTTCTCATGCCAGTGCAGCTGGGATACAGACCCATGACGTAGGCCCAGCCAGTAGGGTGCTTTCATCTGTGATTCTGAATCTTGAGCTTATGACTTCAGCACATGGGGATGGCTGGGGGTCAGACACACAGAAGTAAGGCTGAGAACCATTTGTTTGCCTTCAGATCCTGGGACATTCCTGGTTCCCGCTCAAAACTAGTTCTCCAGCCTCCTGTCGATTCTGAGAGTGCCCAAAGTCCTTCTAATGAGGACCCTTTTTGCTCAGGACAGAAGACATGTTTGTTGCTCACAGCTAAAATGCCTGACAAATCCATACCCTCAAGCTCAGTGCTCACAGTCAATCTCACAGTAACAACCCTAGCTTCTCAGCTATACCAACCCTCCAACCACAGCCTCCCACCCACTTGCTCTCTCACTCCCACCACACTTGTTCCATACCTTCTCCCTTGGGGCCTCTCTTCCTCTCCTACTCACATGTAGAGGACGCCTGCACCTGTCTGTGTTTCAAGCAGCACAAACTCCCGGCATGAGCACATGACCTAGACCTGGCCAACCAGAGAATTCCGTTGCCCTGGCCATGATAATGGTTCAGGAACGGGCACATGACCGGAGTTGGTCCAATATGAGGAAACCTTGTGTGACTTTGGCTGCAACTCTCAGGAGAGTGAAGCACCCTTTCAGCTGGAGTTGCTAAAGTAGTTGGTTGCAGACCTAAAGCTGCAGGGGGGAAAGATGGATACTGTAAGGGGAGAAACTGCCTGAAAGGGAAGGCAACACAGGAAAGCAGAGCCCAGAGAGAAAGACAGTGTCTTGATGACATTGCTTAAACCCCTGGATCCAGCCATGCCTGAAACCAGCCCATCCTGAGACTTACTGGATATGTGAGCCAATCTACTTAAGTCAGAGAATATTGGGGTTTTGTCACTTATCATGGAAAGAAATCTGGTTAGTACACCTCTGTAAACCCCATGATTTTTCACTTGAATCAATCCTTGGCCAATGGCCTTGGTTCCCTTGCCCTTGTACTGTTCCCACCTGGCAAAACCCCAACTCTAGATCCATGCCACTGTTGACTCTCCTGGTTCCAGCTCCCACACCACACATCCCAGAATCACTTCAACAACACGGTCTCCAAACTCAATGCGGTCCTTCACGGGGCCCTCTGATACTGCTGGGGTCCCCTGGTGAGCTCCCTTACCCGTAGCCCAAGTGGCTGTCCCAAACACTAAGCTCTCCTTCCAGATCCCCATTCCGACCAGTTCACTCCTGCTCTCAGCAGATGGTCTCACCTCTGTTAACTAGCTCGATTGCTGGGATCATTTCACAATGTATGCCCACATCAAAGTATCAACGTGTACACCTTAAGCATATACACATTTAATTTTTCAATCATGCCTCTATAAAGCTAAAAAAAAAAAAAAAAAGCGACCACCCTTAACATTCTGTCCACGCGCCCACACACCAGCCTCACAAAGTTGTACCACGGTGGTAATTCCATGGACAATTGCCTTTTGAGGCTTGGTGTCTTCTTCAGGCATTGCCTATGGGAATGAAAGTACCCGTGGGAGAGGTTCTATAACACTCATCCATTCAACACGCTTGCCCTGTGCCTGATCCTGAGAGACGCACAGAGAAGACATGCTCTTCACCCTCAAGATACTCACAGTTTACTGAGAAAGAAAAGCCTTTCAGCCAATGAGTATGACAGTAGGAAACGTGCGATCACAGCGGCATGCCGTGCGTGCTGTAGGAATACTGCGACTGAATCACTTAGTCTAGCCGGGAGGGCTCAGACGGGCTTCCCTGATGAGATGGCATCTGAGGAGGACTTTGAGAGCTGAATGGGTGGTGTGCAGGTAGACGGGAGATGGAGAGGGCGAGGCAAGGGTTTTTGGAAGGAAAGTAAATCAAACATAGGCTTGGCATAGTGGCTGCTTTCCTTGAGAAGAGGAAAGGCCCAGGGACACTGCGAGACCCAACTGCTCTCCATGAATCCACTGAAGCACCCTCCAACCCTTTCTGCCACAGAAGCCTGGATCATCTTTCAATGCAAGAGAATTCTTTGGAGGCTTCCCAGAGTTTCGAGCAGGATCAAAATCCTCAAAACTGGCCTGTGAGGTCCTGGCTGGCCTGCTCCCTTCGGACTGGCTGCTACGGAGGTGAGCTCCAGGACAACTCTGAAACTGACATGGTGAAGATGGAAACACCTCCATTACCCTGGATTGCTGATGATTGAAGAGAAAAGGCTTCTCCACTGACTTTTTTCACCCACCAACTACTGTTAAGTCAGCAAGAAATAATGATTATGGTGTTGAAGACGATGCATGTTTGATATTGGGTCTATTTGTTACAGCAATTAGTGTGACACTAACTAATACACTTTGGGCAAGTTATTAAACTTTTCTGATCCTTGTTTTTCTCATCTCAACAAAGGATTGAAGCATCTCATAAGATGTATATGTGTTGTTAGGGTATCTTTTACAACAGAACTCGTATTAAGCAATGCTGAGGTCCACGTGTCTCTCACGTAAGGATTCAGGGCTGATACAGGGCTCCATGGTTTCAGGAACCGAGGTTCCTTCTCTCTTGTTGCTGTGCTACCATCAAGGTCTTGCCCAGTCCATGGGGTCCCAGATGGCTCATGGGGTCCCATGACACTCGCACTCCAGCCAGCATGGCGAGGGAAAAGGACACGGCCCTTTCTTTTAGGGGCAGGATTTGAAATTTGCACATATCTTCTCTACGCACATCCCATTGACCAGAATATGGTCCTACCTAGCTAACAGGGCGGGGGTGAGATGTGCTGCCTTTGTTCTGGACAAGGGTGTATTCAGCTTAAAGTGAGAGAGAAGGGAGAATGGATACCGGAAGACATTTAGCAGCCGCTGCATGGCTGTAAAACATTTAGCACAAGGCCTTACCAGCAGAAGGGCTCAACAGATGGCAAGGATAACCATTCAACTGACCACCACCCTGACGCCTCAGTTTTCTAGGCTTCCTTGCACCTCCTCTTCCCTAATCACCCAGACTCTGTACCCCCTCCAATGTGCTTGTGGATAAGATTGTTAGCAGTGCTCTCAGCTTTCATTCAACAAGTCAGGAGACACGAGGCTGGACAGAGGCCTGCCCCACCCTCCCTGCGCAGGTGCATGACAGGGTCAGCCTGTGGCCTGAGCCCCCATCAAGCTGTGTCCCCGTGGCCTGGGGGACAGCGACGCATCCCCAACACTTGCTTCTCGAAACCCAGATGTGAGCCACATGAAGCCTAATGATCTGCAGCTGGTCCTCGGGCATCTTGGGACTCCCAGAGGCCCATGCCAGGGAATGATAATAATTATAATAATAATTGCTACCATTTAGTGCTTGCCCGTGGCCTGGGTGCCAAATGGGGCCCTTTACAAGACTGCTCATTTGCACACACACACTGTGAGGGGGGAGGTATGTTCTCTCCACTTTATAAATGAGACACTTGAGGCTCAAATAAGCAGACTTGCTTAAGTCCACACAGCAAGGAAGTGGCTGAGCCAGGATTTGAACCCAGGGCTTTCTCACCTTTCATCCCCTTTCTCTAAAACATCCATAGTGGAAGGCTTGCAGCAACCTCTGGGAGGCTTCTGTCATTTGCCTCCCCAGCATCTATTCCCTTTTTCTCTCAGGAGAGCTCTCGGTTCCCTTGTGTGTATGTGGGAGGGGGAGGACCACCGTCCCCCCATCCCCCCCACCCTGGCAGTCCACATGGTCTGGGCAGGTTCCCCACCAGCCCCAGAAGTGGAAGCCTTGTCTCAGGCCTAAGCTCATTGGGTGTGTTACACCCTGGCCACCTGATTGGTTCAGGAGAGGGTTTGTGACCAACTGAGGGACCTCTGGCTAGGCAGGTGACACCAAATCTGGGAGCATGTGAGGACTGACCCTAAGGCAGCCAACTGTGATTCCTGAAAGCAGAAAGCAACAAGCACGTTCAGGGAGACGGAGAAGCCATGTTCTTACAGTTCCCGTGATGGCCTGCACCTGTTCAGGGACACGAGCCCAAGGCCACACGTATAGGAAATGGGCCAGGTGGGGTTGGGAGCAGGTCTGGAGCACTTGCCCAAGCACCAGAAGAAAGATGGTGGCCACGCTGCAGCCCTGTCCCTCTCTCCACTGAGCCTGCCCTTTACCTTTCCTCATCCTCACCTGGAACCTCCAAAGCAGTCCCGAGGTTTATTCATTTGTGGCCAATGTGGCCCTGAGCAAACAGGTAAACATTCAGAGTAGGCAAAGTCAAAACAAAACACATACTATCTCTAACCACTATGCTGTACACCTGGAACTGACATAATATTGAATGTCAACTGTAATTGAAAAATAAAAAAAAATGTTTAAAAATAGAAAAAAGACATAGTGTATCCCTTATACTGTTTTGAAAATGGCGCATGCCCTTACTAGATTGCACTTAGGTATTTTACCCATTAAAAAGCCGGAGGTGCCACCCTAAGCTGCTGAGGGTGCAGGCGGGGGTGCTGGCAGTGCTTGAGGCTGCTGGGGGTTTCCAGTGTGTCAGATTTTGTTATCTTTCAGGAGCTCCCCTGGGTGCTGGAGAGCCAGAGGTGAGCAAACACAGAAATCACCCCCGCCCTGGAGAAGCTAACAGTCTACTGTCCCGTGGAAACTCCTACATTCAGCAGCTGAGTAAAAGAAGCCAGACATAAAGGAGTATTTTCTGAGTGATTTCATTTAAGTGATGTCCTAAAACAGAGCAACTGTAGTGATAGAAATTAGAGCAGTGGTTGCCTGGAGGTGTCGGGAGTGAGTGGGAGGGGCCCAAGGGAACTTCCTGTGATGATGGAAATATTCTCTCTATTGACTGGGGTGGTGGTTACACAAAAGGTGCACACAATGACAAAACTCATTGAACTGTGCACTTAAAATGTGTGCATTTATTGTGTGTATGAGTTATAGCTCAATAAAGTTAGCTTTGGAAAAAGCATTCCTACTTGTCGGAAACATCAAAAAGCCACTGGACTTCCTGGTAGGAGAGATTTTTGAGAGAGCTCTGTCAACTTTTCATTGCGCAGGGTCCCTCGGCCCTACCTGGCCCTTCCAGAAGTCATGGCCTTCTTCCCACTCCCCAGGGACACTTTCTGGGGCGTGGCTCTGTGGGTGTATTCCCAACGGCCCTCTCTCTTCACCCTCACATCCCCTCCATCACCAAGTCCTGCTGATTCCACTTCTACTTCTCTCCATCCCCACCTGCAGCCCCCAAATGAATTCAGGGTCCTGTCCACCCTCCCTACCTCCTGTTTCCTCTTCCTCTTGCCAGTCTACAATCCACGGTGCTGGCCACATGACCTTGCCACATCCCTGCTCCTAGTTTTCCCACGGCTCCTCTGACAGAGACCACTCGCTGCCTACCCAATACCCATGATCCTCTTCTCCCTTAGGAAAGGACCCTGATTTGGGTAGGGTTGGCATTTCCCAGCCCTTCCAGATACGTGTCTAAATTTTGTCCAACAGCATGGGGGTGGGGCTTCCAGGAAAGCACATTTACTTAACAGTTGACTCAGCTGGAAGGCCCTTTTGACTTTCTCCTTCCTGTTCCTCTTTCCTCCTGACTGGAATGCTAACGTGATGGCTGGAGCAGCAGTGGCCATCTAGTGACCATGGAGGGGTGTTGAGCATGGAAACAGGTACTAAGGATGGTGGAGCTGAGACATAAGAGCGTCCGGGACGTTCACCACATTGTAGACACCACGTCACTGAACTGCCTACCTCTGGATTTTTTTACAAGAGAGAAAAATACCTACCTTGCTTAAGCCATGGTTATTCTGTGCCTCTCTTACAAAGAGCTGAAAGTAACCGCCACCTGTTGGAGTGTCCTAACTTCCCTCAGGAAAAGTATTGACTTCCCCCCAACATGGTTTACAAGGCGATGTATGCGCTAGCCTTCTAGATCTCCATGGATGAATTTCAGTGCGTTCATTCAATTATATGCAAAATTGTGGCGTGTGTGTGTGTGTGTGTGTGTGTGCATGCACATGTGCACACGCACATCTTTCCCTAGAAAGGGGATCAACAGTTTTCATCAGATTCTCAAAGGGACCTGTGACATCTGGCCTCCCAAAATGTTTTCAGCCTTGTATAACAACTACACTTAGTATGCATAATTACCCCCTTTTCACACATGAGGAAATAGATTCTGAACATTCAAGCAACTTGTAAAGTGCTCTACTCTGGGCAAGTGACAGGAGAAGGAATAATGGACGAGTCTGGAGAAAAAGATGCCAGGAAAGAAGCAGAATGTTTCTCGTGGTCGGAAGCCAGAGCAGAGTGTCTGCATTTGCACTCTGGGCCCGGGATGCACTGGGACTTCCCCGAGGCCTGCTGGGTCTCTCAGCCAGCATGGCTTTCATTACTGAGGTATTCCTTTTAATGAGTTGCCTGCCTTCAGTTCTGCTTGACTATAATGTTCTCCAGCTGATTTCTCAGTAACTGAGAGGCTCTGGCTTTTGAAGTCATCTCGTCAACCTGGTTTGTTGCTCTGTTCAATTTCTGGGTTACCCCTGAGAGGTGCACAGCCCCCATATTTCCAGGGTACATTAGAGCATGTGCTTGGAGGCTTGTTCAGCGGCCACAGCGGGGCTTAACTGCCCAGCTGATTCATAACTCCGTCTTTGCTCAGTTCCACAAGAGTGTCAACACAACTTCTGAGAAGTCACAAGGTTTGCTAAGCCCCTTATCAAACCTCACAGAATCCCTTTGCAAGCATCTTCTCAGACTCGTGGGGCAACATTTGGAAGGATTCCGTGTAGTAGACGTTTTTCTTCCTATGTTTAGGTACCGAGTACCTGAACCTCTGTCCTGTGTTCGGGGGACTCCCTATGACATGAACCTCAGTGAAAGGCAGGGTCTGCCTCCCTTGTTTTCCCAGCCACCCCTGCAGGGCAAAAGACCAAGGCACTGCCAGCCATGCCTTCATATTGTCAGATGGGAGCTGGTGACACAAAGAAGAGGAACAAAGGAGAAACCAGTGGGAAAAGGTGAAGTAACAGAAACTTCTCACTTCCAGCACGAGCCCTTGAGGGCAAGTGTGGGATAGTAGCAAGGCGATGTGTGACATCTAGACCTCAGACGCCAGAGCAGTAGCAGAGTCCTTGCAGGACAGGTTCTGTCGCTTGATGATGGCCAAGGTTCTGGCTGCCCTTTCTTCCAAGCCTAGTTCCCTCTTCATTTTGTAGATGGGGAAACTGAGGTACCTACAGTAAAGTAAGCCATCGAGCATAGACAGCCGGTAGGCTGGGGCTATTGTCCCAAGCTCCAGTGAAATGCACTTTTCTCTGAGCTGTCTTCCCTCTTTACACTTTGAAGTCAGCCAGGAAATATACTAAAGCCCCATAAAAAAAATGTGGGTCCTTAATTCCATTCCATAAAACAGACACTTATGTAGCACTTTCTGTGTACCTAGGAACTGTGCGAGCCCTGGGAGAGTGTATGAGCAACTGTCTTTTAACAAACCATCCTTAAATTTAGCGGCTTAGAGCAATAAGCATTTAGTATTGCTTATGAGCCTTCGGGGTGGCTGAGTGGTTCTACTGGTCATCTGGCCTGTTTATGCCTCCGCAGTCAGCTGTGTGCCATACTGGCAGCTCTGCTCATCTTGGCTGGGATCGCTCCCATGCTGGATGAGTTGGCTGCAGGATGGTCTGCGACAGCCTTGGCTGGGCTCTCCTCCACGTGGACTTCATCCTCTGGCAAGCTGGCGTAGGTTTGTTCTTATGGTGATGGTGAAGTCCAAGGGACCATGCGGAGGCACTCAAGGCCTCCTGAGGTCAAGGCCTGGATCTGGTACTCCCTCACTTCCTCTGCATCCGATTGGCCAAAGCAAGTCACAAGGCAGCCCAGCTTCAAGGGGTGGAGAAATCGACTCCGCTTCTTGTGGGAGTTGCTGCAAAGTTGCATTGCAAAGGACAATCTACCACAGGGTGATACAGAGACAGAAGTTATTTTATTTATGTGCTAGATAGAGTTCAAAGGATTTAAGGGTGCTTGTAAAACAAACAACAGCAACAAAAAATAATTGATAATATAAGTAAAGAAATCAAAACTGTCAGTTCTAGGGGAAAGTCTCAGCTCTGAGAAAATAAACAACTCTGAGGGCTCCTGGGCTCTTCTGCAGCATCTTCCATCTGACTCAGCCGTTCACTGGACCCTCGGGCTGGAAGCATCTCCAGTCAGGGAATTAGCATATTGCCCCCTGACTGGGGCAGAGAAGGGTGTTCTACGGAAGTCATCTATCTGTTCATGGTTTATTCTGCTGAGTTTCCCAGCAGGGAGGGGCATCAATTGCCTAATATTCATTGTGAGAGAAAATAATTCCCAGCACAGATTTCCTTAACACCTACTTCTGGAAAAAAATAATTCTCACGTAGGGCTTCATCCGGGTGACGCTAAATCACAGGGCAAGTCTCTATAACATCCCTACAGGAAACAAATACACAGATACATGGAGCTGCTTCCGGGGCTGCCTCTGGATGAAGGGTGAGGGGGCAAAGAGTGACAGACACAAGCAGAAGGAAAACTACACGATGTGGACAGAGATCTCTGGTATGTGAAGCCAGGGCTGGTGCCCGCAAGAGGGAGACATGGCCTCCTTGGGGAGGCCTCAATCTGCCGGGCGCTGTGCTAGGTACCACGCATCCAAAATCTCCTTCATTCTCCATGACAATTCCGTGTGATGGGCGTTGGCTCCTTTACCTGAGAGACAAGTACCTCTCAGAAATCACATGACTTGCCCAAGTTCCCAGGGCTAGTTAGCAACCAAAGCCTGTCTGATTCAGATCAGTTTTTTTCCCCTCGGCCATACAGAGAAGAAATCCACCTCTTTAAGGCCCTCAACTATTATGTTAAAAACAGAAAGCCGTGTGGGTCAGGAGAATGAAAAGCATTTGGCTCCTATAATTCACATCAATACCTGGATTTGGGGCGTTCTGCCTAGTTTTTCAGGCTTCAACTCAGAGGAAATATTTAGCGTAGTTACACACTTGTTTATAACATACTTCTTCAATTAAGGAAAGGTTGGTGCAAAACAAAAATGTACGTAATGTATGATATACAGAACACAAAAGCCAACGGAAAGGAAAGCGTACTGATCACAAGGTGCATCGAATGACTTGAGATTGGGCTTTGAATCCAGTTCTGAGCTTCCTGGCAGCTCAGAAGCAAAAAGGAACACAAAATTAGTGATCCACATATTTTCAGAAGGGGAGGAGAGCCTACAGGTTTCTCCTAACACTGAATTCTAAAAGAAACTTACTAATGAAGGCATCACTAAATAATATGTAAGACAATGTCTTCAGTGATTTTTTTTTTGTATAATAAATACGTTAGCAAATTTCACATGAAATTTAATGAATGACATTAAAATTTAACTCAGAAAACAAAATTCCAAGATAGGACTTCCGATGAGTATTGCAGAAAAGTGATAGAAACGGCCTCTTTATATACTTCTAGGAGGTCACACCAAATCATCGGGCACAGCGTTATGGTTCTTATAGGGTAAAAGCTCAAAATTGTCATTTCACTCTGCATCAGGTAGGATCTTTTCAGGTGTACATGATAGAAAACCCAACCGCAAAGCGTTTTATGCACAGAAGAGAATTTTTGATTCATGTTATTGAAAAGTTCTAGCTTCAGGCACAGCTAGATCCAAGGGCTCAAGTAAGGTAAAGTACGCTTTGCGTCTCCACATCTCTCAGCATCATGTTGCCTCCATTGTCAGGATTCTTGGCGTGGCAAAATGGTTCCTGCAGCTTTCAGCCTTATCTTTGATGTGCTTCATGCCCAGGGGAGAGAGCGCCACCCCAGCGGAGAACTGTGCCAGCAGGCTCAGGAAAAAAGGAATCTATTTTCATTTCATTATCTCAGGTTTTGTCCTGAGAACATCCCTGAGCCAATGATGGTGGCAAGAGGTGGATGATGCCTACTTGCCTTAAGTCTCAGTCCTGTAACCGAGCTGCAGAAGAAGAGGGAATGGACGACAAGGAGGAAGTAGCGAGGGTTACGACACATACTTACTAAGTTCGTGGATCTACTTGCAAGAAAAGAGGGCTCCACTTGATCTTAGCCAAAGGGCCGTTCCAGGTGGTTACTAGACTTATCAGGGGGATCACTTCATAAATTATATAAATGTCTAACCACTATGCTGTACACCTGAAACTAATATAAAATAATATTGAATGTCAACTGTAACTGAAAAATAAAAAATAAAGAAAAGTAGCCAATCTTAGAAAGTTAAAAAAAAAAAAAAAAGAAAGAAAGAAAGAAAGAAAATAGGGCTCGATGCATGAAATCAGATTATTTTCAAAGGCCTGAGAGATTACGGACTCCTTCCAAAATGGTCGTGAGAGAACACGATGAGATGGAACCTCCACTAGTCTGTGTTCCTAGTACGGGCTGAATTGTATCCTCTCAAAATTCTTATGTTGTAAGTCCTAACCCCCACTGCCTCAGAATTGGACTGCATTTGGAAATGGGGTCGTTAAAGAGGTGATTGAGTTAAGATACGGTCATTGAGGTGGGCCCTAATCCAGCATGACTGATGTCCTTAAAGAAGAGGAGATTAGGACACAGACATGCACAGAGAGGAGACCAGGTGAGGACACAGGGAGAAGACAGCCAAGAAGAGAGGCCTGAGAAGAAACCCACCCTGCTGACACCTTGATCTTGGACTTCGAGGCTCCAGAACCAGGAGACAATAAATTTCTTTTGGCTGCCTGGTCTGTGGTACTTTCATACGACAGCCAGAGCAAATTAATTCAGTCTCTAAGTGATCACAGTGAGCAGAGACCCCCGAACCCCGCATTTGACATGTAACAAGCTAGAAATAAACTTTGTTGTGTAAGTCACTGGAGCTTCACAACTGTTTGTTACTGCAGCATAACCTATTCTATCCTAACTGAAAAAATGCATCTCACAGTTGATATAATGAGAAACCAACATGCCACAGTTTAATGGGAAACCTTTTTTCTTTCTTAGAGTCAGTACAATAACCATCTTGCAATCACTGTCATTTTGGATTAGTTGAAACATGGTACATGCAACACTTAACAGTTGATAAAATATGTATATACCCATTACTACCTAGCATTTCCATAATATCACAATTGTAGAAGAAATAATAATAGTAACAAAAATAGCTAACATATGAAAGCACTTACTTTGTGATACTACAATGCTAAGCATTTTCCATACTTTATATTTTTAATCCTCTCAAAAAACCTATGAGGTATTTTAGCTCCATTTTAAATGAGGAAATTTAAAGAGGTAGAATGACCCCTTTTCCCCTCCCTCAGTAAACTGTAGAACTCAAACCAAGGTCTCCAAACCCGAGGACTCTGCTGCATTCCATGAAGCTGTCTATTGGTAAAAACTTCTTTTTTCATTTTGCAAACATCATGTGCATTTTATTTTAGAAAATGCACTATATTTAATAGTAACAAAACTTTTATTTTCTAGTTTAGTAATTTAAGCTTTCCAGTGAAATCTAGGAAGCTTTTCTCATTCATCTGACTGAATACAACTTCAAATATCTAAATATATATAGTTAACTGCTGCATATAAATATGGTGGGATTTGTTATGCATAATATGCATAGTGCATGACATGCCATTTTTTTGTTCTGGTTGGAAAAACAACCATTCTCTATAAACTGTGAGATGATTTATTCAATTGTTGTTATTCATGGCTAGGAAAAACTTAGAATGCTCAAAATAAGCAAAAACATTTCTGCAGCTGCTACAGATGTTCATCTCTCCAATACAAAGTTGGCCCGAACGCCAGTGATCACGCAGAAGTGCCAGCCTCATCTTGAAGCCATTAGCACTTTAAAGGAGCATGTGCTAATGAACGCAATGTCCTTGTGAAAACTCTGATTACAGGTAGAGTGCCCAGGCTAACCTTTGACCCTGAAGTCAGCCCTGATCTCTGGGACCCCTTGCACGCAAGAGCACCCTTTCGCACACAACTGGAGCTGTGTGGAGCAGGGAAGGATGAGGTGTTAAGAGAGTCCTAATGAGCCATGTTACAGATGTGTAAAACAGCTGGGGGGATGATGTCACTACGCTCAGCCTGCCGCCTCTGCTACTTGCTGCTGTTATTAGAAACAGACACGGGAGGAGGGCACCTAGAATACGCTCCCGTCCCTTCATGACCACTCTCTGGTCCTAATTAGGTAGACTGGGCCCCAGCTGCTGCACATAAACCTCACCAGGTGACTCCGAGCCGCCTAGGTTTATAATCCAGATGAGCTCTGCTCCAGCTTGCATTCGAAAGATGCCACCTTCAGGGAGAGATTTATTGTACTTGTTACATTGTGAGCCTGACCTCTGGGTGGGTGGGGAGAAAAATGAAATTCTCAGGGAAAGGCTCTGAAAAGGACTGCAATTAATCACAAACTCTGAACATGTTCAATTAAGAGTGTGATTCTTAAAGCGCCTGATGTCTGATGATGTCAGATTCTGTCACAGCTGTGAGTGTTAAGATTTGTTTTCCAAAACAAACATGAGGAATCATCCTGTCTTGTTGCTAACTGCAAACATACATTTTTCCCCTCATTAAGCAAGAAAAGGAACCATGGAAGTGCCTACTATGTGTCAAGCAGTTACATAGAGTGGCTCATTTAGTCTTTCAACAACCCTAGGAAAGATTGTTGTTGATGAAATTGGACTCAGAAAGGTGAAGTGACATTGAACTGTAATCTTATAATAATATATTTTATGTGAAGTTGTACAATATTAACTCAAGGCTGTCTCTGAGAAGTTAAGGATGCATATTATAATCTCTTTAGCAAACTCTGAAAAATACAAAGAGAGCTAGCTAAAAATTCAAGAAATAAATTAAAATGAAATACTAAAAAGTATTTGACTAACCCATCATGCAGGAGAGGAAAACAGAGGAACAAAAACAGATGCAAAGAATATAGAACAGTAAAAAATAAATCAGTAGACCAAAATCCAATCATATCAATAATTACATTAAATGTTAGACTAAAACTTTATCAAAAACCTTCCCAAAAAGAAGACTGGAAGCACAGATAGTTTTGCCAGTAAAGAGGAAAAGTAATATCCATCTTATACAAAATCCTTGTTTTATAAAGTCAGCATAAACCTGACACCAAAATCTGACAAAGATATTATTATACAAGAAAAGAATATTACAGACCAACATGTCTCATTAACATAGATACAAAAATTCTTATTAAAATATACTAGGATATTGGCAAGTCACCAGGAGAGATCCAAGATGGAGGGGTAGATAAACACCATACCTGCGTCCTTCCATGAACACATTAAAATTACAACTAAATTGTATAACAATCAACCTGGAGAAGCATCTTAAGTCTAGCCCAACAGAAGTCCTATAACTAAAAATATAAAGAAGCCACGTCGAAACTGGTGTGGTGGGGAGATGCAGAACGGACCCCAAACCTCCCTGTGGCTATTGAGAACCAGGAGAGATATCTTGGCCTCAGAGTTTCCCCCTGGAGGAACGAGGGATCCTAGCCCCCCACACCAGGCTCCTGAGCCCAGCATACTGGTGCCAGGAAGAGGAACCCCCACAACAACTGGCTGCGAAAAACAGTGGGGATTCCGACTGTTAGGTAGGATGGAGGCTGCGGGCAACCAGACGTCCTCTTAAACAGCCTTTACACAGACTCACCAGCTCGCAGGCACTCACCTTGAGTTGTAGCGGAGGGATGGTGACTTGGGGGGCCTCGGAGACATAGGTGGCTGACTGAGGTGTGTTGCTTCGGGTTGAGGGCTGGAGGACAGTTGCCATTTCCATGTGAGGAGATCCTCCTCCTGTGCAGCCAGCAGGCGGGCGCCATCTTTCCTGTGTTGAGCCCACCCCCACAGGCCAAATCTGAATCTGATTGGCCTGGTGAGCTCCACTGCTTTGCCCTGTTGACTCAGCTGGGACCCTGCTCCACCCAACTCACAAACCACCAGAGGCACTTTCTCTGTAAGCAGCCAGCCCCTTCCGCATGGCACTCTTTCTTGGAAAACTATCGGAGTCCACCAGCCCCAGGTGGCCAGTGACTGGCCTTGGTGTGCTCTGAGACTTTTGCTGAGTCGCTCCAGGCTCAGCAATGGTGCCAAACCAGAATCTACATTAACCTGGGGACCACAACTCTGCCCACTCTAGTGACTCCCTGAGACCCTACCTCACCCAACTTGAGTTCTGCATGAGGCTTTATCAGTGGCTGAACCTTAAGGCAGCCGGCAGGTGACAGCAGGCCTCCAGGTGTCCTGGCTATTTGCAGAGTTACCCAGGCCTGGTACTGGTGGCAGCTGTCCTTGGATCACAGCATGGCTTCTCCCATGTGCCTCCAGGTTTAGCACAAACAACCACAGGTCACTTTGCAGCTCCTACCAAGTAATCCCCAGCCAGTCACAGTCAGTGGCTGACCTGGGCCTGCACCGGAGCCCCTCCCAAGAAGCCCCAGAACCAACATACTTGGAGGTTGGCTTCAGACTATAGCAGAGCACTGCCTAATTAGCCCCACAAGTGGCACACACAAAGGGCGGTCTCAATAGGCACCAGAGCCCACTGGGGTGAGTCCCTCTCCATGGGGTAAGCCTCAAACACAGCAGCCCATAAGCTGCAGACATGGCCAAACCCCACAACTAGTCATCCTGAGGGTCAATCCCACCCACTGACAGTTACAAAATTGGTAGTTACAAAATAGTCATGGGGGTGTAAATTAAAGCACAGGGAAAGTAGTCAATCATACGCTAATAACTATGTATAGTGCTAGATGGATACTAGACAAGTCAGGGAGATCACTTCTTAAATTATATAAATGTCTAACCACTATGCTGTATACCTAAAATTAATATAAAATAATATTGAATGCTGACTGTAATTAATAAATTTAAAACTGGGGAGAGGGGGATAAGAGGTCCAAATTTCCAAGTATAAAACAAATAAGTCATGGGGATGTAACGTACAGGGGAATATGGTCAATAATATTGTGATAGCATAACACAGTGTCAGATGGATGTTGGATTTATCATGGTGATCACTTCTTTAGGTATATAAATGTTAAATAACTATGGTGTAAACAACTCTGAAACTAATATATTATTGTATGTTAGCTATATTTTTAATTAAAATCTTAATAAAAATAAAATAAAATACTAGGATATTGCATCCAGCAACACATAAAGAGAATATTACATAGTAACTAACTGAAGTTTACCCCAGAAATGCAAGGTTGGTTTAACATTCCAAAGTCAATGAATGTAATTAACCATTACATTCAAATATCCAAAATTATGTAATTGATGAAGAAAAAGCATTTGCAAAACTTAACAGCCATTCATTGTAAAAAGTCTTAGCAAACTAAGAATAGAAAAAAATTTCTTCATTCTGATGAAGGCTGTCTATGAAAATTTACAGGTAACATTAAACTTAATGGTAAAATATTAAATGCTTTGCCCTTAAGATCAGGGACAAGGCAAGGGTGTCTCTGTTCTCAGAATTTATATTCATCATATTACTGGAAGTCTTTATTAGGAAAATAGGCAAGAAAAAATAATAAAAGACACAAGGATGGGAAGGAAACAGGTAAAATAATCTCTGTTGAGATGATATAATTGTGCATGTAGAATCCTAAGAAATACATAAAACAACTCAGAACTATGAGTGAATTTACCAAGGTCATAGGATACAAGGTTAGTATTGAGAAATCAATTCTATTTCTATATATTAGAGGCAAACACTGAAAGATAAAATTTAGAGAAACATCATTTACAATAGTATCAAAAAATTAAATAGGAATAAATTTAACAAAATACACATAAGATCTTTACACTGAAAACTATAAAACATTGTTGAGAGAAATATTTCTTAACTACATAATGGAGAGATATACCATGATCATGGAATGTAAAACTCAGTATTATCAAGATGTCAGTTCTTCCTGAATTGATCTATAGATTCAATGTAATCCCCAATCAGAATCTCATCAGAATTTTTTCAAGCTGCATTAATTCATCTATTGTCAAGAAATTACCTGTATACATAACAAAGCATTAAAAGTTCACTGTGCTTTTTTTCATTTTCTATTTGAAAATAATTTGAAACTTAGAGAAAAGTTAGAATACTTAAAACAATATGTAGAACACTCACATGCCTTTACCCATATTCATTTTCATTTGTTTTACCATTTGTGTTCTCTCTCTCTCTCTCTGTCTCTCTCTCTGTCTCTCTCTCTGTCTCTCTCTCTCTCTCTCTCTCTCTCTCTCTCTCTCTCTCTCTCTCTCTCCTCTCTCTCTCTCCCCATATATATAGACTCCTTACAGAAGAGGTGGATGACGTCCAGAGATGGGGAACTCCTGAGAAGTGGCAGGGTTCAGTAATTTTTGTGTTTTGGGTTTTTTTTTACCCTATATCAGGGATATCCACGGTGTCCTGGGAAATGTGGGCAGAATGATATTTACATTGAGAATAATGGGGAGATATTTTTTAAACAGGCCTTAGCAGTTAGATAATGCAACCAAAACACCAAATACATCAGCGGATTCCTGCAGTGATACACAGTTATAGGCCTAGAACAAGTGATGGCTCAACCCTCAAAATGTTAGTGAGTCTACACTCATGTAATCAACACATGGGTCACTTTCCCTGCTACATTGGTCAGGACAAAAACAGGAAGACAAGTTGTGAGACCACTTTCTAGTTGCCAAAGGCCGGGCTTTACTCTGCAGTTCCTTTTCATGTGAATCCCTTTTATTATTGCCCAATTAATCACCTCTTTATCTGAGCTCTTTTAAATGGATTTCTGTTCCTTACAGCCACCGTTTACTACTGTGGAGAAGAGAGATCTCAATGTCTGTAATCCCATGTAAAAATAATGTAACTTCACATACAGACCTGGGCCTGAACATGGCCCAGGGCTTGGCCACATGACCAGAAATAGCAGGATATAGATCTAGGATTTATATCCACCCCCACGATGCAAAGTCACTGGGGCTTCAGGATGAGTGTCATTTTGTTCTGCCCTCGCACATCTGTCTTCTTAAAACTGAGCCACATGGATAGTTTGGGCATTTGTTCCTCCAGACCACCTCCAGGTATGAACAGCAAAGGCAGCTGCTTAAACCTTAACCAAGAGTCATGGCTCCTGAGAAGTCAGAGTTGTCCTGAAAGTGTGACCATGCTCACAAAATAGTGTGGATCCTTCCAGACCTGTAATGGCAGAGTGAGTGGTCAGGGAAGTTCAGCAACGAAATACAGACTCCATTTCCGGTCGCTGACTGTGTGTGCCCACTCTGAGTGTGGATTTCGGCACTTCCTTGACAGAAGAGCACGTGATACAGTTTCTTTTCCTTGCAGTCTCAACTCCAGATTCACGCAGAGGTCTCTCCACATCATTAAGAAAGTACAGTCCTGAGGAACAATGGGGGGGAGGGGAGAGATATCAGCTGGGTCAGGTCTCTCCCAGGCCTTAGAATCCCCAACTTCTCAGATCCGAGGAATCCCAAAATTCCCCCGAGGAAGGGGCATGAAATTAAATGGGTTCTTCATACACAGCTCAAACTTCTTTCAAATAGCCCCCAAACTGACAATAGAAAAGGCACGGATACAAAGAAATGCACAATCCCCATGGATTTCTTCCCCCCTCCATCCTACAATGAACCTCACCTGCGGAGTCCTCGCCTCAGACCTTTCTGATGGTGAGGCATGAAAGGAGGGTGCAGCGGCCCTGACTCAAAAGGGTTAAAAACATTCTTCCCTTTTCTTGCAGGTGCCCCCTCTGGGGTAAGTGAACTCAGCTTTTCCATGTTTAGACCAAACGCCTCAAATTCCTTCCTGGCAGGTGTTCATGGATGTGAGCAAATTAGATTTTGAAAATAGTTTTGCCAGAAGTCTCAGGCCTGCTATGTAGGTTGTGCATTGGGAGTCCGCCGGGGCCAGCCAGCACCTCCTCTTTGGGGCGCTGGAAGCCAGGACAGATGAAAAGAAGAAGCACTAAAGCATGGAATTCAGAATCAGAAAGACCTGGGTTCAAATCCAGCATTGCCACTCACCAGCTGTGCCGCTGTGGGCACGTCACCACAGCTCCCTGAGCCAGTGTGTCCTCACGTGGAAAGCAGGTATGCTCACGTGTTCCTCGTGGGGCTGCGTTTGGGAATCTGACAAGAAGTCACATGTAAAGGGCCTGCCTCATACTTGGCGTTTAATAAACAGTTGTGTATTAGTCAGGGTTCTTGATTGCAAGCTGTGTGGTAATCAAATGGAATTTATTGGAAGGCTATCAGGGGCTCATAGACTTGGCAGAGGGTCGTGATGAAGTCTGGAAAATGGCCAGAAACCAAGAGATTGTTGGAGGGTTAAGCAACAGGGGATGGATGGCCAGCACGTTCCCACTGCCGCTGGCCCGGAGCCCCCAGCCCTTCCTCCCAGCCCAAGTCACTTGCTGAAGGCTCCAGGTCCTGGAGGGAACCTCCGGTTGTCCCTCACCTGGATTACATGCCCACCCCTGATTGTAGCTGGAGCTGAGAGACAGAGAACTGGCTGTTTGTGTTTCTGTGGAGGAGGCAGGTACACCCCCCCAGGACGACCCACGATGGCAGAAGGGTGGGTCTCCATGGGGAAATCCAGGTGCTGTTAGGAGGCAGCCCGGCTGCTGAATGGCCCCAAACTACAAATGCTCGCTGCAGATGTTACTATTTAAATCCAGGAGAGAAGGCAGGTACTTCTCGATGAGACCAGGGGCAGTTATGTGGCAGGAAGGGGAAGGGTGAGCTTGGGTTCCAGCAAGCTCCATCGTCCCCTGAGATGAAGAAGCTGAGAGGGCAGTGCCCACACCTCCACGGAGGTCCCTGCGTGACTTTGAGCAAGGTCACCTGCCTGAGCTTCTGCTCTGAGCTGGAGGCCCAACAAGATGAACACACCCAGGACAAGGGCAGGCACGTGGCAAACACAGGAAGAGTAAGCTATGGCGAGTGCAGTGCCTTCGGCTGCTCCTGAAGTGGGGCTCAAGGCTGAGAGGCAGGGGCGCGAGTGTGCAAAGCATGTGGTACACGTATGTTGTGGACGTGGGCTAGAAAGTAAACGGCTTTGCAGAGACGGCACAGACACCTGCTAAGGGAGCTAAGCCCGGGCTCTCCTGGGGCTTCTGGCCATAACACTGGTAGTAATGACTCAGAACCAGGGGTATGCATTTCTCCCCTAATATAAAGATGCCTCCACACCTAAAATACTCCCCGAATAACAGTCGGTTCTGTCCTCGGAGGTTTTCCAGGGACATTGAGCAACTTACCTATTTCGCAGCCCAGAGTTTCCCATCCCACCCACTCACGACTCTGCTGAAATGTCAGAGAAACCCCGGCCCAGCTTCATGTAACCTGAGCGTTGCCAAGGGCCGTCACCCTCCGGAAAGAGAATCTGGTTCAGTGAAAACATTCGAGACAGAGCAGACATACACATCTCTCTTTCTTTTTTCTGGAAGACAATTTTCTGCAGTTAGCCACAAGATCCATTTTCTAAATGAGAAAATAATGGCTTGTATGTAGCCACCTGGAGCCCAAGCATTTATCACTGATTCACTCCACAGCACTTATTAAGCACCTCTTCTACACGGAACACTCTAGTGCATGCCTTCAAGGGTGACAGAGGAAGGCAAAACAAACACAGGGCTTGTTTTGCCTCTTATTTTCTCCAGGTTTCCAGGTTTCCCACCCTCATTTTTGCTTCCAATACAACACAGGGCTGACTTTGTCACATTCTTGCTTGAAACCCTTTGACTTTCCATCACCTTCAGGAGCTTCTCAGCACAATTTACAAAGTCTTTCAGGACCTGGCTCCACTTCTCTAGCCTTTCTTCCTCCCCCGTCTCATATGTCTTCTACTTCCAGCTATTCACTCGTTCATTTTCCATTCATTCATTCCCCCCCCAGTGCTTATGGCTCAGCCACTTCACATTTGATACCCTGTCTGCTGCTAAGGGCACAGGACAAATGAGATCCTGTCTCTAAAGAAACTTACATCCTAGACCAACGTAAATGACAATGACAGGAAGGGAGAAATAGGAGGGGTTTAGGCTGTGAAAAGCATCACAAGGAAAATACAAGAGGGTGATATCATAGAAAATGAGGGGGGAAGGGACTGGGCCCCTTTAGATCAGGTAGTCACTGAAGGCAGCGAAGCTTGAGTTGAGAACCAGCCCTTCCAGTGACTTGCCATTCCATGATTGTCCAATGTGAGGTCCATCCTCAGTACACGTGCCCACGCCACTGTCTCCTCCAAAGTGCCCACTCCACCCCCACCCCAATGCCTCTTCTGCCTGTAAGACTGGCTCAGCATTACCTCCACAGGAAAGCCATTCTCAATCTGCCAAGCGCCGGCTTGGGCACCCCTTTTCTGCCCCCCGCCCCTGCCGATGCCCTGAGCCTGTCTCCAGCGTAAGCCCATCCACTGCAGCACACCTACTCCGTCTGCATGACACCCAGCATCAAGAGAGCAAGGGGCCCAGAATTCACCCCTGCCGCACGGGGAGAAGCAGGGAAAGCAGCAAAAGCTAGAGAGGGCCTGGGGGAACCCAGTCGGGGTCTGGGCTTGGGGAACATCAATTTTTCCAGCATTTTTTTTGTTTGATTAAATCCCAAAGGACATTGTTTTCCTACAACTCCTTTTTTCCTTTAACTTGTAAGCCATGTGGTTCTGATTCATTTATACTTAACTAATTACAACATTGGTTTTGTAAGAGCTATTTGATGTTCGTGAGTCTTCTGAGCCCTTTCATACAATTTTCTAACCCTTTTTACTGTGAAACCCAGAGTGGTCTTTCGCCAGCAGTAAACAGTGTCCAGTGCCAGAAGGTTACGGGTTGGTCTTGGTTTGGTCACCGGGACCAAGCCTTGCAGTTACACAGCCTCAGAATTTGGGAAAATGTGTTTTTTGACTCCCAACGAACTTCTAAAAAAGGTCTCAGAAAAATAATGAGACGAGAACACATCAATAAGACAAGCAGCTCTTAAAAAGCAGGGCCCTGCCCTTCAGAGAAGCCCTCCTACGGCCACGGCTTCGTCCAGCCTGCCCCCGGGAACAGTGACAGGCATCTGATTGCTCAATAAAGTCCAGAGGCGTTTTCGCTTCCCGATCCTGCCCTGCCTCTCTGGATCTTAGAAAGTGACATTTGTGTCAACAGGTAGGATTTTATGGGATGCCAGTGTTCTGGCCAAGTTGGCCGCAGAGCAGCTCTATTTTTGTTATAGGAGATGAAAGGAATTAAAACCGAGGGCCCACTGTGTGCCAGGCACTCGGCTATGCCAAGGGTGTCCGAAGATGAGAGAATGTAGTCCTCGCTCTCAGGAGGGTAGAGTCTACTGTTACAATACTGCGCAATAGCGACTACCATTGGCTGGCCCCCGACACCATGTGTTGCCAGAAGATTACCTCAATCAATATTTGTGAGCACTGCAGAAGTTGGTCCTCTTCGAATATCCCACTAGCACACGAGGAAAGTGACTCTCTGAGCGTTGAAATGACACAATTGGTAAGCAGTAGACTTGGGATTGGAAGCCAAGTTACTCTCACCCCAAAGACCATAGTCCATAGAACATGGCAAGAAGCTTCCAGGGAGGCCCACGGATTCTGAGAAGGGGCATGGCACAGACCATCATTGTAAAGGTCAAAGAAGGAGGCCTGGGTGGGGGAGAAGGCCTGGTAGGCAGAGACATGAGCTAATATTGTTGAATACCTACTGTGTGCTGGGCACGACCACCCTGGGAGTTCAGCTGTATTCGTACCAGCATTTTGTAGGTGAGAAAGCTGAAGCTCACATCAGTGAGAGCATTTGCCCAAGTCTGCATGGCCAGAAAAGAGGAACAGTGAAGTTTCGACCCATTCAGGCTTCTTCCAAGGTTGTCTCCAACACGTCCTTACAGATGTGATGACCTCTGTCTCCCACCAGGTTAATGATAACACCACCATCTCCTGCATTTGGGCAAAATCTGTGTACAGTGGAACCATTCAGATGAAACCAACAGACGGCCTATGTAGGACAACCGAAATAAATGCTGAGCGGGGAAAGGCACTTGGCCCTGAGAGAGGGATGAAATAATGGAAACCGGATTTGGAATGATTAACAATGGAAAAGATGTATGAAATGCAATCACCCCAAGTAGTCAATGTGCAAAGTCCTCAACAAAAGAATGAGGAGGGAGCAGACAGTGGCCAAATTTGGGTGGCAGCCAAGCAAGTAGAAAAGTGAAACGGTGAGACCAACATGTGTCTAGGCTGGTCAAGAGAGAAGGGAGTTGGCAGGTGGATGACAAGCTGCAGTTTCTTTTAAAAAGAAAAACGAAGAAAGGAAACCCTTTACAGAGGTTTGCGAAGGCTCAGCCATTTTTAAATAGGTTTATCTCATTTAGCACATTTTCTCGTTTAATCTTTAGAGGGTCCTTCAAAACTTGGCCTGACTTGCACTCTCCTTTTACAGAGGAGAAAAATAAAAGCGCAGAAACGTAACATGACTTTCCCAAGGTCATAGACTTTGAAAGCATAAATTGTATCATGTCACTGTCCTGTGTAAAAACGTGATGGCTTCTCATTGTTCCTCCATTAAAATGTAGACATCACACCAGGACCTATAAGGACCTGGCCCCTGCTGACATCTCTGACACAACCTAAACAATACGCTCCCCCACACCCTGGATGTTCTCCTCACAAGTTCATTTTTAGTTCCTCGAGTACACGGTTCTATTTCCAACTTGGGGTTTTAAGATGCTGTTTCTCTGCCACAAGAATGTCCTCCCTCCAGCTATTGATCCATTTGGGTCCTTTGATTGTCCAAGTTTTAGCTCAAATGACTCCTCCTCCGAGGAGCCTTCCTTGACTGCACAATCCACAATGGGCCTTCCCACTACTCCCTCAGACAGCAACCCACCTTCTACCACAGACTTAGTTTTATACTGGTGTGTTTCCTTGTCTGTTGTCCATCTCCCCACCTAGGCCACCAGCTCCACGAATGAACCCTATTAGTTTGAACCCTACCATGAAATATCCCTTACTATGACTCGATGCTCATTTAGGATATGTTCAAATAGAGCGTTTGTCACAGAGATGTCACCACAGCACTGCCCACTCACAAGTAGGTCGCAGACAGACCAGCACCCTGGGGATGCCATGAAAGGATGAGCTGTCCCATTCTTCCTTCGGGACTCTCTTTTCGGGTGAGAACTAAAGCTGAAAGGATGTCATGTGTTGGAGTCAGGGTCTTGATGGACCACCTGCTTGTGGAGATTTGAAGAAGCAGAATCCATAAGAAGGCAGAGGACGCCAGTGAATGAAAATAGAAGCAAGCTGCCACACGAGAAGAGACACAGAAGCCTCCTGTCCCCAGGGCTGCCTGGGTTTCTGCCAGAGTGGCAATTCCAGTTCCCACCAAGGGGAATCCTTCAATCACCTCCTTTTCCAGGAAGTAACGAACAGTTACTTGCAACAAAAGTAATCTCCAAACTGAAGCAATCTCCAAGCCAAAGGTATATACCAAAAATGTGTTTGAGCTTGTGGTAAGACGGTGGGGCTGTCAATATCCTACAAACATGAAAAATCACAGAATTTTTTCAGGAAAAATGTGCTGAAAATTGTGCTAGAGTCATTACCTCCCTGACCTCTGCCATGAGTATATTGTCAGGGAAGTAGGTGTGTCTGTTATGATTCTTCCCATTACAAGAGAAAAAACCCTACTCTCACTGGCTTCAGGAATGGATGAATCTAGGTGCTCAAACATGTCTTCTGTCATCTGTTAGCCCTGTTTCCCTCTGCTTCAGCTTCTTTCTCAGTCAGGCTTTCACACTCAGTGAGCCCAGCAGCCTGACTTACATACCTGTCTGTCCTAAGAGTTCCACAAAAGCCCCAGGATTGTGGATCATTAATTGACTTAGGTATTTGGCCTTGAACTTTGGTCTGATGGGAGGAATGCTCTAACTGGTCAAGATTAGATCATGTGATTATCCCTGCCATGTGGGTGGGGGGTGAGTGGGGAAGAGAAGAGTCAGTGTCCCCAAACACATGGACTGAGTGGAGTTGAGGTGGTTCCCCCAAAGGAAAACTTGGGGTGTCACCAAAAGAAGAGGGGATGGCTGCTGAGGAGGCAAAAACTCCAGATACCCCTCTGTGAGAGTTCAATACACTTGAGGCAGAGGCCACCGAGGGAGAAGACCCCTGCTCGCCTCCTCCAAGAGGTTTATGTGATTATTAGAGGAAACCTGCAGCAACTGAACTTGCACAAAGCTTTTCCTGGGCTTGGTCCTCGGGATCACAGCTTCTTTACCCCAGGGCACATTTACTTGAGGAACGTGGGATCCTTCTTGAGAAGCATCTGAAATAATTAACGGGACAGAGTGGCTTCTAAATAAGACGCATCCTAGGCTGGAAGTTCTGATCTTTACTAGGTGGTCTAACAGCCGTGGGAACTTCGGCAAATCCTCTCACCTCTCTGAGCTGCAGCGTCCTAATCCATGAGGTGTCAGTAAAACACCCACCTTGCAAGTTTGTCATGAATTCAATTAGTTTATGCAGGTAGAGGACTCAGGACAGTGCCGAGTACAATGTGACACTCAACAGAGGATTGATGATGATGATGATGATGATGATGATGATGGAGGAGAAGAAGATGGAGGAGAAAGAGGAGATATGACGATGTTGGGTCTGGACTCCTGTCTTCAGATTCAGAGGCTCAGAGTTGGAAAGGACCATCACCTGGGCCATCCAACTCCTGTGAGCTACACAAAGATCCTAAGAGATAGGATTTGACCTTGGCCAAGTTGGGGAAACTGAGGCTCAGAAGGAGGAGGAGCTTGCCCAAGGTTTCCCAGCCAAAGAAATAGCAGAGATGGGCGTGAAACCCCAATCAGTTAGGTCTGAAGCCTGCGCCCTCTGTCAGAGCCTCCTGCGACCCAGCCTGCTGACAAGCTCTTCCCGCCTAGCAGTACCTGAAACGAGCACGTCCATGACTTTGTGACTTTCCCCCTGTGCATTGAGAGAGGGGGCATTGCATATAGGACCCTCACCTCTTTTTCTTTGGTCTTCTTTCTACCCTCCGTGAGCACCGGACAAAAAAAAAGCTATTTAAAAGGGAAAACAAAACAAAAAAACAAAACACAAATTATAAGAGCCACCTGTATCAAAAGCAATTTCACATCTACCCTGAAATTCCTCTGCTTACAAACATTCAGAGATAAGAACAAAGCTATGCACTAAAGAAGAAGTGGGCCAGCTCTGCCTGCTCCCCACAGATGGCGGGAAGCAGTCATGCACACCCATTTCAGTCTTGGCCATCACAGTATTCATTAGTGTTGGCCCATGAGCTGTTTAAAGAAGTGTCTTCTTACCATGAAAGGAAGAAAGTCAAAGTGAAAAAATCTTTGGATACATTTTTGAAGAGCTGAAAAGAACCAAGTAGAGCCAGAAGCGATGCCAGCACATCACTGGTTCTTTGTGAAATTCAAGTTTACACAGACACGTACACTGTGGCAGCTTATATATAATGTCTCGTTGGCCTTAGAAAGAAATGGCTTAAACACAGCTTTCTGAATGTGTTTGTACATGAATGCTTTCTGAATTTCTATCAGCGTTGCCTTATATTAACCAGACAATTAATGGTATTGTCTAGACATGACCCACACTTTACATCTCACTATGGCAGACACTGTTGGTTGCCTATGCAACAGCCATTCCCCTCCTCTTCCTTCCTTCCTAGTGAAGTCGCTCTCCAATACTAGAAGTTGAAAATGGCAGGTACTTTCTTAGATTCTTTTGCATACGTAGTACTGACCAATGAGACGTAAGAACTCCCTAAGATACACCTTGATAAAAATAGAAATAAAAAACATGCAGGAGGAGGAGCCTAGGGCTTCCCGCTTTGGATATTACCCTGTGAAAATGTGATGCCTGGAGCTGCCACAGTCATTTTGCAGCCATGAAGCGACAAGCCTAAAGACAAATAAAAAGCAACAGGCGAGGGATGGCAGAGCTGAAGCATGGAGCGATGTGGGCTTCTTGATGACCAGGTTGAGCCATGAACCCACCTGAGCATACCCACCTCTGAGACTTCCTGTTGTGTAAAAGAATAAACAGTATTTGATAGTTATCCACTAGTCGTTGAGAATTCTGTTACTTGCAACTGAAAACATTCCATGTGGTACCGTTGTGAAACTATGCTATATTTAAAGGAACTGAGACAGAGGGAGGGCAAGCCTGCCCAACTCCCAGTGACTACCTCCAACTGCATGGGGCTCTGGCAGCCATGTTTACACCATGTGACCCCACCTCCTGGCCACAAATGACTGGACCAGAGATGGACACCTCACCCAAACTGAGTTCATGTTAACAAAGTCTGTTTGCTGGGATTTGAGAACTTGGATTCAGAGACAACCAGATAGTTTCTACATGTAAATTTGGGAGAGATGTACACAGAGAGCTACATGCAAAGCTGTATGTGGACAAGTAGAAAGGAGTAGGGAAGACACAAGTAGACTTAATGGCTCCAGAAAAGATGGAGTAAATGGTTGTCTGGTGGCATTGACCTTTCATTTCCTGGTTCCCGGCCCTCGTGATTTTCCACCTTTGTATTTTCCACCTTTGGGTTCTATGAAAGACTCCCATTTCCTTTGCTCAGGCTGGTTTGAAGTCAGAGTCTGTTTATTTCAGCCTTGCCAAGATCCCAGGATGTCGGTGGCCAAGCTGGAGTAGAACTCCCGTCTCCTGACTTGCTGTACCCTGCTGCCTCCAAAAACCGTAACTAATATTTATTGAGCTTTTTCTAAGTGCCAAGCACTCCTCTAAAGCACTTCACATGTGTTATATTTAAACCTCACAACAATCCTATGAGATAAGTCCTATTATTAACCCCATTTCCCAGAAGAGGAAACTGAGGCTCATAAATTTTAAGTAACTTGCCTAAAACCACACGGCAAGCATGTGACTGAGCCAGGATTTGAACTCCAGAACTCAAGCTTGTAACCACTTAGCTTTACTATCTCTCCCTCCTGCTCCTTCTCCCCTCCCTACCACCTTGTGGACTGACAGAGTATCCAAATGTTTTCAGTGGGTGCATCCAAACTGTCCCGTCTTGCTACAGCCCCCATAATGCCTTGTACACACCTGGGAACCCAGATACTTAAGCATCTCTCTGAGGAATCCAAGAAGGCCTCCTGGAAGAGGTGTTATTTGAGTGAAGTAATTAAAGGTGAATTGGAATTTGTGAAACAAAGAGAATGGAGAGGGTGGCCATACTAATCAGAGTTCATAGTTGCAAATACAGATGCTGACATTGGCTCTTTTAAACAGGAAAATAATTCATTGAAAGGATGCTGGGAGCTCACAGAACTGCTGGAAGGAACAAAGAACCACATTCTAGGCAACATGGCCAGGAGCACTGCCTTAAATCATGTTACAGAACTGGTCCAATGAGGACTTCATAACACCCCCAACCCTCACCCCCCTCCAACACCACAGCTCCCACCACCAACCAAGAGAGGGTGCCCCAGGCCCCTTCTACTTTGCTTCAGTAGCTCCTGATCTCAAGCCCAGGCCAATTGCATCTGATTGGCAGAGCCTGGGTCACAAGCCATGCCCTAGCTGCAAGGGAGGCTGGGAAGGTAGGTGTTGCCAATCTTAGCTTCTATTCTGTAGAATGGGTTCTACAACGAAGACTCAGGAAGGGCATTCAGATGCTGGATGGCCAGAGACAATGCCAAGTGTCCACTGTAGGAAGCATTTAAGGCAAAGGGAACACATCGTGCAAAGGCACAGAAAGCATGTGCTTGTCTTGGCTCAGAGCAGTGAGATGGTCATAGGGCTCCTTAGAGTATATATTTAGTTCTGAATTAGGCCTCCTGAATTGCTGTTTGGACAGCTTGCCTTTGTGTTTCAATGTCTTCTGTCTGCAAGGGCAGGCTCTGTTCTTGATGGACCTCAGAAGGCCTGGAGGGGTGCCAAGTGTTCCAGAAAGATTCAACTGCTGTCAAGAAGGAGGAAGTAGCGGTAGTAGATGCACAGAGCCGTGATGCAGGATCCTTTTGTCCAAGGCCCAACTCCCCAGAGAAGCAAATTCACAAAGGATCCCAGCCTTTGTGGAAGTCATCCTGTGCATTAAAACTGCCCTTTCAGTAGACACCAGAGCTGGGCCAAGAACAGCTCTTAAAGGGCCAGCTGCCACCAGTCCAGTCCTTTCACCCTAAAGCCTTCTCTGCTTGCACGAAGCTCAGAGGAGCAGGGGGCAACATCTTCTCTAGCTTCCTCTCCCTCTGTCAGCCATTAACAATCTGGGACTGCCTTCACCCTTCAAACACTGGCTAGAAATCCTGCTCCAGGCTCTGGTCCAAATAAAGCCAAATTGAACTAGTGTCAGACAGTAGCGAGAACATAGCCAGAGCCCGAGTTTTCTGTTGGAAAAATGTGAGGCTTCTCCAGCCAGGGAAGTGACCCATCCTGTCTCCGCTCACTTTCCCCACCTTGGAGAGCAACAGCCGGGAGCCTGTCCTCAGAGATGCTGAAGGGACAAATTTCAGATAGGGCTTGAGAAGGTGGGAGGGACAGGAGAAGGACTGAATTCAGGGGATTCACCTTCTCCCCAACTAACCCAAAGCGAATCGTCATCCACGCGCCCTTCCGTGGCTCCTGGCCAGCAGTCTGCACAGTGGTCCAAGCCTGACACCTGGAAGTCACGCTCCACACCTCCCTCTTCCCCTGGTCCCACATCTAAACAGCACCCCCAGGACACCTCTCAGATCCATCACGTCTCTCCAGAACAATCCCCAAGGTTCCCCCAATGGGACCCTGGCCTCTAGTTCTGCCCTGTCTAAATTATCACTGCCATGGCCCCAGAGCGGTGGGCAATGTTTCCCGTGGTCCTAGCAGATACTCTTGGACAAGAAAGGTCTAAGGTGTCTCTTTGTTCACTTTAAGGCCATGTTTCTCTTTCAGAGGCAATTTTAACCCCCAGGTGACATCTAGCAATGTGTGGAGACTGTTTTTTTGTCACAACTGTGGGCAGGGGGATGCAACTGGCATCTAACAGACAGCCCCCACAATGGAGAAGTATCCCACCCAAAATACAACAGTACCCAGGTTGAGAAACCTTGCATTAAGGTGAAACTGCCCAACCCACATCTCGGTGGTCCCTCCTAGGCTTCCCAGGGACCCACCACCATAGCTTCTCTCATCGTTGATCTCCGTCTCTGAGTGTCCTGCCTGTGCTGTCCCCCAGGACTGTCAGGTCTGGGCAACCCCTCAGGGCAGGAACACCCATGCCCCAGCCCCAGCCCCATGGCCTCAGCTCTAGAGGTCTCCTGGCAGACCTTGTACAGCCTTGGCAGCCCTCCCAGAAGATCCAGGGAGACACAGACCTAGCAACCCTCTGACCATTCAGAGACTGGTCTTTCTCCAAGGAAACTGAACAGGCGCCTTCGCGGGTGCCAAGAGGGAGAGACAGGCAGGGGCCTCTCCCTGGGAGTCACTCCACTTTGGAGGAAAAAATATGCTAAAGAGCACCAAGGGCCTAGTCATTCCTTCTGTTCCCCACGGCCCCGTGTCACACTCACTGCCAGAAAGAGTAGCCAAAGTGGAGGCCTTAGATGGCTGGGGTTCAGTGGAGGGAGCCGGAATGAAGATGGCCTGACCCACCGCCTGGCCTCCACACCCTCTGAGCCTTGGCTCCTGTGGCTCCCTCAGCTGAATACTCCCGCCAAGCGGCCGCCCCCTGGCCCTGCCTTCCTGCCTCCAGGCCTCTGCTCACGCTGTGCCCTCCCCCAGAAAGTGTTTCCCCTGCTAACTCTACACATCCAGGCCTTGTCTGTGAGGTACCGTCCAGGAGCCTCCCCTTGCCCCCACCGTTAGAAGGGAATCACAGCATTGTGAAGACGTATTTTCCCTTAATTTCTACATGAATGTTTATCCTTCATCCTTCCTAATGGACAGTGACTTTTCCAAGAGCAGGAGATCTCCGTTCTTCTCGAAACCCTCAGTGCCTAGCACAGGGCTGGCCCCCAATAGGTGGCCAGTAAGTGGAATAAACGTGCCACCTCAGCTATGATCTCTCCTTCCTCTTAGCCTTCTCACAAGCTGTTCCCTCTGCCTGGAACACCCTTCCCACCACCCACCACCAAGACCCATCTCCCCACACTAAGCTATCACTCCGGTCTGGCTTCACAGGGGGGACTCCGCTATCCCCTGGCCTAAATAAGTGCCCTGCCGCATGAACCAAGAACCACTGGGCATATTTTTTCATAGTTTTTGCCATACTTCAGCAGATCATCTCCTAAACAGTTACTATTTAACCAACTCCTGGATTAAGAGATGCTCTTCAGCACCTCCCTCTGTAAGACACACAACTAATGTCCAGAGCAAACCGAACGCTCATGCCTGCCAGGCCACAGTGCCCTTCACTTTGGGCTGCCTTCCCGACACTCATTTCCCGTCCCTTCTTTTCTGGCAGAACCCACATCCCTTTATAGACACAGAAGATGCCAGTTACCTGCTTTCCCTGATTCCTTTGCAGCTGGGGCATGGGCATGTGATCAATCCTGGCCAATGGGAACTGAGCAGCAGCAGGCGGGGGGTTTCTGGGAAAGGTTCCCTCTTGCTCTTCTTTGCTGGGTGCAGTTGTGTCTGCCTGGAACTACTGCTTGATGTGGGAGCCATTCCGCACCGTGAGGGGGAGATATTCCTAGTCCTCTAAGGACGGCAGAAAGAAACCGATGAAAAATACCTGTGACCTGAGGACACGGCTGAGCCACGGCAGCAGCTTAGTGATTCCCCTGTGTCTGGACTTCTTCCTACAGAAATAATAACCATCTTCATTGTTTAAGCCAGTGGTTTTCACACAGCAGGCTGCACCCCTTAATAGGGCATGAGATTATTTTAGTGGGTCATGACCAGCATTTTCTTTTAATAAAATACACAAGGATAGAAAACAGCAGGTAACATTCCACAAAGTAAAGGTAAGCCATATTTGTGAACATGTGTTTCAGTTCATACTCGTTGCATGTGTAGGTGCGTGTGCATTGAGTGACAATGTGAAATGTTTTTTTACTATGTTTTGAAGGTTTTGTTAAAGCAAAACTTAAAAGCCAGTTTTAGTTAAAGATTCTGCTACTCATAGCCCAAAGTATCATATCCCACAGCCACTCTTTAGCACGTCCATGAACTTGGGCTCCTAACACTTGAGTTGTTTACTTAGCAAGAAACCATTCTGTTTGTTGTCCAAATGGTTTGTGGTAGATGTACTGAGTATTATAATTACACAATTTAATTAAACGTTGTGCAAATTAATGAAATATGAGCATTAAAGAAAAATAATTGTCTAAGTTGACTATTTTGGAAAGAATCAATATAGGCAAGTCCCAGAAAAATATCTGCTGGTTGGAGGTAAAGAGAAAACTCCTAACAACTGGAGACAATAACCATAAAATTCTAGAAGTATTTTGCATGTGTATTAATTCATAAATATCTTGCTTCATTTCAAAGAAAATGGTTTATGAAAGGAAAAAAAATCCACTCTGCAAACTCAGACCCCAAGAAAAGACTGTTTACTGCCTCAAAATATTGGTGAACGAATATATATGTAGATGTTTTCAGTTAAAACAAAATGTTTAGGCATGTAGGTATCCTCTTCATAATTTCTCACAGTAACTAAGATTTTTCTTTTTTTCATTGACAGGCTACTATTGCCTATCACATTGCACAGGGAGCTTCTAGTATAATTGTTCAATGTCCCTTTCTACAATTGATTGTAAACTCCACAAGAGCAGAACACACGACCATCTTGTTCATTACTTTACGCCATACACAGTACCAGGCACACAGGAGATTCTTACTAGATGGTGCTTGAATGGGTAAGTCACTAAACAAATGAACAAACAAACCCACTAAGCATTGGCTCATTTGACTCTCACAAAGCCTTGTGGGATAAAGAGGGCTTATATAGTTTTATCCTAATATTGATAATGAATTAATTGGGGTTCGAAAGCAAAATGACTTAAGTCACACTGCTAGTACTGAGAGCCAAGTCAAGCTCCCAGAATGCTTAGCTCCTGGGATTTCTCAGCTGCAGGAGGGTAATGACCAGAGGCTATCACATTAGCAGAGATGCTAAAGCACTTCCACGGCTTTGATTTTGTGGTTTATTCAGAATGCCAGAGAGAATTTTTCTGTTTTTTGAGTCCCATTAACATTTTAAGGGGTTATTGGTGGGGCTTCATCAGGGAATGAGGTTTTTTAAGTGTGAACCTCCAGCTGGAGGCCAACATTTATTTCCCCAAAGGAGGATGTTTCTACTTTTATAAACGGAATTGATGAGAAAATATTATTTTTGACAGAAATTCACTTTATAGCAAACTTTAATGGGTCATATCTATTTAGTTTAGTAAAAGATTCTTGATCCTAAATAGTCAAACAATTGGCATGAAATGTTGTTATGTCCCTGGTTTAGCTGTGTTTCACCTTCATTGAGCATCCAGTTTTTTATATTCTAGGATATTTGTGGTTGCTTATAAAAGAAAACATATAATATAAATGTCTTTCTTTCATGTGTATATTCTCAAAAATGTGTTGGGGGCAGGGCATGAGGGCACCTTCTAGGGTGTGGGGCAAGTTCTATATCTTGATCTGGGTAGTAGTTACCCAGTGTTCATGTGTAAAAGGCCATTGAGTCATTTCAGACCTGTATACTTTACTGTATATAAGATATACTTCAGTAAGGGGACTTTCTAATGTGTTTGGCTTTAATTTCATGGAAAGCTAGAACATGGAAAATGGAACTAGCACATCCTAGAGTAAATCACTTCAAGTCTGTAAACACTTACTGTTCACTATGTACAAGGCACTGTGCTAGACTCTGAATGAGAGACAATAGTGATTGTACGAGTTATAAATGGTCCTTGACACAAGATAGGGCCTCCAGAAATATGTATGGGATAAATACAGGAGTCAATTAATTAATAGCTAGCACAGGTGGAGGAGTAAATTTTTAATAGGAACAGAGATGTACTGTGCCCTGATGCTGGAATAAAGAAGCTAAAGGTCTGAGTATACTGGTTATTCCCCACGGTCCCAAGAGACGATAAATCCCTATGTGAATTGTTGGTCTTATCTTTAGAATATCAGCAGTTGTTTTGTGAAATAGATTAACTTGGCACCTGCTACATTCCATGCATCAAGCCTGACTACAGGGACAGCAGTAAGCAAGCTGTTCACTGCAGGAGATGAGGAGGGAAGGATGAGGGGGATGGCTCAGGACAGTGAGGATGTCATTGGCTACTTAGCCGTGCAATGGTGGGAGAGAACAGAAATAGGAATGCCGAGAACTGAGCAGGAAATGGAAAGAGCAGAAATCAGACAATAGTTGTAACTTTCTCTTCTGAAGATTTTGTATAAAAGGCAGAAGGAGATTGGGGAGTACCTGGACAGGGATGGTGAAATACAGGTTATTTTATGATATAGGAGACTTCATTACATATATAGATTGGGAAGAAAGGGGAAAGAAGAGAGAGGGATTGGAACTATGGAGGCGATGGCGGCTGAAGTTAAGTGTTGGATAAAATGGGAGAAACGGAGGAGAAACCTTCAGTCAAGGCTTATTTCACTCTCTCCCAGTGATGGCAACAGACTCCTATCAGCCTGCACCCAACCTCGTCCTTCCAATCCATAATGCTTCCCCAGCAGCTGTGGCAATCTGCCTGAAACGCAGATCTGACCATGTCACACTTCCGTTTGAAACCTCCACGACCTTCTTAAGCCATGTTGTATAAAATCCAAACTCCTTGCCATGAACTCCAGCCTCCTTCTCTGACCTCGTCTGTCTCCATCCCCTCCTTTGCTCACTGTGCTTCACCACACTGATCTACTCTCAGTTCCTGAGGGCCCATCTCTTTTCTGCCTCAAGATTTTTGCATATGCCAAGATTTCTGCACAAGAGTTTTGCACTCTTCATTAAATTCTCCTCTCCCCTACTCATCATACTGCTGGCTCACTCTTATCCTTTGGGCCTTAAAATTTTACCCCTCCCTCTTTGGGAATTCTGGTCACCAATTCTCCAGCGAGATGTTGTACCATTAAATTCTGACAACATCTACCCAGAGACAGTGTCAGACTCCACAGGTGAAGGATTCAGTCTTACGAGACTGCACCCCCTCAACTTCAGAGGCCATTTGCAAGTCCAAGTTATTGTCACTTGTGCCACTGACTCACTGGCTCTAGATTAGAGGTTCCCACGACCTCTTCCGTGGGTTCAATTGCTAGGGCAGCTCACAGAACTCAGAGAAACATTTTACTTACTATATTACTGGTTTATTATAAAGGAACAGCCATATGTAAAAGATGCTTAGGGCAAGGTATGGGGAAGCGGCACTTCCGTGCCTCTCCGAGAGCCCCACTCTCCTGGAATCTCCATGTGTTCAACAACCCAGAAGCTCTCCGATCCCTCATCCTTTGGGGTTTTTATGGAGGCTTCATTACATAGGCATAATTGATTGAATCGTTGGTCACTTGTCATTGATTCAACCTCCAGCCCCTCACACCCCTGGAAGCTGGGAGGTGGGACTGAAAGTTCCAACCCTCTAATCACATGGTTGGCTCCATTGGTGACTAGCCCCCATCCTGAAGTGACCAAAGGGGATTCCAAAAGTCACCTCATTAACATAACAAAAGACACTTTTATGGCTGTCATCACTTAGGAAATTCCAAGGGTTTTAGGAGTTCTGTGCCAGAAAGGGGGTTGAAGACCAAGCATATATTTATTATAAATCACAATATCATAGGCCTCAACTAAAATGTCATCTTTAGAGCAAGGACTTCCATAATGATCCATTGTCAAGTAAGGCTCCTAAGTTCTGCTCCTTGGCAAGATATAGTAAGTAGAGGCAAGCTATGGCATCTATTGCAACAACAACAAAAATGGATAATTATAAAAATCATATTTTAAAGACATTGTAGAACCATGAAAGCAAAGAGGACTAGATGAACTAAATTCTCAATCAGAAAGAGCCTTTCCCAGGTGACTGAGCTAGCCAGCCATCTATTCCCCCTTCTCAAAAAATAACACCTCCATTTTTTATTTTTGAGAACCACCCCACCCCCATGTTTAGTCATATGGATCATGAGTGTCTATGCCCAGACTCCATGGTAGTCACATAACAAGTTCTGAAAATTATCGTATTTTTATTCTCCTGCCACAGTGACTGGATCAGAGTGGACATATGACCCAAACTAGGCTGAGAGCTTTTTCTAGGAGTTTTGTTGAGTCTATTAAGAAGGATGCTTTCTCTTTCTGCCAGGATAATCTGTGATCATATAAGTTTGAAGTTGCTAGAAGACTTCTCTGCAACATCAGGGAGAAGCCTGCTTGAGGAAGAAGTCTGTAAAGAGTGAAATGAGCTGAAAGAGCAAAGAAATGGCTGGTGATAGCATTGGTGGTGTGGATTCAGCTATGCCTGGAGTTCCAGATCCATCTTTAGACTTTTCAGTGACGTAAACAAGGGATCTCTGCTTTCAGGTACAATGAAGTAGATTACAGCAGATCTATACTCCCTCTGAGAAGAACTGGAAAATCTGGATTAAAACACATATTTCTTTTAAAAACTACTTTAAAGCATTGGAAATCCACTGAAACAACCAGAACTAGAGAGTAGGATTGTGGAAAGAGGAGCTGCATTCTGATGCCCCCTTTCTTTCGGGGGGGGGGGGACATTTGCTGAATTTGCTGATACAAAGTGCAGGGAAAGAAAAGAGCTCTCTACTGGGGGCCACAGAAAACGCCAGAGCTTTCGTAAGTCTCGCAGGTCTGGACAGACAAACTTAGAGACTAAAGGGGCCAAGATTCCTATGAATAGGAGGGGACACAGATCTGAGGCTGGCACTCATTTTCCCCTCAAGATATTTGCCAAATTCTGAAGCTAAACAGAAAGCTTTTTAAAAGCACAGTGGATTTTTCAGCAATCTCACAGTGCTGAGGAGACAAGGATTGGAATTCAGCCTTACCCAGGGGGTGGGGGTCCTAGTAAGCACATCAGTCTCTCAACTGGAAGTCCTGGAGGACTGCCCTATGAGCAGGGGAACACCAGTTGTATGGAGACTTCCCCAAACTGCAACCCAGTCTCGACTCAGCTCAGTTTAATTAGATTAAGGTGATCAGCCCCTCACACTATCTGCCCAATATAGGCAAAGGTGAATGAACCTTCTCTGAAGGAAGACAACATCATCTGGAGATTTACAATGTTTTATGCACAATGCCTAATATTCAATCAAAAATTACTAGGTATGCCAAAAGACAAGACCATATGATTAAAAAAAGTGAAAAAATAAACAATAGAAACAAATTATGTGAACCAATAAAGTTGCCTTTTTGCTTAAGCCACCTTGAGGTGGGTTTCTACCACTCATGATAGAAAAATTCCTAACTAATTTATTCAGAGGCCTTCACTGCCCACTGTAACCCATTAACATCACAACAGCCATGGCAGAACATTTATCAACATTTCTTGAAATTTCAGGCATCAGGGCAGGGTCAATTCAGAGGACAGTTTTTTGATGGGAAGTTTTTGCTTCCTTCAATAAAAATAACTCTCACGATAATGTCTCTAGCATTTACAACTGATATCTCAGTTTTGTTTTTGATCTTCATTAATAATTCAGTCATTAAAAAAGAAATAGAGTAATGATTCCCCCATTGTATGAGGTGTGACCAAAGGCTACAGTGAATGTTTACATTAAAAAAAAATTATTATAGTAAAAGACACATTGCCATCAATCCTCCTCACTTCAAGCACACTTATCCCATCATTCTTGCCACTTTCTGAAGCAATTCTGGAAGTCCTTTTTGTGAGTGTCTTTACTTCATCCTTCATCATGACACCACTCTGTGTCATACATCACTTCTGGTACGGCAATTTCTGTCAAATAAAAACATTATGGTGTGTCCTCTTCCACCTTACTCACTGGATCTGGCACCATACAACTTCTGGCTCTTCCCCAAAGTCAAAATGACTATGAAAGGTAAATGTTTTGAATTGATTCAGAACATCAAGGCAGCCACGACAGCGCAACTAAAGACACTCACGAAAGAGGACTTCCAGAACTGCTTCAGAAAGTGGCAAGAATGTGGAATAAGTGTGTTTGAAGCAAGGGAGACTATTTTGAAAGGGGTTAATGGCCATGTGTCTTTTACTGTAATATTTTTTTTTATTTAAACATTCACTGCATCTTTGGATCACACCTCATATGGTACCAAAAAGTTAAAAGAATTGTTCAGGTTCAACAGTCAGTGCGTGGTCCCTTCTTTTTCTCTCTTCAGAGGCAGAGCCAAGACATGAAACAGAGAGTTTCTGAAACTGGGACTGCTGGCCACGTGGGTTCTTTATTCCTCCTGGGGGTAGAATCAGTGCAGTAAGGAAGGGGGCCAGAGCCCTAAGCACATTTCTTCCCCCACTCCCCTTTCCTGTTTTCTAAAGCCCAGAGTCAAAAGGCAGCCCATGTAGCAGCCCTGCAGGACACCATTCCCAAGGCACAGAGGGATGGCAAAAGTAGCCAGGATTCATAGTGTGGTGTTAACAAATGACATTTTCTTAATAGAATACTATCCCCTCACTTACATGTGTGTTTGTGGGCATACTGGAGTATAGCTGGCCTCAAGCTGACAGTCAGGGCACACACACACACACACACACACACACACACACACACACACACGCTTATGTTTAGAGGATCCCTGCTGCCAATTTCTTGCCTGGCAAACCAGAAACATTTTAGTGGTTTATAAATATGATCCCAGTCCATCTTGGACTTCTCAAGTTCAAGCCCATCTGTGTCAGGTGCTCATAGGGCTCTCAGTTCCTTTCCGTCCACACCCACACTCCACCCCAACAAGCCATCCACGTCCCATGATGTATAGCAAACTCCTCAGCACGAAAGAAACATCTGAACTGGACAATTTCACAGGCTGCGTCAGTCATGTCTTGATTTGTTCTTTTTTCTCTTGTGTTATTGAAATGTTATTTTTTCCACTCATATACCACCACCTCTCACCCCTCCCAAATCAGCCTGTTTATTTTGCTTTTCCTTGGCAAAATTTAATATCAGACAAGTGCATCTCTGATGCAGACAGTATATTCTTGGGCATGAATTTGAGATTCTGGTTGATTAGAATTACAAATTTGTCATGCAATCCTGGCCAGTGTGGGATTGGCCCTCTAACATCATGTTTATGTCCTTTTGGCCTTGCCAGTGGTTGCTCAGATTATCAGGGGGGCTTTTCTCAGCAATAGGTTAGGATTTCATAAATAGTTGGCAGTGCCTTAAAAGAAGCCTTCTCTTTAACATGAGATAATGTATGTTTTCTTTCTACTTACTTGGAGTAGGTCGTATTGGGAGCCACCCAAGTTCACTTTTAAATCATTTTTCTGCATGCCAGACACGGCTTTTGAAGTTGTCTGCCCCAGCCCACAGGGAAGCCAGAGCCCTGGCCTCTACCAGTGGCCCCACTGTGTGCCGCCCATAACAGGAAGTGTGTCAGAGCCGGGTGGGCACGGGGTGGGTGGAGCAGGCCCACAGGGCTTAGTTCCACCAAACGGAAAATCCTCTGACGTGTCCTCGGTGGATGTGTCTGGAGCTCAGGCAGGTCAGATGTCACCCTTGCCTCCAAGTCTCAACACCCCTTTTTGTCTGCCCCGTTGGCCTTCAGATGTAGCACATGGCGTAACAGCAGGCTTTGTCAAAGTGCAGGCCACAGGAAATCACATTTGAAGTGCCTGGCATGGAGGGTATTTTTATACCGTTCACTTTTTCCCTTTTCTTTTCATCTGTTTTCTGCATTTTTTCAGTTTGCTTTTTCTTCTTGATTTATTGTTGTATTATTCTATTTTTAAACCAAGACATACTTTCCCATCAGACTTTTTAATGTAACTCATATGAAAATTAGAGATGGGTGGACCTCAGACAGTGCAGGGGTTGGATCCAGTAGGAACCGACTCCCCAAAGAGCAGATGCTTATCTGAATCCACAGCAGCTGCTGTGGCCTGGGGGGCAGAGCCAGGAAGACAAACAACACCCCCTCCTTTCTGCCCTCATTAACCAATCTGGGGTTCAACAGTGTGGGCTCCTGGCCCTTTCCTTTGAACATGTAATGAATGCTGTCCTCGTCCCCCTCAGTTTGCCTCCCCTTCAGTGTGGAAGCACACTGTTCCAGTAAGGATCATGGAATCCCCAACACAGGAAGGAAGAAAACCAGCTTGGCCCAGCCCACCTTGCCCACCTTGGGGATTGGTCCACTGGAGCTGGATTTCAGAGCAAGATGGGGGAATATGCAACCCTCTTTGAAGCTGTTCCATATCTCAAGGGAACCACCTCAGCTCTGAAGCCAGAGACCAGAGTCAAACCCCTGTTGGCCTGTGGCCTGTGGCCTGTGGCCTGGGGGGAGCCTCTTTAATGACCTGTGCCTCAGTTAAAATCTGAATGAAATACTTTTCTTCTGGACTCATAAAAATAAAAAAAATTGTTTGTGCAACAAATGACAGGTGCTCAGTAAAGAGGTAGCTGGTCCTACGATTCCGAGATTTGTTCTCAAATCCCCATTCAGTCTGAATCTGTCCATCTCCCTTTCGTTTTCCTTCTTAGGTGTCTTGTACGTCTCTCTTTGCCCAAATTGGAGAGATTATGAAGGGGAAGGACCACACACCATGTGGCCTGGTGCATGGTCCGTAAAGGTAACTCATATGAAAATGAGAGCTGGGTAGACTCACACATCTAATGCCTATAAACCCTAAAAACACAGACTTTAGAGACCAATAGGTTGTCTTTGCAGCTTGTTGGTGAGTTCATTCATCTATGAAGCACAGATTCCTGAGCTCGTGTAAGTGGTGAGAACTCAGCAGAGAGCAGGACAAACATGGTTCCTGCAGCAGGCACTTCTGGTTCTCCCCTCTTACTTCAGCCCCAGCTATTTCTACAGATATTTCTACAGAAGCTCAAATTGGCCTCATGTTTGCGGCTTCCCACCTAACAGGTGTAGTGCCTGGCGTTCTGCTTGCTCTCCCAAGACAGTTTTGACAACAAAAGAGCCTGTTCGGACTTGATGCAAATGCAGCCCAGAAGTGTGGGGTCAACAGCCCTGGGGTCTACCTTCACCCAGTGGGGAACAGAAGCCGATGGAGACATCCTCCAGCTGCCTGTCCTTTGGGTAGACAATTCCAGGAAAGGTTTGGCACACTCATCAAAGTCCTAGGGGAATCGAGTCCCTATTGCCGATGGCGGCAACCTTGACATCGGACCCTTATATTGACTTGACTTATTGTCCTCCCCTCTCCCACTTTCCCTGCTCCCTCACTTCTGCTTCCTGGAATCACCCCCCAAATCAACTACCTGCACCTAAATCCTTGACTCAGGCTCTGCTTTCAGGAGAACCAAAGCTAAGACAATTTCTGCTCTCATAATGTTTACAATTTCACGAGTGTAGAGAGACAATAAATAATTAATAAACAACAAAGTAATCAGATAGGAATAAGTGCTGTGACAGAGAATTAAAACAGGGCGGTGTGACAGAGAATGATTAAGGGACGACTTTATGCTGGGTAATCAGGAAAGTTCTCTCTAGGGCCACAAGGAAAAGCCACCCTTGTGAGAGCATGTGTCGTGGCTGGGACAACTGGGACAAAAGCCCTGGGATGAGAATGATCTTGGTACATTTTGTCCCTGGGATGAGAATGGTCTTGGTTCAGTCAAAACACCTACAGGTCAGGGTGATTGGAGGATGGGAAGCAGACTGCTCCAAGGTTGGGTCAGAGACGTAAACGAGGCCAGATCAAGTAGGTCTTGTATAAGTGAGGATAAAGATTTTAAATCTTATTCCCAGTACGGTAAGGGCCATTGGAGGGTATTGAGCAAGTTACTATGACATGATCTGACTTACATTCATTAACCTCTCTGAACCTTAGTTTGTTCCTCTGTAATTATCTAGAACTCTGCTGGTAATGAGGATTTAATGGGACCGTGTGTGTGAAGTGCTCAGTACAGAGCCTGAAATATATCCCGTGTATATATAATTATATATAATAATAATTATAGTGAAAATATATGTATATTTTCTGTGTCCTCACTTACTCTACAGTAAGGGCCCAGAACAAAATAGGCATTTATGTATTTCCTTCATGGTTTAGAATGGGAATGATGATGGTCAAAGAAATTGTCATGTTATAAAAAGTTGTAGGGCTGCATGGATTCAGATCCTAGTTCTGCCACTTAGGAATAAGTCACTCCTCATCTTTGGTGACTCATGTACCTCCTCTGCAAAAGAGGGAAAGTGCTATCTCTCCTGTGAGACTGTTGTGAGCTAATACATTTAATATGTAAGGTAGATGTGGCTCACAGAGGAGGCACAGTAGCGATTGAAGCATAGTTCTGGATTTCTCAAAACCCCATATAAAAACATACAGAGCAACTAAGTAGCAAAACCTAAAACCCATACGCAACATTTAAAACCAAACCAAGTAAAACAGAATGCCCACAAACCCCAAAGCACCAATAGCCATAAGCCCTGCATGTTATTGACATCTGTGAGAGAGAAAGTGGGAGGAAGCAACAAGGTGTCTGACGCCCTGAGTACAGAAGAACCCCAAAATAGCCAAGAGGCATTCATGAGAAAGTACAACAGGCTAATTGGAAATTGCCAGCTGAAAGTAGGAGGGGTTTTGCTGAATCCAATAGTGGGTGAGTGCTATCAGGAAAGGCCTGAAGAGATTAGTGTAGTTTAATTCCTACACACTCTCAAAATGAACCCACAGGGCTCCTTTCTAGAGCAGGGTTTCACACTGAGGAGAAATTTCTGGGAGTGGAATCAAAATTGAATAGAACAAGGAAAACAGGGACAAAGGAATAAAACAGTATAGATAAAGTGGAGGGGGGAGAATACAGTCAGGAAATCTCAAAAAGCAAGATGCTATATCTTAATTTTACATGAAAATAAC